>NC_047511.1:32467942-32812942 GCF_902827115.2 Pseudochaenichthys georgianus
GATTGAGAAAAAGTTGTCGAGTAAATCGAAGGACAGACATACAAACAGAGACTCCTTCCAGTTTAGTAGGATAACATCTTATGACGGTGTTTACATTTCTTGTCAATGTCAAAGGACATCATGAAAGCACAAATTACTGTGAACAAAGCTGGATTAGACAGGATTAACTCTTTGGCAGCACTATTTCTTCTTTGATATCTCCCTGCTTTACTGTTCTGGCTGAGAAAGCATATCACATCATAATATATACTGTAATGCTGTTTTATCACAAGCAGGAGGTAGTCCTTGTAATTTTCAAAGAATATAGACATTTTATGCACACCAGCAGATTCTGCACTGTTGCAGGGCAGTCGAAAAAAGGAAAGGACGGTAAAAAGTCAGTTAGGCATTTGAAGTTATTAAATTTAACATGCAAGTAATGTATAAACTGGACTCATTATCCTAATATGTTTTATTCTATCACTGTGCAAGCAATTTTGATCATCATGTCATTGATAATTCATTATTATCTTTCAGTAGGCCTATAAGATGTTTCATATTCAAATCACATGCAGTGAAAAAGGAAATTATTTTTAAAGATATTTTCCTCCTGTAGTCTCTTGTGGTATCGAGACAAAAAAACCCTCTGCACAAAAGTAAATTGCTCTATTTTCTGTCTTGGTGCAGTGCTGCCTGAGTCACTGTACAGTCAGCGAGGGTTATTACATGTGCATTGTGCTCCCCGGCCAGCCATCATTTTAACGATAGATTAGTTGATTCAAGTAGCACAACAGTTCAGAAGAGCAGATGTTCTCCAATAATACTGTGTTCCTTGCTTTGAATGTTATTTACCGTACAAAAAAGCTCACCCTCTGCTGTAGTGAAGTAAAGGAGCACTCACACACCACTGTTGATTGTCTGAAGGCATGTAAGGGACAGTATGAAATAAAAAAGGATGGGGAAGGGGTTTTAAATTCACATTTACTTTTTTATTCTATAGGTTTATTTTCTTTGTCAAACATGGTGCCTTCATTACTCAAACAGGCGGTTACTTTAGCATTGAGAAGTGAGCCTCAAGCAGGGATGAGGAGCTACTACAGATGTCAGTTAAACCTTGTCTTCAGAATAAACAAACACAGACTCAAGTGACATCACTCAAGGCAATACATAACAAACAATGTTTACCCTTTGATAAAGACAAAAGAATACAACAGTTGTGGTTTACCTTTAATAAGTAAGAGGCAAAGCATACTGGAGATGTTCTCCACTGAGAAGATATTTTGCACCAGGAGATAACAAATATATATTACATTTATGGCAAACAATAAAAAATGGTAAAATGCATCCATTCTGAATAAAGATCTAAAGAAAAATGCTTTATACTTCCACTCAATGAACAAATGATCTGGGCACATGGCAACTCTTCACTGCAATACTTTCTCTTTGTCCCCTCCAAATAATTAGTTTGGCTTTCTGTTATGGTGCAGAATAAAGCTTAGGGGGGAGTTGTATTGGCTAATGGAAATTAAATGGTTTAATATTATTAAAACTGTCAAATTGAGGCACTCAATACTGACATAAATCTAACAAGAAAGGTTGAAAAAGATAAAAGTTCTCTCCTGGAGAGCCAAATCGTCTTCTCTTCAACCCTTAAAGAGTGCAACGTTTACTGTAGATCGTTCAAGTGTCTCTAAAAAAACGTTTTTTTCATCTTGCTGCCTTGGGTGTCATTTGTCCTTCCACTGAAAAGAGGCTGAATTTGAAAAAGATTGTGATTGGTTCGAATGACTGAAGATTCTGTGTTGTCATCAGAGCGGAGATAATAACTGTCATTGCTGTGGTTGTACTTTCATCATCCGCTTTATAGATTGTAAAAATGATGTGGAAGATGGACTAAAATATTGCTTGAATATATTATTTGTGTGGGTCTGTGTGTGTGATGCAGATGCAGCTGTGTGTTGTGTGCACGTATGTGACTGTCTGTGTTTCAGCTGACATGTTTGCTAACCAGACACGTGCTGCTGGTCCTCTGCATGCCGTTTGTTTAATCGTTTTGCCTCCCTCAGAGAACACTCTTCCAACATTTGTTTGCAAACAGATTTCAATAAAACTGACAGCCTTTTGCAATCACATTGTATATGCATGTTTGTCTGTGTGCGTGTGGGAGTGTATGTGTACATGTTTTGTGTGAACAGAAGTGTTTGTGCATGTAAGCTGACATGTCTGACGATGTGCCATGCTCGCACTGTGAATACAAAGAGTACTGGGTGAACCTCTGGGATGAATTCGAAAGGTCCTCGTCATTACAAGGCAGTGCATCAGAAGACAAATTATATATCATTATGCTTCATTATGTGTACTGATCAACAACAGTGACCTTCAAACTTTCCTATTTCAGTGTTTTCCCCTATATACAAATTATTAAAATAATAATAAGTGGCGACCCTTTTTGATTTTTTATTGTTTATGTGGATTTGTAGTATTTGTGTTACTGGATGTTCAATAAAGGTGTATTTTGCTATATCTTGAGACATTGCCACTGTATGTACTAGGCCTCAAGAGTCTTTCTTGTGCTGCCAGACACATAGAAACATATTGGCGGGCGCACTTCGCACGCGCACACACTACAAAATTCCACGTGCTCCACGCTCACATTTTGCTGGGCCCGCGTGCCTTAGCAGCGCTGCTATGACTCCATCCTAGGGGAAACACTGTATTGGGTATAGAACCAACCTGTAGCTGTACATTTGTTCCTTAAGACCAATATCTATGTCTTTAGTCAGGTATTCATAAATACAGCTCTGGAAAAGGTTAAGAGACCACTCCACATTTTTCTTGAGATGTTGTTCAATCTCTACATGTATGGCAGCCATTCCATTCTAGTGTCTATTGAATTCCAACAACGAGAAATGTTGTCAGTAGAATAAAATATAAAATGCACACCTAAATGGTAAAACCAGAGATACTGAAAATGCTGCAATGGTCTCTTAATTTGTTCTAGAACTGTATACCTATATACATTATATTAATATATACAACTCTAACAAGCTTTACTCACAAATATAGACAATATTAAACATACAGGCATGAAGAGTCAGACATAGAGATATCTTTCCTAACTTTATGCTGCACACTGTTTTGGAGACAACCAGTGACGACTGGTCATTAGGGGCACAGCCCCACCTAGTGTCAGCAGAAAGTATTAAAATAATGATTACGGCAAAATGCAAAAAAAAATTAAAATATAAAATATATTTTAAGATCATGTTTAATCATCTGATTCGTCTGTACATTGCTGTTTTAGTATGTGTTCTTCTAATTAGTGTCTACAGTGTGTGCCTATTGAGATGTTTGTTTAGAGCCATGTGGGACAAAACCCGATCCTGCCCCTCCCTCTCTCTGTCTAAGTGAACGGTGACTGTAAAAACTACACTGCGCATGCTCAGAGTATTTTCCTATTTAATGTGTGTGGCAAAAAATAATGACCATAGGGGCATAGAGCTGCCATCCCCACCATACGTCATCTCACATAATTCAGAGCTGATTGGCCAACACACTCTCACTCCCTAAGCGTCCAGGACGTCCGTGGCGTGGCGTCCAATTGTGACGCTCCTAGGCTCCTTCAGCGTCATAAAGGGACGCAAATAGCTTTCAACTGATTGCAATGTATTCCCATCTGCGTCGGGATTTGACGCTCATGGAAGCACGGCATTCGTTTGTGTCGGCTGCCCTTAAAGGCAATGTGAGCGTCCATTCCCATTGGATAACGGAGAATTGTACACCCGGAAGTAAGTATTCCTCTTACTGTCGATTGATTTTACAGTGATATCTGCACTACTCATCGACTAAAAAACACCAGATTATCCTTGTTAATTACACAACATTGATTGGTTTAAATTGTGTGCAATGCTTTTGTATTTTTCCCCTTCGATTCGGAGAAACAAATATTTTTTCGGAGTAAAGGATGGCAGAAGACAGCTATCGTTTGGACTACACCATGTGCTCTGTTTGACAAACCCTGTTGCTGGCGTCTCTGTCACGTGATCTTCAAATTTCTCCCTGCAAAAAAAGAAAACATGGCCGAACTTCGTTTTATTCTCGGTGGAAAATGCCTATTTTAAAGTTAGTTTGGCCATTAAAATGAGTTTTGATGTCATTTGATGCGAGAAATATGAGTTGTTACTTCAGATTATGTGTGCAGTGGATGTACATGATCTTTAGTTTGCTAGTTATGACGAAGATTACTTCAGGAAATCGCGACGTTTTCATTGTTACCAAGGTGGTTGCTAGGGACGCTGCTATCGATATTATTTCTGTTATGTTGTGTAACTGTTTAATGGTGTTATCTTTATTGCTACCCCCTTCCCCGTCAATGTATAGTGTTGGTCCACAGCGCAAACATATTAGTTTAACAAAATCCGCATCTAAAGATAGCCTACGTTATTTTCCCCTGTGCAATTCCAGTCTCACAGCACATCGTCATTAACAAATACCGGAAACAGACCGAAAACATTTAAAAAAAATAAAATAATACTTTATTCCGAGTGTGCTTGCTTTTCTCTTTGAAAGTCATCACATAACGGCATTGTAATACACGGTTGGGCTGCATTAAATATTACATATCTGCCGTAGTTCTGTATTTATAGAGCCCTGATGAGAAACACATGAGGAACTGAAAACGTGACGTGGATCATAAATATATCAGCCATTAAACAACATCTTACATTTCTTTTCACACAATACGTCTCCTTGCAGTATCAACACTAATTCGGCTCACTTTTATATTTGATCCAATTGGTAGATAGGCTGTATTTACACCATAAAGGTGCACAGCTGATATAAAGGGACACCTAGTGGTTAAAGCATGTTATTGAATTTCATTATTTTTATTATTAGATATTAATAGGATCCCTATAAAGTATATTCATTACTCGTTATTCTCTACTAATAGTTCATTAAAGACTGTAAATAATGACTATTTTGCACATCCCTTTCAAGATTTCAAGATTTCCTAAGGTTTATTATTAGGGCTGTCAAACGATTAAAAATTGTAATCAGATTAATCACAGCTTAAAAATGAATTAATCATGATTAATCACCATTCGAACTATGTCCAAAATATGCCATTTATTTATGTATATTGTTGTGGGAATGGAAAGATAAAAGAAAGAAGGCGGATATATCAATTTAACATACAGTATCTATGTTTATTATAACATTTTTCTGCATGTCAAAATGAAAGACAGCCCACACACCTATCAATCATCAAACCGTGGCAGAGATGGGGACTCGAGTCTGCGACTCGGACTCGAGTCGCATTTAAGTCGCGCACACAGAGACTTGAGACTTGACTTGGACTCGTGACCAAAAGACTTCAGACTCGACTTGGACTCGTGTGTTGGGACTCGTGAACAATCATTGTGTTTTCTATTGTTGGCGTATTAAAGGTGGGGTAGGTACATTTGAGAGAAACCGGCTCGAGATCGCTAGAATTTGAAAATACACAACCGGAGATAATCTGCTAGAGGCTGCTACTTCCTTATAGAGCCCGCCTCCTCCAACACACACGAACGCGCACATGACCAATGAGGGCACGAGATCAGTTTGTGCCCAGATGGAAGGCTGACAGGCAGGTAGGCCATCCAGTTACTTTAGCCGGGCTCATTACGCAGACGTGCGGGCCTCTGTTACTACCTCGTAGTAACACAATAGCGACCGGCGGCACACCTGCGGCTGTACCGCTTGTAATTAGGTTCAACTACCAAAACTTCGAACAAAACGCCGGCGGCACCAACAAAAGGAGCGCACACTGCAAAGTCTGCAATATCAAAATCAAGGATGCTGGCGCAACAACGTCGGATTTCATCAGGCACTTGAAAAGTCACCCGGAGAGGTCAGTCACATTAACGCATATGGACGGTTAGCAAACATGTTTAGCTCAGCATCAGCTGTGTAATGTTAACTTAGCTTGCTACTAGCTTTGTAACTGAATATTTGAAAAGATTAGTGAATTGCTTGTCACACTTGTTTGAGTTGAGTGGCGTTGACATCCAACTCTTGACATGACATAAAAAAGGTCGGTAACGTTAATCATTACGTTCCGCTGCGTTAAACGTATATACAAAAATACATAGTTACATACATAAATACATCTGTGGATTTATAGGCAGGTTACAGGTTTATTGTTGACCACGTAACGTTAATGTTACAGGTTTATCAGGTTACCATGACACTGGCTTTGAGTGAGAGGATAGAGGAATATGTTTATTAATAGTAGACTTAAAAGATGTCATTAGAGACCCAGTGTATAATAACACAGTAAATGCTTTGAATTGCTTAGATATAGCTGTGCAGTATTCTTAACAGACTGGATAGCAGCAGACAATAGAAGGCTTATTACAACCAGCAGAGACATGAGACTTTTATTTTTTTAGAGACTTGAGACTTGACTTGGACTCGTGACCAAAGACTTGAGACTTGATCAAGTCTCACCCCACAAAGACTTGAGACTTGACTTGGACTCGTGACCAAAGACTTGAGACTTGACTTGGACTTGCAAAAAAAGACTTGTGAACATCTCTGAACCGTGGGGTCTTAATTCATTACGTGTTGATTTCTATCAACGGGGGAGTACTTCAGGAAAGTCGACAGAGGAGGGGGGGGGGGGGGGGGCGGCGGCGGCTAGTGGTGTACTTCGTGACCACAGAGTGTGAACGTTGTGATCAGCTGTTTTAGCGTAGTTCTCCAGTGAAGGGGGGAGTCTCCCTCCGCAGCCGGTTGGCGTAGTTTTGGCACAGTTCCGTTGTACAGACCGACGTTAACAGCAGCCCTGTCTGTGCACACGGAGACCGACTCTGTCGTCCGGTGATCTAACCGCCTTCTGGAAAAGCTTCACAAGTACGTCAGTACGCAAATGCGCTGACACAAGTGACGGTACGCATTTCAGATTACGCACATAACCTGCGTACCAGTTATGTGCACCCCTGTACCAGAGCCATATTATTACTATTATATGGCTCTGCCCTGTAGGCCTACTACAGCAAAAGTATTCTGCGTCGGGACTTCCTGCAACAACACCACGCCGTTATCAAAGATGTTCTATTGAGAAGACGATCACTACGTGACAAACGTTTTCAAAACCGTGGCTACTGAAATCAATCTTACTAACTGCTGTCTGTGCAATTTACTCCGCGAGTTGGCAGATTTTATTTTGCTTACTTTAACATCATTTTTCATGGTGGGGCTAAGCCATTTCTTTGTATGGGTGTAGGGGCGGCGCCAGGGGGTATCTAGGAGTTGCTATAGCAACTCCAACAATTGGCCTAGCAACGGCTTAGCAACCCCATTGTTTTGATATGAAAATGTATCATATTTATACACATTCTCGCAGCCCCCGAGAATGTGTATAAATATGATACATTTTCGTGGGATCTATCAGGGGCGGGTCGTTGTAATTTACTGCGTGAACTGTTACTTGTCTAATTCTCAGTAGATCGAAAATGGAAACATTTCTCACAGTCACAAGTCAGCGTAAACGACCGCGTTCTCCAACGGAGCCGGTCCAGCTGGACAACCCTGCTATCCACAAGGATCCCGATGTGCACTATGAAAACCGGGAGGATTGGGACCACGAAGAACAGGTGCCCCTGCCAACTGACCCGCTGCACCCGCAGCAGCAGGACCAGCTAGCTGCTACCACGAGCTGCAGTGGAACTAGCGCTGCTCCTCTTGATCCATTGCCCTCATTTCCTCCACCCTGCTCTCTGCAGAGCTCCACTCCAGAATATACAAATTCTGCTAGTCAGTGATTCTCAGACACAGCGTCTCACCCTTTGAGCATCTCGGCAGAAATGAGCAGTCACTCCTCTCAGTTACAAATGGTCATTTTAAATGAATCAAGAATGTGTTGTATTTTCCGACATGGCGCATTGTTCGAGGCGTGCTGACAGTGAGATCTAACACGGGGAATTGTGAATGAGGAGAAGAGAACGGAGTAGTAGGAGGAGGAGGAGGAGGAGGAGGAGGAGGAGGAAAAGTGCGTTATTTAGGCAATGTTGTAGGTGGGAGTTAGGAAGAGACCGCCCCTTCCAGGTGTGTATGTGTGTGCGTTGTCCGGTGTGTGTTACGTGAAAGTCATGAGTGTTACACTATTGATTGGTTCTGTAAATAAAGAGAACGTTTTCGACATTGAAGGCTTGAGTGATCTTGAATAGCGGTGAACGCTACAATATGAACAGGCTTGTGCTTGGCCCACTGGTATTGTTTGTTTATTTTGAAAATTAACTAGCAACGCCGTGCTGTCATATAGCAACTGCTAAGCTACTACAGCAAAAAAATCCTGGCGCCGCCCATAAGCCTACCCCAGCCATACACTGACGCTGCCACTGGTGGCACGTATATGGGGCGGGCCATTCTGCACATGCGTTAAATGCGTTAAATATTTTAACGCAATTAATTCAAAAACTTAATTACCGCCGTTAACGCGATCATTTTGACAGCACTATTTATTATATATCATATAGGCCTACACAACTATGGTGTAGTTCTGCATTGAATGAAAAACTTGGGTCGCAGGCTCCTCAACAGTGCATTACAAGACATCTATCAATATTTGTGCATACCTCCAGCAATGTTAACTATGTTGAAGCACTTATTTTAACTGATATTATACATAATGTATTATACTCTTATAAGATGTATGTAGATATTTCATCTCCGGCCTTGTCAGGTATTGAACAATCAATAAATAAAGAACACAGAATTGTTAAATATAAAACACAGAATTTGTGTGATTATACTAAATGATTTACAAATAAACACCACTGCATACAACTGTTACACATGCTGATGTAACGCAAATGTTCCAACTTGGGATCAATAAAGTATATCTTATCTTAAGCTGATCGATGGCTACTGCCATATTTGCAAAATTTGCCTCTGAACCTTGACAAGTGCATGTTTCAGGCTTATCAATTAATGTAATGTAATGTAATGTTATCACAGGGGTCACACACATAAGACCAGCTGTTAAATAAAGCTCTTCTGACCTTAGCTGGCATGTGTGTATATATATTAATGCTGCCCATTATGGGCACAAGCAATTTTCACCCATTTACTAATGACATGTTTTAAATTTGAGTGTTTCCTATCCCCTAAACCTCCAGGGATGTACACAGTTTAATACTGGCAACTTCTTATCATGGGCATGGGAAATACGAAAACGTCTTTTAAAACTACAACTCCCAGTAGTGCCATAGAGAACATGTTGCGAAACACAATAGCCAGCATGTGTAGTTCTGGGGATGGGGTGGGGGAGGGGGGGGACGCATGGACCCATTAAAATCCAGTTTTGGACAGTCTGCAGTGGTTCCATCCCATTTCAAGTGCTGTTCGAGAATCGGCTTAACCCTCGGAGCACACTCTCCAATCACAGAGCTTGAGGACTATCACGGGGTTTGTCAAACAGAGCACATGGTGTAGTCCAGGGGTCACCAACCTTTTTTAGGGTGAGGGCTACTTTCAAAAAATAAAACAAGTCGAGGGCTACTTTTACTCCTCTTTTTTTTGTTTTTTGCAGTGTATATATTTAGCACATTTTAACATTATTATATGCTGACCTTTAACCTTTGTGTGCTGTTTGGGTCTGTGGGACCCGTTTGCAGTGTTTACTAAAAGAAAATGTTTGCAATTTAATTAATTTAACCTGCTTTATTTGGGGGTGGATCTCACCTCCTCTAGGGGGGTCCTCACCTCCTCATGGAAGGTGCATGGAAGATTTTTTTTTTAAATGTTGAAGTGAAATGCATCAATCTGGTGCACTTTGAGCACACCATGAATTGATGGATACAGCTCTCAACACTCACATGAAAGGGAGCTGTATTTTCAATAATCCATACATCTTTAGAATATGATCACAACCAATAACAAATCATTTAAACTTGTTTATTCTTATCTTATGTTACCTATTAGCATTCTTTCTTTTTCTTTATGCATATTTTACTAACCACTCCCCTTTTAAACTGTTTGTTTTACTGTCCTATAGTACACATTGGAATTATTTCTTACTTTATCTATATTAAATAGATAAAGGTGTGCTCTCCCTAGCTCTCTTTCTCTCCGTCTCTCTCTCCGTCTCTCTGTCTCTCTCCCTCCCTCCCTAGCTCGCTCACTCTCTCTCTCTCTGTCTCGCTCGCTCACAAAGGCTGTGTGCTCCTCCGTGGCGATGACGGATTGCGTTAAAAAATAATAATAAACATATTTGTAAAGTGGGGACACAAAGGTGATTTCGAAAAGTGCGGGGGACATGTCCCCAGTGGAAATTACGCCATGCGTGTGTGTGCGTCAAGTGCAATAAATATATAAGTTACAACACACAGAGTAAAACTCTGCCCCTCATGTGTTGTATAGGCTCGCATGATAGGCTGTGTTCAATGGGGCTGATGTGTAGTGTAGATTCTGCCAGAAGGAAAATCAGCGGGGAGGTGACAAATTGGTTTTCTTCCCGACTGCAACGCTGGTCCCGCAAATCAAGCAAGAACGTGATTGGTCGATATTCATTGTGGGGGTGGGGGAGGGGTGTTATAGAGTTGTAGTAAGTAGATAGAGTTCGCTATGATTTAGGTTTCGTTTATGCATAGGGTAGATTCTTTTAATTACATTTCCTTTTTTGTTTTGTGTATTTTATACATTTTGGATTTGCTTGGCGAGCTATTTTTAGAACATGCCCGGCGGGCGACTCACGTTGCCCCTGCGGGCGACTAAGTGCCCGCGGGCACCGTGTTGGCTACCCCTGTGAGTCCAAACGATAGCTGGGGATTCTGGGTAGTGTAGTGTCTTCTGCCATCCTTTACTCCGAAAAAATATTTGTTTCTCCCAATCGAAGGGGAAAAATACAAAAGCATTGCACACAATTTAAACCAATCAATGTTGTGTAATTAACAAGGATAATCTGGTGTTTTTTAGTCGATGAGTAGTGCAGATATCACTGTAAAATCAATCGACAGTAAGAGGAATACTTACTTCCGGGTGTACAATTCTCCGTTATCCAATGGGAATGGACGCTCACATTGCCTTTAAGGGCAGCCGACACAAACGAATGCCGTGCTTCCATGAGCGTCAAATCCCGCCGCAGATGGGAATACATTGCAATCAGTTGAAAGCTATTTGCGTCCCTTTATGACGTTGAAGGAGCCTAGGAGCGTCACAATTAGACGCCACGGACACTGACCAAACGTCGCTCCTGGACGCTTCGGGAGTGAGAGTGTGTTGCATTGGCTGTATGTACGTGTGCCGTGAAAAGTGTGGTAGGTGAAGAGGAGGAGAGAGACGGGTCCTAAAACCAGGAAGTAAGCTGCGCATGGCTTCCCTCCACAAAAAAGCAATGAGATTTCTCCATAGGATTTTAGAAAATAGCTCAAAATAAGATCTGTGGGAAACGTAGCTGTTAGATAAATGTACGTTTTGTTCTGCCGGATAATATCCACATGTCTACCCTACTTTTATCATTTTCGAATCATAAATCCATCATTTAGATTTATGATAGACTTTTGAAACTACAAGAAGCTAAGGAGGACTTTTACAAAAAAGAAATAGAGATTTTTGTCCAGAAGGATAGGCAAATGGACTTCATCTTCAAGTCAAGGTAAGATCACAATTTTATTGAAAATGGGATCTTACTAAGAGAGAACAATTCAATATTTAAATGATAAAAATTACATTTTTTGGGTATCCTTATTTTGAACTGTCTGTTTAAAATTAGGCTTTTGAAAATAATATTATATTTTGATTTAGGTCAAAATATAATATTTGTAAACCTGAAGAGTCAGTGCCAGTGCCTCACAAGCCGTGAACATCACTGCAGAAGCTTATATATAGACATCTAAGCTTTTCACCAAGATCCAAGATTGTGGATAGCTCTGATGAAAGTATAAAGTTTCATCAATGGAAATACTCAAATAAAGCACAAGTAACTAGAATATTGGGGCTACTTAAAGGTGGGGTAGGTAATTCACTTCAGAAACACTTTTTGTTATATTCCGTGGAATGCTCTTAACATCCCGATAGCAATGAATATATTAAATGCTTTGACAAGCCTGTGGAAGCCGTGGCGCTGCAAAAAGCAAGTCCAATTATCTGCCTCGGCCCGCAGCAGATAATTGGATGGCCTACCTGCCTGTCAGCCTTCTATCTCGTGCACAAACTTATCTCGTGCCCTCATTGGTCATGTGCGTGTTCGTGTGTGTTGGAGGAGGGGCTCTGTAAGGAAATTTGGAGGAAGGGGCAGATTTTTTTCGGTTGTGTACTTTCATATTCTAGCTTACTCGAGCTGGTTTCTCCATTCTTACCTACCCTACCTTTAAGTAATTATACTTGGCTACTTTCCGTCACTTGATGTAATAATTGTGTCTCTTATAGCTGCTGACCACTAATGGCTTGTGACAAAAGTCCCAATAAAACTGATACCTCATAGATATAAATGACTGTTTAGGTTAAGAAATGGAAAGCAACACAAATGGTAGTTGGCTGTTAGACACAAAACCACAATACACAGATCAAATCAGTGGTCACACACTCGTATCCGATTCATTATTGGGCAATCTCATTTGAAAGCCATTATTGCTGGCTATAAACAGGCACTGAATCAGCAGCCTCTGGGGCGCCTCTGCAGGGGGAGGATATGTGATGAAAGACTAAGAAAATGCCTTGTCATTTATTGGCAGGCATTGAAGCCATAAGAAATTTTCTTAAAACAGCTTCTCCATTTGAAAGTTGGGGAAAGAAGCACTCCGGGGACCAGATATAGATGATTAGGACTAAACATATCTGAGAAAGCGGCTTTAATCGTGCATAAAATAAATCTTGTCAGATGTCTCCTCTAGTCATAAGGAAATACTTCTTTGTAGATTGTTTATTTTTGGTCTGAGAGAGTTTGCAGTCTGATTTGGCAACCTACAACAGATTGCTTGTGCATTTTCAACTGTCTTCTCTCCTATGCAAGTTGCTCATAGTGTCAACAGCAGAGACGTTTTTTTTCAGACCGTCTTGGTCAATACACACTTAAAAAATAAGTTATCTATTTGTTTTCATGTAGTAAGTAGTCTCCTCTCGTTTTCATTAAGTCAGCACAACGGGTGCCACAAGGTGTCAAACATCGACGTCTCCTATGCTGAGCTTGCCGATTTAAATTTGTCCCATTATGTTTGTTACATTTTTATTAGGTACTGTGTGCCTTGCCAGCGGCTGACTGAGGTCCTGTTAACAAACAATGCTGACAAAATATGGGTGCACAGAGAGGTGGCAGGGCTGTAATAGAGCACAGCAGAGTGGTGCAAAGCTCCCACATATAGACCCCGTCGCCTCCACACAGCTCCATAGGGGGTCCAATCATCTGCCTCGGATCTTCTTAGTAGAAATACAGTATCGCACAACCAGGAATAGCATTCCTATGTAATTAGACATCAACACAGCTACTGTTCCCTTACTTGTTAGAGGGGGATATTTTCCTTTGAAACTCAATGCCTACATTCAAAATGTATAGGGTGCTGTTTGTGTCTCAATTAGGCCTTCACAATGGATCAACATTTTTCATCGTGCAATATCGAAAGAAGAAAGAGCATACTACTGAATTTGTATTGTTTTGGTACAGATCCCTGAGGGAGCAGGGTTTCAGGGTCTGTTCCTGTGTGACAAAAATGTACACCCAGAGAACTAAATCCATCTAAATCTTGAGCAAACACTAGGTAATTTCCACTGAAATTAATTCTTTGTGAATAAATGTGTCTGCACGTTCATCCACATAAATAATAACCTTTCTCACTCAGTTTTACAAACTCCCGTCTTGTCTTTTATTCTTTTTTATATTTATGTACAACATCTAATGAATCAGCTTGCAAAAAAATGGGTTTAAAATATCACATTGCCTGTTCACAACTTCGACATAAACTATACTACTATATGGACTGTATAATTTAAAAAGAAAATACCATCTTGGATTTTAGTCGCTGTGTTAATGTTGTCCAAGCACAGAATTGACTGAAAAAGTTTTCCAGGCAATCAGTGCGATAATATACCAGCTAACAATTTGTTATGTACTGCAAAGGTATAGGGGAGCAATGACGTTGCGACAGCTTGGAATAGTCACACAATGGGAATTGTATTCCGAGATGATCTGTTCTGTGTTTACAAAGCCGGGTTTGCCATGCGTTTATGTTAGTCCATGGGTGTGTAGCCCACTGGTTAGTTGATACTGCCTTCTTTGTGTCGTGGAAACGCAATGCCCACCCTTCGTTTCCCCATCATGTTAACACTGTCAGTTTTATCAGCACTGTTGCCATTCTGTGCACTTTTTTTCGCTGTTAGCGATGTTAGCTGCTAGCTGCCCGCTTAGCCATCGCCATGTTGATAGCTGTGTGGAGGCAATCCCTCTGCCCTCATCCCTCATCATCATAGATACACTCTGAATATCCAATAAAGAACATTTTAAAGATTCAATTATCTTTCAGTTTGATCCATAATTACATTTGTCACAACCTTGACCAACAGAAAAAGGTAAGATTAGCATGCTAATTGTAATTTGACCAATATTAAATAGATTGAACCTCTCAATCAGATAAACTACATTTTGGATAAGACTAATAGAGGCCAAGCTCACATCACTGATGACTACATTGACAAGAAGACCGCCTCAGATATCACAATTCAGTTCCCGCTCTCTGTATTAAACATGCAGCGGTAATTATTGCTTTGTAGAATGACTGAATTCAATTACAATAATTCCTCTGTTTCTCTGTGCTAATTAATGGGCCAGCTTATTCAGTCCCCAGTCTTTTACTTAGACTCATCGTTTGCCCCTTTTATTCTCCTCTAAGCATAAACATGATCAAAGCCTTCCTCTCATAATTAATTACAGTCTCTAAGCTAGACCCTGATAGCGTGTAGTTTCATGTTTAATTTAGGGTCACTACTATATGGATCTTTCCAGCCTTATAATAATAGTTGTCCAACACAAAGTCCTGATTTAAATGTTCAGTTTTCTTTTGGAATGAATGACTGTTTATATTAAAGATGAGCATTCTCGTATAAATGAATGAATTATAGTATTGATTTAGTTTCATGCACTCATCCATGGTCATATGTGTCATACAACCCAATATATGGCAACAGCAGATGTGCCTCGACTTCTTGGGTCAGTTTGATTGTATCGTCCATTAGGCTTTGAGCGATGCTCAGCTTATTAGCAGTCGGGAAGTACAGAGATATGATTTAATGCAGTTTCTTGCAGGGAACACAATAAGACAACATTTAATGCTTTCCTTATTCATTTTCATGGACTTTAATGCGCCCTTAAAACTCTATAATTGGCACTGTAACTGGTTGTATATTATCTTCCCTGACAGTAGCTAATTATCTCAGTTAGCTGCATTATTGCTGTTATGGGAAGTAAATAAAAAGTAGTTAGCAGTTGGGAACAGGATTCTCAAAGCTCGCTCACTACTGCATTCTTCTGACGTCCAGATAAGAATAACAATGAGAGGATTATCTTTCCATCACACAGAAGTGCAATCAAATGTATCAGATGCTGAGTAGATTACATTTGGAAGACAGGATCACATTTTTTATGTGGATGTTTTTTTCTTTCTTTTCAATACTTCTTTTAGATGCCTAATCTCCAGGAATACCCAATGATAGTCTGCTCTTAAAGGAATGGTTGTTCATTTTTGCAAATATTCTTATTTGGTTTCTTTCCAAGAGTTAAAAGAAAAGATCAATACCACTTTTGAGTTTGGTATCAATCTTCTCCCCGAACAATCTAATTCACTCTGGGACTTTTTTTACTGTAATGCAAATCATTGCAATAACCAAAATAACCAGTCATTTATTTAAAGAACAGTAGCTGGTAATGCGTCTCTTTTTCAGCTGTACTAATCAAAACAAAACATGTTGCTCATTTGTATATTATCCATCTGTTCATCAAGAACATGAACAATAGTGTTGTCCTGTCTGGCTAAACATATCACAGATGGCCTCTGGTTCCTCTAGTTTAAGCTTTGAGTTTAAAGTCAGACAGAAAGCGCACCTCTGTTAAGATCAATGTGAGCATGTTTAAATGTTCCTTTTGTGCATTCTGTCACTTTATCTGTGAACAACTTATATTTCACTATTGTAAGGGAAACTTCTGCAGCAATGGAGAGTTAGGACTCAGAGAGACACGAGGAGAGTTGGAGCTTTGATCTCAAACACTGATATGTATTACAAGTATACGGCCGGAGAAATTCACATCACAAGTCACAGAGCAGCCATAGGTTGGGTTAGGGTTAACCCTAACTATCATTCATTATAGTCCATGATTTAGTCTTTAAGATATGACTGAGCAATTTCCATAACTGGCATACTGTACAATTAAATATAACAATAAATAAATACAATTTCTTGTCACTTTTTAAAAGTGCTGTGAGCAAAGTAAAATGGCAATCCAATATCTCTTAATGCACTCAAATAATTAGAGCTACACTTTCAGCGCTACTCTGGAAATTCTTTACCAATTTCTTGATCCTCAGGTTGGATTTGTTTGTCCTGCAGGTTGTTTTGCAGATCTGATATTTTAGACGTACTCTCTAATCTCATAATGTCTGATGAGCCCAATCCTAAACATGGTGTTATTAAGTACATCTATACATGAAGAGCTCATCTAAGGTATTTTTATCTCATAAGATGTACTTTGCATTTGTCATCTGTTTTTTTTTTACTGCAGAGCAGCAAAGCAGGAAAGCATCAAGAGGAAACTCTGCCTTCAATATGGAGGTATAATGGCACTCTGCCTGAAACCATTGATTTGATGTGGGCCTGGGGGGGTGGGGGCTATGCTTTGGGACTGAGATCACAGGGGGCTGCGTCTCCGTCCGTCTTTCTGTAGAGAGCTGATGCTAGGAATCTGTTTTACTGCTCTGATCTCTCATTACAGCCATCCTACATAGATATAGTTGAGGGGGCTTCAACAGTGGTATGGCCCTGAAACTCTGCCACCACATGATGAATGCAGAAAATCACAATTAAAAACTGTTAATTAAAAACTAATGTCAAATACTTTAAAATCCAAACTATGTTTCCATAGCTACCAACTCCTGCGTCTGCCACAGGTGAAACAGGTCTTTTCTTTCCCCTGTGACTGGCCATCCATCATGGCCAGTGCTTAGAAAGGTATTTTTACACGGTCCGATGAAGTTGAACTAGCACTTACAGTAGAGCTTAGGCAAGAGAGTTCTACTTTCTTAACCCCAATGCTCCACCACTTTACAAAAAGTACAAATAAGTAATTCATGCCACCACAATAGAAACAGACAATGCAGAAGTGCCCATAACCTTTCCTATTAATTGTAATGGTGTAATGCAGTAGTGTGGCACATTTTAATTCTAATACACAAGCCACCCTGAAATAAGGGCGCCATTTAGTAGAAGTCCCAAAATGAAAATGTCAACCTTAGTGAAAGTATGTATTATTATCAAAATGTAGTATTCATCGTAAAATTACACAGAAAAATGGCCACTGTTAGTTGTATGCTACATAACTACACTGATTCATTAATGTATAAGTAATATTGTACTGTTTTTGTTATGCGAAATGAAGCTAGTTCTTCAAGCATTTTACATACCGTTGGTTGGTGTAATCTATAATGCATTGTGTCTTGAAAACTATGCTCATTATAAGTTTTGTATATACAATCTTTGTAGAGTTTGTAACTATGGGAACTATAGTTGTTATAAAATAAGTTTTAAAAGGTTTTGGTTAAGTCCTCTTGAAATGTAATAGAGTAGAAACATAAAGTGGCACAAGAGCAAAGAACCTTTCCTTTGCTTCCTTCATTACTGTGCTAAAAGAAAATCACATTATTCTGTCTCCATCCTTGCTTGCACTTAAAAAAATGTAAGCACATGAGCTGAGAAAGATAGCGTGATTTTTAAATACATCTGAATTGGCTTTTCTGACCAAGTGTAGACAGTATGACAATGTTGGGAAATAAGAACTGCTCCAAACCAGATCAGTGAGGGATAATCTTAATACCACTAACAGAAAAGAAGAAAAACGCAAAGCAAAGGAAATACGTTTCTGGGACATGCCACAGTTCATCTGAGGTCTCAGGGGAAGAAGGGTAGCGAGTCTATTTTTAATTTGTTTATGTTAACAGAATAATGATTACACAACTTCAGACTCAGCCTCGGTAATGGAAATGAAAGACATCTGGCTCTATGAACATCAATTTCACTGTTCTCTTTATGGCATATTTGATAGTGTGATTGCAATGTGCTCACATTTGTGAGGGTGCAAAAAAAGAAGAGTATGAGTCATCGTGCATAACTTTATAAAACTATGCATAACACAACATTGTTAATAATGATGCTACCTGCATTTGTGACATTAGCTGTTATTGCCTTCCCACCCATGGAAATGTTCCCATGCTGTGACTTATCCCCGCTCTGACAGACGGACCTGCCTGCAGCGCCACCGCTCATTCACCCTCCCTCAATCTATTATGGGACAGTACACATCTTCCTAAAGTCCTACCTCACGGCCCGTCCACACAGCGGCGTGCGTTGACGCTTCACCATTCACTTTGAATGGGGTGACGTCACTTTTAGCCGAAATGCATCGTGGGAAGCGACGCGGAGCGTAGCTGGCGTGGCTCGCTGCAAAAGTTGAGCAATGTTCAACTTTTGACGCCTCGGCAGAAGCGTCAGCCAATCGAATCATATGCCAGTACAAGCTCTAGCCAATCAAACCGCTGCTTGTGTGTCAGGGGCGGGAGATTCATGTGATTGGTTGTTGGTCGAGTTTCAGACACGCCCGCCGGCAAGCGTCAGCGCACGCCGCTGTGTGGACGGGCCGTCATGATCCATGTTACAAATGGTATAATAAGGTAAAGTCATGGACTACAGAAATGTAGTCCATGACTAAATAAAAAATGTAATAAAAAATGTAATAAAATAAACGTTTCTGCATGAAAACATTACAACTAATGAATGTGGATGTAATATGTCCAAAATGAGGGATTAGTCAACTCATTCAGTAAGAAGAGAAATAACTAGTTATGTGTGCTGTTAAATATTATTGATGAGAGTGATGAACAACACTTTATCTTTATTTTTTAACCTTTATCCTGATAGTAACTTTTATCCTTAATCATTAAAAAAACTAAAAACATTTGAACTATTGTTCAACAACTTAAAGAAACCCACATGTTGGGCAATGTAAACAAATTGAGTTCTGGATTCATACCAAATGCAGTTTTTTTTGGTGCTATTTCCCAATTTTATTTTGATCAAAGTACTCTGTGTGCTCACATAGGCTCAAGGGGCTAACACTGTATGGATTTACATTACTCATTACACACAATACAGTGTATCCTCCCATATACTGTTGTATTGATAAAACTAAACACAATCGCTTTTGTATATTGTTCCATTGTCCATGTCAAATCACCTTTCATAGAAAAAATTGACATTTTTACGACTTTTAAACATAGGTATGCATCATGAAAAGTTCCATGCTGCGTATGTACTGTAGACACAATACCTGCAAGAGAAAGTTATATCTATAACCCTTTTTTATCCTCAAAACAGTGGCAGCATTATTAGAGTACAACGGTGACTTAAATAAAGTAATTTGGGAAGCAAAGTGTTCGCACAGGCAGCCAGCGATTAAAAGGAAAAACTGTTTACCTTCACAACTTGACTGCTGACTATCTAGCTGAGTGAGGGGATCAGTGTGGATAGCACATTGTAATCTCCTATTATATTTTTTTCACAAGGTGTGTATAATTGATTGAATGTGTACATCTGCAACCAAGCCACTACATATTCTACTAAAGGTCTTAAATACAATTGTTGGTCTTATTTAATTCTCTTTCGGCTCGCATGTTGTTGATTTTGCAGCAACATGTGACCTTTTAGGATTTTATATAATGCACTAAAAGGCAGCTAAATCCACATTTTCTCCTTGGTTTATGTAAGAGCTGGTATATGTGTATATATGTGTGCATGTGTGAAATGTATCCATTTTTTCTTTGTCAACCATATTGATAAACCATTTCCACAATCGCTCCGTCCCTCAATGGAAATGGAGCAGAGCCCCGCATTACCAAAATGCAAGCTCCCTTATTAACATTTCATCCTCTTCTTCCCGTAATAATCTTTACAGGAAGAAGAGGATGAACAATTTCTCCAGTCTTTGGAGGAAACTGTTATTAACCCAAGCAGACCCTGTTCTCGTAAAGGATATGGAGATAGATCGTGAAATGACTGAAGATTAGATTGCATTCTGGGAAGTTGCGGTGGGGATAATGCAATATTTGGCTTGCATGTATGCAGCTCTGGCTTCTTGTTTCAATGGCCTATTGAATAGGGATGTATCTCACCTTGATTGTCTCGTATCTTGATAATGCTAAAATGTGCCCTGACTACAAATCAAGCAGCATTATTCTTCTTGATTTTCAGTCCACCGAAGGTAGATTCGGCTCATTATTTCCAGCTTGTCTCACTCTCACCCCAACATCTCGGGATTTGACCACTCCGATGCCGAACTCTGGCATTTTGCATGATCCTCCAAATTTGGGTATGTTATTCAACTGTCTGGCATTTCCAAAGGTTACAACCTTTACTTGTTCATTTGGTATCTTCGATGTCAATGTTTCTGTGTTCAACATGAGTTTTTCCGGGGCACATGTGAGGTCTGCAGACGGGCTGATCGGCACCAACAATCAATTCTCAGCAGGCCTTCTGTGATCTTTACTGCCTGTCATTTCTGCCTTGTTCTTCCAGTTCTAATCAATGAACCTGAGGTTTATCAAACAGGCTGCAGAATCGTCAGTGCACATCCATGACTCTTTGACAAGCCCAACGGTACTAAAGTAGAGAAAACAACATACTAAAAGAGCTGACCCCAAGTATCCCCCTGTCAAGTTAGAACTTCAAATGCACTCCTTTGTTCCACTGCAGTTTGGCTTTGCACTCTGCAGTATGTGGCTTTCCTGCAGAGAGTAGTCTTGTCTTCTGTAGTACATATTACCACAGACAGACATTGAGAATCTGACAGCTCCTCCTGTAGCATTAAGCACCTACTGAAGGGGGGGGAAGAGCAGCAAAGTGGTTGTTCTGAGTAGCTAAAGACTGAGAGACATGAACCGCGGTGGCCTCTTTCTTTCCTGCAAAAGGTGCCTGTGGGCCTGCATCAGGAAGGTTAGGGATTCATCATTGACCAGAACATTCAAGTGTGTTTGATCAGGGTGGCTGGCCGAGCACTGGGCTAAATGGAAGACTAATGGGCAGAGGGAGTGAGCCTGACGGGCTCCGAGGAGCCCTGTTCTCTCTCCCTCCACCTGTCATCCATCACATTTCCAGCTGATACTGGAAGATAGCGGTCCCGCTCTGGTGGGAGGTGGGCAGGGGGAGCAGGCTGGAGACAGGGACGTGGCAGAGACGAGGCAGAGACGAGGCTACTGCAGGCCATTAGGAGCAGTGTTTAGCAGCCATGCTTACCCACATATTGGGGGGAGAGAGAGGAACACGATGAACAGGCTGCTCTCATTCACAGAATGCACTTATAAATACGAAGGTAGTATATTATAAATTGCATATAGAAATTGTGAGCCAAGATGTACGGGCTGCCATAAAGACAGGTGTACTATATAGAGCAATAGTGCCTGAATGGATGGATCAGCCAAACACAGGAACTTCACATGCTTTTTGTGTCACAGCAAAGGATCACACTTATTTGTATTTACTTCATTACGTGACGTAATATTTAAGTAAATAAGTTACATAAGTTAAGTGACAACAAACCTATTTTAACCCAAACCACATTTTTTTCCTTAAAGTCTAAGTTCTTTAGTTTCATCTCCTTTTGAGTTTACTTTAATCTATAGGTTGTTGTTTAGTATGCAACACCAAAAGGGATAAAAGACGCTAAAATAACTGATAGTACCAAAGGAAGCAAATAATGGCTAAGTAGCTATTTTAATTAGCATTTAAGCTTACCAAAATAGATTCGAGCTCTGTGTCTCATTGTCATTATGAAGGACGCAACAGTGTTCATCAAGCAGGGTGAGTGTTGGGCTGTTTTTCTTCCAGCGTGCAGGCTTCAGGAAATTATTTTCATATAATCAATGGCTCTGCTTTCTCTATGTGTGACCGATGACACCAGGGAAAGCTCACACACACACACACACACACACACACACACACACACACACACACACACACACACACACACACACACACACACACACACACACACACACACACACACACACACACACACACACACACACACACACACACACACACACACACACACACACACACACACACACACACACACACACACACCTTTGAAACGGCTTTTGAAAGTCCTTTTATATCAGCTCAGATTAGAGTTCTTTTAAAACAGATGTCACTTTAAGGGCAAAGAAAAGAGATTATGGATTTTTTTTCATCACCTTTACCATGGCAAAGCATGAAAACCCTTCAGGCAAAAATGATTGTTAGATTGAATAACAGTAATTAGAAAGGGAATCTTTCAAAGATTAGTGTTTATTGTACCAGTGTGAGTGAAATAGGGTACAGGTCTATAAAAAACTAAATCCGAACAAAGTGAGTTGAACGCTGCCTGTTGAATGTCTGATAATTCAACAGAATGATGCTTTGCATTGAGGAAACATTAGGCACAGAGTTGCCGTGTTCAGAAAAAATGATCTTAAAATCGTTAATAATTGGGAACACACCAGCTGCAACGCCAAATACAATCAGGGCTGTAATGTAGGGGAGCCGATGGCCCCTTACTCACTTCCTACCCACTTACTTCTGGGGCCCTTGCGCAGAACACTCATCATCAAACAGCATCATTTCAGAACTGGATCTTGCATGGATACAACATCGGTCCATATTAATACCTGGCAAATAACTTAAAACTGTCTCTTTGATAGTTCCTGCTACATTAGGTGTCTGCAGCCTCACCATTTGCCATGATGAGACACACAGACAAAAACTCACAGACACACAAATTGTTGGAAACAATACCAGCATAGCAGTCAAGGCCAATACTCATCTTCATGTTTATGACTTCACTGTAGAGCATTAGAACATTTGCAATTGCTTGATTATACTTTTTAGTTCCGACTTTTCTTTGATCCAAAGTACACTTCAGAATAATCCTCTCTGATTAGGGAACAGATTCAATTGTTTCTTTGTCTTTGTCTCTGCTAACAAATTCTTGTTTCCGCTATTGCCATGATTAATGTGTATAGAAGGGCAAGCAGCATGAAAACTAAAAACTATACTGTGCTGAATGTCCAGGAAATTAGAAAACCCTTTTTTGAATTAATACCTTCACCTCAATGACATGATATGCCCTATAATAACCCCCTCTAACGTTAACATATATTTGTGTTTATTAATGCATTTGTCAATGGTAAATCATAGTTGTAATATTATGTGTCTTCATATGAGGATGTATAGGCATACACAGTAGTTTATGCTTACATAATAGTATAATTGATAAGCTGTTTATTAAAATGTTTGACTATTTAATGCTGCGGTTTGAACTTTATATACACTAAGTTAATATTGTCAGTAAATCTAATGGGAGAATAGAAGACAACATATACATATACATATATATATAAATACAGTACAGGTAGGTATGACTAAGGTATCATATTGACACACCAAGCCAGTGTAAATAGATTTCTAAAGAAGACTGTTGAATAAATGTATTATTCTGCTCCCAAAAATATTTTTTATATTCATGGAACACTCCATCTTTGAATTTATAACCAACAATACCTTCCCTTAGGTATTTTTTATCTCCTTAATATATACATATACACGTACTGATTTGGCCTGTAATCAAGCCTGTTTATTTTGCATTTTAAATTGCTCAACACTCTAGTCTTCCCTAAAGTTTCAAAGCTTGGTTGTTGGTGCTATATATTCCCCCACAGTTGCCAATGCAGTGGCTGTCTTGTAGATGTAGTCCTTCAACAGTTAATGGAAGTAAAACGAAGGTGTATAATTGCCAACGTACACATTAAAAACTTCTGTTATATTTTTCCTCTCCAGCTCTCACCAGTCAGAATACCTTCACTTATTCTCTCCCTCACATCCTCCTGGTTCAGTGTATCATCTTGTAAGACAGTGGCTCTTGACACTTTTGTGTACTGTAGCTGTTCAAATGCAAATTTCGCAGGATTCAGCTTTCCTGTTCTGTCGGCAATTTACTGTGTGACGTCCCCATCTCCTTGGTGCTGAGCAGAGGATGCGAGTGTCGGCTATATCCATCCTCCTGAGCCTTGGTAAAATGCCACAATATCTTTTTGCACAAACTGCAGCACTGCTCTCAGACTGCAAAAAAACAAGAAGATACCTACACAGTGACAAGCAGCACGTTCTTGGGTCTCTAATGTTTGAAGCCCTGACATTTTTAGCACATCTGATGTAGGCCTACGTGCTGTAAAGACCATGTTATGTCATGAGAAACTGAGATGTGCTGTTTGCTGAGATATCGTAGGGTGCCTTGTCCTAAACATTCTGAGGAGGTTATTTCAAGACCTATTGTCACGATCCTAATGTTTTGTCACGTTTTTAGTTTTGTATTTCTTGTTATGGGTGTTGTTTTGCTGTTCTGTTCTCCCTGGCCCTTTCTCATTTCATCAAATCCCCCTCCTCGACTCCTCAGTCCTCCGGTAGTGACCCGGAAATGAATTTCAGCGCGCCATGTTGAAGGACATCTCATTTCTCTAAATGCACTTAGAGGACCGAGCATCGAGGAGGCTCTCTGGAGGAGCTATAACCGAGGAGACACTGATGGGTCCTCCATGGTCCTCCATGGCTCCTTCGTGGATGCATTTCCGGCAACAGAGATGTTTCAAAGAGTCGTGACGCACGGCCGGACTTATCTCAGCCAATGACAGCTCTGCATGCATCCCCTGGATATTATTGTATTAACCGCTTTCATCGCGACGCGATGTTTCCAGAGAGAACAGCTGAGCTGTGAAGTCCGTGCAGAAATCAGAGCAGTGTGTATAATATATATCACTCAGTATAACAGGCCTATTCTCTTTATTTGCTGTAGTTTAGTAGATATCTACAAACAAAGAGTCCATATTTTTCTAAAACCAATTAGTGCTTCACATAATAAAATACACAACGGCTGTTAGCTGTATGTGCGTGTGTGTGGTGTAGGTGTGTGTGGTACAGTGTGTGCGTAGATGCAGCGGACAGACAGGTCTCAGTTGGTTTGGTGTCCTCTGCTTACTTTTAATACTGGTAAATAAAACTTTTGGCCCGTCATTTATTTTCCTCATTGTATCGACCAGAGAGGGGGGGGGATATATCCAGTCTCTGATAGTGTTACGTTATTATGAGAGTGCTCTGTTTGATTCTGAAATTGTATCATACGTGTGTGTGTGTGTGTGTGTGCGTGTGTGTGTGTGTGTGTGTGTGTGTGTGTGTGTGTGTGTGTGTGTGTCCGCATCTGTAGCCTGTTATTGTCTCATTATACCGCACTGTGAATGAATCAAAGTAAATATATAAGTCATCATGAACACATCTGTCCATCAGACAGAGGGCTGCTGTGCCTCGTGTCATCATTAATGGACGTCTCTTTAAAATTACCGCTCAGAGGAGAGGAGTTCTCATTTCTCGAACCGCCTGCTGCTTCTCCTCCTCTCTCCTCGGTTCCCCTCCTCGGCTCCTCGGCTCGCATCTCCTGTGGGCGGGACTAAGTCTTGAGGATAGAAGAAATGAGAAAGGGCCCCTGTCTCATGTTTTCCTCTTTGTTTTTTGTCTGGTCCTTCTCCCTGTGTTTTCCTTCCTGTCGTTAGTTTCCCTCAACACACTCTCACTCCATAATCGTCCAGGAGCGACGTTTGGTCAGTGTCCGTGGCGTGCAGTTGTGACGCTTCGAGGCTCCTTCAGCTTCATAAAGGGACGCAAATAGCTTTCAACTGATTGCAATGTATTCCCATCTGCGGCGGGATTTGACGCTCATGGAAGCACGGCATTCGTTTGTATCGGCTGCCCTTAAAGGCAATGTGAGCGTCCATTCCCATTGGATAACGGAGAATTGTACACCCGGAAGTAAGTATTCCCCTTACTGTCGATTGATTTTACAGTGATATCTGCACTACTCATCGACTAAAAAACACCAGATTATCCTTGTTAATTACACAACATTGATTGGTTTAAACTGTGTGCAATGCTTTTGTATTTTTCCCCTTCGATTCGGAGAAACAAATATTTTTTCGGAGTAAAGGATGGCAGAAGAGACTACACTACCCAGAATCCCCAGCTATCGTTTGGACTACACCATGTGCTCTGTTTGACAAACCCCGTTTTTTTTTCACCATTCATTCCAATGGCTGGCATCTATGTCACGATCTTCAAATTTCTCCCTGCAGAAAAAAAAAACATGGCCGAACTTCGTTTTATTCTCGGTGGAAAATGCCTATTTTAAAGTTAGTTTGGCCATTAAAATTAGTTTTGATGTCATTTGATGCGAGAAATATGAGTTGTTATTTCAGATTATGTGTGCAGTGGATGTACATGATCTTTAGTTTGCTAGTTATTACGAAGATTACTTCAGGAAATTGCATCCATGGAACGTTCTCATTCATAACACTCCGTTCGATGTCTCACTATGGTATGCGCCTCATCGCGGAGCAAACAGAAGCATCAATCTCATTAGGCCTACGCCAATCCTGATTGGCTGGTGATCTTGACGTCAGCGTCAGGGAATCCACCCCCTATAGCTTGCGCTACGTCGCATGCGTCATTCAAACACCTCTTCTCGCTTCAGAGCACATCTCGATGGTAGCCGGGCTAGCTTAACAGTCCACAGACTGAACCCAAAGCTAACTTTCGGTTGACGGGCGCTCGCCAGCTACTCTTCTGCTTTGCAAGAAGACTGTTAATGCTAACACACCAGTTAGTATTATAATCGACCTCGCCGTTTATTTCCTCGGAAATTAAGGTACGGTTTTGATTTTTTTCAAGCTAACAACACACCTGTTGATAGCTTGCTTTCCCTCACTACCGACACCACGGTAGCGAGGACGTTTTTTCTTTTTCTCTCACAGAGGAGGAAAAGATAAAAAAATATTAACACACCAGTTACTATTCTTTGAGAAAAAAGATCTACACCGTTCTTTTTTTCTCCGGATACCTGTTACGAGCGGGTCCTCTTCACGCCACGCGGCGAACAAGATGGACGCCTCTCTCCCTCACACCAGAGGAGTCAGGAACTCGGAGGCTCGGCTCTGCGGCTGCGGGTTGAAAATATCAGGCACAGACTCACACCAGGTCTGCTCGTCCTGCCTCGGGCTGGAACACGCCCAGGAGGCTGTTGACAACCCCGGCTCGTGCGGGCATTGTGCCCGCTTCACCGTAAAGAGCCTCCGCCGACGGTTAGCACGTCAAGCTAGCTTGTCGGGACAGAACCCCCTCATGTCCGTTGATTTGCCGGCTGGCAATCAAGACGCGGGGGCGTCCGCCGCAGAGATTGAGCCCCGCACTGTGTCGGTCTGGGGCTCATCAACAGCGGCAGCTGCAGAACCGGAGTCCCGCGCCGTGTCAGGCTGGGACCCGGTGGCGGCAAGAGACGCGGGAACGGAGCCCCACGCTTTACCAAGCTGGGGCTCCCGGCTGGACCTCACCATGGTTTCGCCCACGGAGGATGTCCTGGAATTGGATTATATGGAGGACGAAGAGGGTGCCTCTGAGTTCCTCCTGTCTGATTCGGATGAGCAAGAAGACGATATCTTCATGTCATCGGCTCAGGCTGCAAAGCCGGGAGCGATGGCTGCTCTCCCGGGCGATAGCACACCAGCTTCGCCCTGTCTGAGCATGGACCTGCAGGCCGTGTGTCAGCGTGCCGCGTCCAGACTAGACATCCCGTGGCCCGAAATGGCCAAGGAGACCTCCAGGTCCCGTTACGAGGGGAAGCATCTTCCCCAAGCAACGAGGACAAAGAGGCAACTCCTTCCGGTCTTCCCGGAGATGTTGGATGAGGTGTCGGTCTCGTGGAGAGACCGGCCCTTTAGCAACAAGGCCCCAATCCAGGGTGCCTCCTCCCTAGACTGTGACGGTATGGAGAGGCTCGGCCTGCTCCGCATACTGCCTATAGAACCGCTGGTGGCAGCCCACCTCCTACCGAGGCTGGTCCCATCACCAAGCAGGAACCCCACGCTGCCAGCGAAGGCGGACCAATTCCAGTCGACCATGACTGAACGGTCCTACCGAGCCGCAGCGTTGTCCGCCAGGGCTTTGAACGTTTCCTGTCAAGCAATCCTGGACCGGCCGTTCTGGACGAAATGGCCGCGATCACAGACATTTGTCTTCGTGTTCAACGCTGCGCCGTCCAGGCCACGGGCAAGGCAATGGGGATCATGGTGGTGCAGGAAAGAGCTAGATGGCTCAACCTCACCAACCTCCCAGACCGGGAAAAGGAGGATGTGCTAGACATGCCCATCGTTCCCGAGGGGATTTTCGGCTCCGCTCTCGCCTCCATGCAGAGGAGATGCGAGTCGAAAAAGAAGGAGGACGAGGCCCTCCACCTCTGTCTCCCTCGAAGGGTCCAGCCGCTGCCTTCACAGCGGCAGTCCTTCGCCCATGCTGCCTCAAACCCTGCTCGGTTCAAAGTACCGAAACAGCAGAGGTCGCAGCCCGCCCCGAGTCCCCAGTCCAGGCAGGAGACGAGGGCGAGTTGGCCTAGAAAATCTCCGGCTGCAGCCCAGGCGCAGCCAACCCAGAATTTCGGCCAGCAGTCGAGGAAGAAGAAGCGGGCGGCCTGACAGCCCCCCCTTCTCCCCTCTGTGACAGAGCTGGAAGTCCACGGTTCCCCAGCTCTAGATGTGTTCCCGCTGCCTCGAGAGATGCCTCAACACCATCCTCAAGTCCGCAAAAACACATGTCACAATATTGTTGTTGTTTCTCACATAAACCATTTTCCGCTGACGCATCCAGGCTTCAGGCCAAGGGCGCAGCTCAAAAAAATGAAAAGAAAAACAATAAAAACAATAAACTCTGTCAACTGTTCCCCTTCTGAGAGCAGCTACAGCCTCTCTCAAAAGGCAGATTAGACGGGTCTGTGAAGGCACCACCGTCACGCACATGCGCAGTGCCGGCTGGGGTTGTTAAGGCACCACCGCCACGCGCATGCGCAGTATCGGTGGGGATTGTCGAAATGGGGCACCACCGTGTTCAGACACTAGAGGGCCCCATAACACAACAAATAGAGACTCAGAGGGTAAGAGACGTGACATCTCCGCTGGCTCTAAGGAGCATACAGTGGAAGATGCTCACAACATCTGCTTGGGTTTCTCAAGACAGTAACATGGGGCTACAGACTCCAATTCGCTGTCACCCCCGCTCGCTTCTCGGGCATTCTGTATTCACAAGCCCGGGGAGAGTCAGCCCATATTCTAGAGAGAGAGATTCTCTCACTTCTAGAAAAGAGGGCTATATCTATAGTACCCGCCGAGCAGAGTCAGATTACGCAGACAAATGTCCTCGTAAAGCACCTGCTCAACCTGGGTTTCATAATAAACACAGAAAAGAGCATGTTGTGCCCAGCACAGACTGTACTCTTCCTGGGTTTACACCTGAACTCGGTGCCCTTTACAGCCCGCCTGTCAGCGGAAAGAGTGAAAGCTTTCAGAGCTTGTCTCGCTCATTTCCAGCTGCGCAAACATGTTCTCTTCAGATCATGCCTGCGGTTACTGGGGCTCATGACGTCAGCCATCCTGGTCGTACGACTGGGACATGAGGGAGTTTCAGCGCTGGGTAGCCGCTCTAAAACTAAACCGTGTAAAAGAGTAATGGTTACTGTGAAATGAGTAATGGCACTACGCCACTGGCCGCACCCGACTTTTCTAGTACGGGGCGTGCCTATGGGTGCTGTCCTTTCACGGAAGGTGCTCACCACGGACGCATGTCTGACAGGCTGGGGAGGTATTTACGAAGGTTGTCCGGTGAGGGGTCTCTGGAGCAGAGACCTCCAGCGGGCGCACATAAATTACCTGGAGCTTTTAGCGGTGTTCCCCATCCTAAAACGCTTTCTGCCTTTTCTCAGAGGACATACAACACGACCACAATATTGTGTATAAACCGCCAAGGGGGTTGCGTTCTCTCCAGTTACACATGCTGGCACGCAAACTGATCTTATGGAGCGGCAGACATCTCCTCTCTCTGAGAGCGACACACGTACCAGGAGTGATGAACCTCGGGGCAGAGCTACTGTCCAGAGGTGCACCACTATATGCAGACTGGACTCTACATCCAAGGATTGTGAGTCAGCTGTGAGTGCGTTATGGCAGAGCCGCGGTAGATCTGTTCGCATCAAAAGAAAATGCTCAATGTCAGCTGTTTTTTTCAATGCGCGATTTAAACGCACCGTTAGGCGTGGACGCGCTCGTGCACGATTGGCCTCCGGGCCTTCTGTACGCGTTCCCACCCCTGGCTCTGATAACCCCAACTCTGGCCAGAGTGAAGGAACAACGCCACACACTTATCCTGATAGCTCCGCCCTGGCCCGCAATGTACTGGCTGGCAGAGATATATCAGCTGCTGTGCGGGCAGCCATGGCAGCCCCCACTACGATGGGACATACTGTCTCAGGCGGGGGGGGCGATCTTTCACCCACGCCCAGAGCGCTGGGCACTATGGGCCTGGCCCGTGAGTGGTACAATCTGAATACAGTGGGAATCCCTCAGAAGGTGATAAACACTATTCAGATTGCGAGAGCTTCCTCCACCAGGTCTCTCTATGACTGTAAGTGGAGGGTGTTTGAGGAGTAGTGCCTTAAAAAAGGACACATCTCCTTTCAATGTCCTGTCGGGGTGATTTTATCATTTCTACAGGACTTGATCGATAAACACAGAGCTTTCTCTACGATCAAGGTGTACCTGGCTGCTATTGCTGCATGCCATGTGGGCTTTGAGGGTACGACAGCTAGCCAACATCCTTTGGTCTGCCGTTTTATGAAAGGGGCTCGCAGGCTCCTCCCTGTTTCCAGGTCACTGGTGCCCTTATGGGACTTGGCAGTGGTTTTAGATGGGCTCAACCTGACCCCATTTGAACCCCTGGAAGGAGCTGACATGAAGCACTTGTCACTCAAGACAGTGCTGTTACTGGCCCTGGCATCCGCCAAGCGGGTCAGTGACATTCATGCGCTATCTGTACATCCTTCATGCACTCAGTTCGCCCCAGGGCAAACGAGAGTGTTGTTGAAGCCCAACCCTGCCTTTATACCAAAGGTGGTTGGTTCATGTACCCCAATTGACATTGAGGCATTTCCTCCGCCGCTGTGTTCCTCCGGGGAACAGCAGCCGGATTTGCTGTGTCCAGTCCGTGCTTTACGCACCTATATGGACAGATCAAAAGAGTTTCGTCATAATGACCAACTCTTTGTGTCCTGGGCTAACCCTCACAAGGGCAAACCCGTTACTAAGCAACGGCTCTCCCAATGGATTGTGGAGGCAATTGCTTTGGCCTATACGAGTCAGGGTTTGCAGGCACCTTCGGGTCTGCGGGCTCATTCGACTCGTGGTCTGGCTACATCCTGGGCTTTGTTCAAGGGTGTTTCCATCCAAGACATTTGTGCAGCGGCGAGCTGGTCCTCGCCGCTCACTTTTGTCCACTTTTACAGACTAGATGTCTCTGCTCCTAGTGTGGCCCGAGCAGTGCTGGGCACCTTGTTGAGTCAGAGCTCTACCTGTTAAGTTCTGGTTGGTTTGGTGAATTTCGAGATAAGCTCGTCTGGCAATACGGGAGCTACAATATCCCATAGTGAGACATCGAACGGAGTGTTATGAATGAGAACTATAGGTTACTTACGTAACCCCAGCATTCAGAGTAACATGAAGTGAGATGTCTCACCAGACGGCCCTCCTTGCTATGGTGAAGCGAGAAGAGGTGCTTATTTTGAATGACGCATTATAGGGAGTGTATTCCCTGACGCTGACGTCAAGATCACCAGCCAATCAGGATTGGCGTAATGAGATTGATGCTTCTGTTTGCTCCGCGATGAGGCGCACCCCATAGTGAGACATCTCACTACATGTTACTCTGAAAACTGGGGTTATGTAAGTAACCTATAGTTTTCATTGTTACCAAGGTGGTTGCTAGGGACGCTGCTATCGATATTATTTCTGTTATGTTGTGTAACTGTTTAATGGTGTTATCTTTATTGCTACCCCATTCTCCGTGAATGTATAGTGTTGGTCCACAGTGCAAACGTATTAGTTTAACAAAATCCGCATCTAAAGATACATTATTTTCCCGTGCAATTCCAGTCTCACATCTCACAGCACATCGTCATTAACAAATACCGGAAACAGACCGAAAACATTTAAAAAAAAAAAATAATACTTTATTCCGAGTGTGCTTGCAATACACGGTTCGGCTGCATTAAATATTACATATCTGCTGTAGTTCTGTATATAGAGCGAGAAGACTTCTAGACAAACATGAGGAACTGAAAACGTGACGTGGATCATAAATATATCAGCCATTAAACAACATCTTACATTTCTTTTCCCACAATACGTCTCCTTGCAGTATCAACACTAATTCGGCTGACTTTTATATTTGATCCAATTGGTAGATAGGCTGTATTTACACCATAAAGGTGCACAGCTGATATAAAGGGACACCTAGTGGTTAAAGCATGTTATTGAATTTCATTATTTTTATTATTAGATATTAATAGGATCCCTATAAAGTATGTTCATTACTCGTTATTCTCTACTAATAGTTAATTAAAGACTGTATATAATGACTATTTTGCACATCCCTTTCAAGATTTCAAGATTTTCTAAGGTTTATTGACATATCATATAGGCCTACACAACTATGGTTTAGTTCGGCATTGAATGAAAAACTTGGGTCGCAGGTTCCTCAATAGTGCATTACAAGACATCTATCAATATTTGTGCATACCTCCAGCAATGTTAACTACTGTATGTTGAAGCACTTATTTTAACTGATATTATACATAATGTATTATACTCTTATAAGATGTATGTAGATATTTCATCTCCGGCCTTGTCAGGTATTGAACAATCAATAAATAAAGAACACAGAATTGTTAAATATAAAACACAGAATTTATGTGATTATACTACACAAATAATCACCACTGCATATTTACAACTGTTACACATGCTGATGTAACGCAAATGTTCCAACATGGGATCAATAAAGTATATCTTATCTTAAGCTGATCGATGGCTACTGCCATATTTGCAACATTTGCCTCTGAAGTGCATGTTTCAGGCTTATCAATTAATGTAATGTAATGTTAACAATTAACAACAGGGGTCACAAACATAAGACCAGCTGTTAAATAAAGCTCTTCTGACCTTAGCTGGCGTGTGAGTATATATATTAATGCTGCCCATTATGGGCACAAGCAATTTTCACCCATTTATAAATTATATGTTTTAAATTTGAGTGTTTCCTATCCCCTAAACCTCCAGGGATGTACACAATTTAATACTGGCAACTTCTTATTATGGGAAATACGAAAACGTCTTTTAAAACTACAACTCCCAGTAGAGACGTGCCATAGATAGAGAACATGTTGCGAAACACAATAGCCAGCATGTGTAGTTCTGGGGACGCGGTGGACCCATTCAAATCCAGTTTTGGACAGTCTGCCGTGGTTCCATCCCATTTCAAGTGCTGTTTGAGGCTCGGCGTAACCCTCGGAGCACACTCTCCAATCACAGAGCTTGAGGACTATCAGGGGTTTGTCAAACAGAGCACATGGTGTAGTCCAAACGATAGCTGGGGATTCTGGGTAGTGTAGTGTCTTCTGCCATCCTTTACTCCGAAAAAATATTTGTTTCTCCGAATCGAAGGGGAAAAATACAAAAGCATTGCACACAATTTAAACCAATCAATGTTGTGTAATTAACAAGGATAATCTGGTGTTTTTTAGTCGATGAGTAGTGCAGATATCACTGTAAAATCAATCGACAGTAAGGGGAATACTTACTTCCGGGGTGTACAATTCTCCGTTATCCAATGAGAATGGACGCTCACATTGCCTTTAAGGGCAGCCGACACAAACGAATGCCGTGCTTCCATGAGCGTCAAATCCCGCCGCAGATGGGAATACATTGCAATCAGTTGAAAGCTATTTGCGTCCCTTTATGACGCTGAAGGAGCCTAGGAGCGTCACAACTGCACGCCACGGACACTGACCAAACGTCGCTCCTGGACGATTATGGAGTGAGAGTGTGTTGTTTCCCTGGTGTGTCTGATTGTCTAATTGTGTTCACCTGTTGCCCTTGTGTTTCTGCCTCCCCGGCCCGGCTGTTTCTCGTCTCGTGATTACCCCTCCCTGTATTTAGTCTTGTCTTTTCCTGTGTTTTCTGGTCGGTTCATTGCTTGTTTGTCCTCCCTTCACGTCACGTTTCATGTGTGTCTCTCCTGTCTCCCTCCATGTTTGTGTATTTTTGCTACCTTGTACTATCTATGTTTTTGATTCATTCCATGTTTTTCTTTTTCAGCTTTTAAACAAAGCTCGCTTTTGTTTATAACCTTGTAGTCTGCATTTGGGTCCTACCTTTTTTCCGCAAATCCGAAACAGTGATCCTAACACCCATTTTACATCTGAAAGTTATCAAAAGGCAGGTGATTGATAGTGTATTCATGTCACACTGTGTTGTAATGCGACATGAGCATTATGCAGGGCACCTTGGCAACTTTAGATATCATACAAGAAGGGCAGGTTGCTATCTTGCAACTACAACATTTGTAAAATAAATCTGCTGCATTTATAAGATGCATTGCAAACAGAGACGCGTTTGCTCATTTCAAATAAACTGATCGCATCTGTCCCCAAGAGAAAAGCCTCTTCTGGGGCCTTTCTTTCATTGTGATGAAATACGACATTTGCCGCTGTACCAACAAGTACACAGCTCCAAGAGTACAACTCTTTCGTTGTGAAGTTCATGTTTGCCATTGTAAACAATTTCATTACAAACAATTCAGTGGCGACAACATCAGCACTTTGCAAACAGTTGCCATTAATTGTCACACTCTCATTTTGCTCCCAGTGTATGCTGAGTAAACAGCCCCAGCTAAGGTGAAATGAAGCATATTGCAAATGTGCACTTAGCAATGAGTGGGAACAATGTGTACGTGGGTTTCTTTGCATTTGCTGCACAACGGATTAGACCTAGATTGCTAACAGACAACAAGTGGAAATGAATGAGGGATAGAGGTGAGAATAAACATTGAAGAGGGAGAGGAAAGATAATGAAAAGAGAGAAACAGATTGAAGGAAATGGAAACTCAACACAGTATTCATCTCCCCTTTTTTTCCTCCTACTTCTCTCAACCCTGGCTTGACACTGAGTAATCAGAGACAGATGGTCATAAATCAACCTCTTTATTAACACACTGCTGTCAATGAGATAACTAGCCGTGAAATAAGCATCAGTTAATATGCATCCATAATCCACATAGAACATGACACCCACTTACTAATAGACATTGCCGACTGCCACGTGTAATAACTGCTCCTGTACAGTAAGTAGGCTATGGGTGAGGTGATGATAATAATTATGTCATGTGTGTTGGCAGTGGGTTTGGTTGCTTTGGAGTTAGATATCTCGTCATATTTGTGTGTTTTCACATGTGTAGTTCCGTCTAATCCAACATTCGATTCACAGGTAGCAATAAGCTTGACTCGGACAAAATACGTCTCAGGATAGTTTGTTTGACTCTTGACTTAAAACAAAAGGTATCAAATACAAACACATATTTTCACAGGTCAAAAAACGATGTTGCTCTGTGCTTATTTCTCCTTCTCACTTCCAATCACAAAACAGCTGCGGTCGTCTATGCTGTCAATTCCACAAGGCTGGTTCAAATAAATTATATAATGGCACTAACAACAAAGGATTATAATATTCAAATATATCAAACTATACATTTTAACATATGGCTCCTACAACATGTATGTTGATTTGGAAGGTGCAGTAGTTTAATTTTGTTTTGTTGCTCGGCTCCACCTCTTTCCTCTTTACAGTCTACATGCACATACTGTAGATCATTTCTTTATTGAAAATAAAATAAACTTGCCTTGCCTTGTGGCATCAGTCAAGGCATTGAATTATTCATGAAACATACTGTAGTTGTATACAAATGAGTTTATACCCGGTTATGAGGGGGCAAAAGAGAAGCCCATGGTGGTTGCACATTCTCAGATATTATTTATAACAAGTAGTTGTAGTCATCATTATGTCACCTAGTGGATTGTTGACTACCGTTTTGTTGGTGACACAAGAGGGTGGAACATCAAATGCTGAACAAGACACGTTTAACCATGTTTAAAAAAGGCCTAGAATACACTTTCATAAACAATCTTTAAAGAGGTTACAGCGGTTGTTATTTGATCCTGTTAGTACAACAAAATATTATCAGAGCTTCAACAATAGTGCTTTGATTAATCTTTCAAGATGATTTATCTGCTGTCATTGCAGTCAGTGTTTTTCCCAAATGTCTCGAAACATCCTTCTAATCTTGTGGTGAACGAAAGACCCATGTACCCTTATAAAATGTTAATGCATTTTAGGCTTCTGTTGTTGGAAGAGGAACTGGAAGTCTATCTTCCTCTTTCATGGTGGAATTCTCTCTGCACAGGCCTAGACAGAAGTCTGTGTTCTTTGCCGCCAGGTTTTTTTGTGAATTATGTAGAATTTAAGATGCTTGAGGGGAGATGTTTCTTGTCAGTATTCAGAAACTTGGTGGCCATTACCTATGTCTCAGCTATGTTTTTAGGAACTGTAATGTCATGCTCCAGTCAGTTCGAACTGAGATGATGCATATTTTAAGAGCTGATTTTGATATAAAAAAACAGATGTTTCTGCACATACAAGAGAAATAAAGAACACCAGTGAGTCCACAAGGAGCTTCACACTTCAATATGTAGTGTGTGTGTGTGTGTGTGTGTGTGTGTGTGTGTGTGTGTGTGTGTGTGTGTGTGTGTGTGTGTGTGTGTGTGTGTGTGTGTGTGTGTGTGTGTGTGTGTGTGTGTGTGTGTGTGTGTGTGTGTGTGTGTGTGTGTGTGTGTGTGTGTGTGTGTGTGTGTGTGTGTGTGTGTGTGTGTGTGTGTGTGTGTGTGTGTGTGTGTGTTAAAAGGAGAAATTGGTAGGACACTTGTCCCTGGTGAGATGTGAGAAAGCCTTGTGCTTTAAGAGCTCTCGGGCTGCTGCTCTGACAGGTGAGACTATCAGCTCTGCACAGCTCTCTGACCACATATTCAGGACAAGGACACAACTTCTGCTGCCCACTTCAATTCAGTGTCACTTGGCCTGTTATAGCTGGTGTCATCTGTCAATAACCAGGGTAATGTATTGTCCAGTGTACAGGCCAAGGGTACAGTCAGCTGTGGGGATGATTAGCCCTGCTGAAGACCTTTGAGTCATAAAGCAGGGGTCAGCACACCAAACTGTAATTTTAGTAACAGGGAAGAATTGTCCTTCATGAAGAGCGGTGCAATTACAGTGACAAACTGTAGTGATGCCAGCCGTGATGGACTTAAGGGGACAGCTCTCCATTCCGGCTTAATAGGGAAGGTCAAGGTTGTTTGGTGGGGATGCAGAAAAAACTCAATATTTAAAATGTGCTATCCTGTGAAAAACAGGATAGCACAGATTCACACAGATTAATAAAATCAAAAATAAGATCAGCGATAAAAATAATAATAATAAAGAGATGGACTTTTATTAATCCCTCGTGGGGAAATTGTTTCTCTGCATTTGACCCATCCTAGTGTTAGGAGCAGTGGGCAGCCATTTTGAACGGCGCCCGGGGAGCTTTGTGGGGAACGGTGCCTTGCTCAGGGACACCTCGGTAGCACTTGGTCTTGCCGGGACTTGAACTGGTGACCTTCCAGTTGCCAAGCCAAGCTCCTATCGACTTCGACTTCGCCACCACCGCCCCAAAATGAGCATATATACATAGTTTGTCATATAAACTAGGTACTGTAAGAAATGAATTAAAATTAAATGGACATGTATAATACATATAGTCATATATTATTAGATATATTAACATGGGTTGTGGAAACAGTGTGTATTTATGTCTAGTAATAGTTTCACATTATTGACCCCTTGTTGTGAAGCCTGATAGCTACAGGCACAAAGGACTGACCGAGGCGCTTGGTGCTGTGTCGTGGAGGGATGAGTCTGTGGCTGAACGTACTCCTCATCTTCACTAGCTCTGCATGGAGTGGGTGAGAGGGGTTCTCTAGGATGCTGTCGAGCTTCCTCCTCGTCCTCCCCTTTGCCACCTCCTCCAGATTGCCCAGTTGTACTCCAACTACAGAGCTAGCCTTCCTCACGAGCTTGTTCAGCCTGTCAGTGTCCTTTGTGTTTGTGTTTCCACCCCAGCACACCACGGCAAAGAAGAGCACACCGGCCACCACAAACTGGTAAAACATCTGCACGTGCACACATTGAATGATCTGAGCCTCCTCAGGAAGAACAGCTTGCTCTGTCCCTTCCTGAAGAGAGCATCAGTGTTGTCTGACCAGTCCAGTTTATTGTTCAGGTGCACTCCCAGGAACTTGTAGCTGTTCACCACCTCCTCATCCTCCCCCCTGATGGTGATGGGGGTCAGAGGCCTCTTCCTGCTCCGCCTGAAGTCCACCACCAGCTCCTTATTCTTGCTGATGTTGAGCTGGAGGTGATTGTTGTCACACCAGCCTACGAAGTTCTCCACCAGGGCCCTGTACTCCTCCTCATTGTCATCTATGATGCAGCTGACAGGAGGAGTCATCGGAGAACTTCTGTAGGTGGCATGAGCCGGAATTGAAGCGGAAGTCTGAGGTGTAGAACCACCATGAAGCCGTCCGGCTCCACCAGGCAGTCTGGAATATCCCTGTGTAGCCATGTCTCTGTAAAACATAGCAAGCTGGACTCCCGGTACTCCCGCTGGGTTTTTACGAGTGCTGCAAGTTCGTCCGTCTTGTTTGTCAACGACCTGTTCAATTAAAATTAAATTAAACAATAAAGAAATTAAAATCTACATGCATTTGGCTTACTATTTCATCGAGTCCAAAACAGTCAGTTTATAAGCAGCTGGCATTAGTTTTATAATTTTTTATAATATTAGTCTTCATGATGGTCTTTTGAGTAGAATTACTACAAACCATACAGAACAATGCAAACAAACCGTATAACCAAACCCATGTAGCATTTTACACAGTGCCCAAAGTCTTGTAATACACTGTTCATTTCCAAGTGAAGAGATAGTTCTCAGCCCACCTAATTCCAACCCTGTCTCCTAAAAATTACGTTCCCACAGAACTAAACTGCATTCTCAATTACGTTTAGCTAGAAACGTATTTTCTCCCACGTTACGTTAGTTATGAACGTATCTCAAATACGTTTATTTTCTACATATCTTCTAGAAACGTATTTTCTCCCACGTTACGTTTGTTATGAACGTATCTCAAATACGTTTATTTTCTACATATCTTCTAGAAGCATATTTTCTTCCACGTTACGTTAGTTATGAATGTAACTTAAATACGTTTATTTTCTACATATCTTTGCCATTTATTGTCTTGCTTATAATAATGATAATTAGTTATTTATAAATATCATTTTAGAGCACACCTTTGAAATCGACAATCGGGCTCGATATATGGTTAAATTAAAATCAGTAGGCGAGGCTGTAATTTCGCCAGCTGTTACTCTCATGAGCGAGGCAGAACATAATAGTTTTAACATGCCAAAAAGCTGCTGTGTCGTTTATTGCACCTCAAACATTAAAACAAATCCAGAGTTACGTGTTTCTGTACTTCCTCTAAGAAGAAAGGACAGTATCAGAAGAGCTCTGTGACTTCAGGCTTGATCGCCGTTCAAATGACAGCGCTGGTTTCCCCAAAAGTGGGCGGGGCTGTAAAGTGAAGTAGATTTACTCTCATCTATTATTCAAAACCATTCTATTTATTCTAACGTAAATTACATGCCAGTGTTTTATCTTTTATTTATTTGTTTTTATTTTAAATCGTATAATGTCTGACTTTTTTTCCGTCTGTGAGGAAAAGAAATGGGGCTCAGAGCCTCAAAATACTGAAATCTGTATTTTTTAAAATCTTTTCCTTCTAATTTATTATTCTTTTCTAAATAACACACTGTTATTTACTCAACAATAACACACAATTATCCTTGTTTTTATTTATTCATTTAATTCTATAATCTTGGGCTTTTTAGCCGTAAATAAAGTCACCGGAAACAGACGGGACATTTTGAGCGATACACACCACAAACCCACTAAACTGATTACCCAAGATCCTCAGCTTGAAGCTTTTTGATTGGATGTTTTAGCCGCAATGCACGCTGGGATATGGTGTTGATATGATATGGAGATATGATATCCGACAACGAAAAATAAAATAATACCTAATTCAGAGTGTGCTTGCTTTTCTCTTTGGAAGTCATCACATAACGGCATTGTAATACACGGTTCGGCTGCATTAAATATTACACATCTGCCGTAATTCTTTATTTATAGAGAGAGACAAACAGGAGAACTGCTACCAAAACTGAATACTTGACGTGGATCATAGATATATCAACAATTAAACAACATCTTCAATTTCTTTTCACAAAATACGTCTCCTTGCAGTATCAATAGTAATTCGGCTGACTTTTATATTTGATCCAATTGGTATATAGGTTATATTTACACCATAACGGTGCACAGCTGATCGAACAGGACTTGTAGTTTTTAAAGATATTACTGATTTTCTTTGAATATAAGAATGTAAATACTGAGTTGAGAGAATAGTCAGGGGATTTGGGTGATGGGAGACACATCTATGGAATCACAATTTCAATAGCTTACTATGAAATGACGGATAGCCTATGCCTTTCTGTCTGTGATGTTTTACAAATCAGATATTAATGTGTAGAAGTAAAACAAGAGAAATAGTATAGCAATATCCTGTAAAATTATGTAAAAACATGAATACAACTACACATCTTCAGATGTTATACATAAGTGTCTACACTAATAATACAAAGTTATTATTAATATGCTGTGTGTACCTTGTGTGCACCGCCTAGTGGTTAAAGCATGTTATTGAATTATTTTTGTTGAATAATCTTATTTGATCAAAACAATATTAAGAGTACATACTTTCATAGGGGGAAAGTAGAAGGTCAATGATAGAAATATAGAATATAAAAAGTCAAGAAGATACTAAGTGATCTCTACAATAAAACAGTTTAGTGCTGGATGTACAAAGATATTAATAGGAGGATGTGCAAAACAGAAAAACGAATTAACCTTTATTAACACATTAAAAAATACTTTAGGTTAAGGTCTTCTTTTAAACAAGAAAAAAGCTCTGGGGGTATCTATCTACAGATGAATATTAAGCCTGACAAAGTACTTAACGTCTAAAATATTGCTTTCCTGCAATGTTAACTATGTTGAAACACTTATTTTAAATGATATTATACACATTAATTATACTCTTATGTATGTAGATAGAATAAGAAATGTGCAGAATATGACAGTTTAATGGTGGAGGTATACAGTACACACATATTGATAGATGTCTGTTGAGGAACCTGCGACCCAAGTTGTGTATAAGATCAATACACCTTAGAAAACCTTGAAATCTTGAAAGGGATGTGCAAAATAGCCATTATACAGTTTTTAATGAACTATTAGTAGAGAATAACGAGTAATGAATATACTTTATAAAGATCTGCAGATAAATGTTTAGTCTTCTCAAGCACCAACTATCAAATATCTCTCCTGATTGTTGGCACTTGACAATCACCTTCCCTGAATTGTATTCAGGTGTAACTAAAGTCTGCTTTAAGGGTTGTTTATATTCCACATCATTAATCAGAATCTGCAAAGTAACTAAACTAAATGCAGTGGAGTAAAAATACCAGGTTAACCTTTGAATTGTAGTGGAGTAGAATAACAAAGTAACAATGAGCTGTCATGTGGGTATATATTAATGCTGCCCATTATGGATACAAGCGATTTTCACCCATTTAGTAATTACATGTTTTAAATGTGTACACACCAATGTGTTTCCTATCGCCTAAACCTCCAGGGCTGTACACAGTTTAATACTGTCAACTTCTACATTTGGGAAAAACGTCTTTTAAAACTACAATTCCCAGTAGAGAACATGTTGCGAAACACAATAGCCAGCATGTGTAGTTCTGGTGGGGCGTTCGAGTCCAGTTTTGAATAGTCTGCCGTGGTTTCGTTCCATTTCAAAGAGCTTGACGCTCGGCGTAACCTTGGCGCAACATCACGGGGTTTGTCAACGGGACTGTAGTCCCAAACGATAGCTGGGGATTATGGGTAGTGTAGTGTCTTGGGCCATCCTAAATCTCGAAATGTCCCGTCTGTTTCTGGTGACTTTATTTACGGCTAAAAAGCATGCTGAAATGCCCAAGATTATAGAATTAAACGAATAAATAAAAACAAGGATAATTGTGTGCTATTGTTGAGTAAATAACAGTGTGTTATTTAGAAAAGAATAACAAATTAGAAGGAAGAGATTTTAAAAAATACAGATTTCAGTATTTTAAATCTCTAAACCCCATTTCTTTTCCTCAAAGACGACAAAAAAAGTCCGACATTATACGATTTAAAATAAAAACAAATAAATAAAAAGATAAAACACTGGCATGTAATACGTTAGAATAAATAGAATGGTTTTGAATAATAGATGACAGTAAAATCTACTTCACTTTACAGCCCCGCCCACTTTTGGGGAAACCAACGCTGTCATTTGAACGGCGATCAAGCCTGAAGCCACAGAGCTCTTCTGTTACTGTCCTTTCTTCTTAGAGGAAGTACAGAAACACGTAACTCTGGATTTGTTTTAATGTTTGAGGTGCAATGAACGACACAGCAGCTTTTTGGCATGTTAAAACTATTATGTTCTGCCTCGCTCATGAGAGTAACAGCTGGCGAAATTACAGCCTCGCCTACTGATTTTAATTTAACCATATATCGAGCCCGATTGTCGATTTCAAAGGTGTGCTCTAAAATGATATTTATAAATGACTATTATCATTATTATAAGCAAGACAATAAATGGCAAAGATATGTAGAAAATAAACGTATTTCAGATACGTTCATAAGGAACGTAACCTGGGAGAAAACATGTTTCTAGAAGATATGTAGAAAATAAACGTATTTGAGATACGTTCATAACTAACGTAATGTGGGAGTAAATACGTTTCTAGCTAAACGTAATTGAGAATGCAGTTTAGTTCTGTGGGAACGTAATTTTTAGGAGACAGGGTTGCTAATTCACTACGCAAACAAGTACCAGTTGGTTGAGAATTGTGGGTGCCAATTTTCCAGATACGTATTGAGTCTTTAATAGACTGCAGTGCTTTGTCCCCGTGTTATATTGGGCCATCAGTGGCTCTCTGTGGTTTTGCATGATTAGAAAGGTTGTGTCATTACATTAGCGGCTGGTAGCTCCTTCTAATCCCATTTTCTTTGTGGTCACAAACAGGGTGCGAGCAGAGCCACTCATTTGAAGGAACAGGGAATCCATGCTTTATACGAAGCAGCCCTAATTCAATTGACATTACTGGCTGGCTCTAATGGATTTTACCTGGTGAGCCTGCAAATTGAATACTTTAAGGTACATCAACTCCTTTGGAGTAACTGAAGAGAAAAGGTGCAACTTTCATTTTGTGAGCTTTTGCTAACGAGGCGGTGGCATACAGGAGATTATAATCTATTTCTCGAGTTCGATTTGATCCGTCTTCAGCAAAGCATTGTCCCTCTTGCCTGTGGTTTGGGCTTTTATCTCCCTCAAGCCATTTGATGTTCTTACTTCTTACCCATTGCTTTTTTGTTTCTGGAAAACAGACTCACTCACTCTCTGACACTCACATTGCACCACATACACAAAGCTACATCCTTTTGTACACCTCAGCCCCCCCTCGGCTCCAGTCTTTCTGTGATAAGTCGAACCCTTTGCTGTGTCATCTCATTGAGCTTCTGAGATTGTTATTGTTTTATCTCTCGACGTGTTGATCTCGGCGCGAGGTGGACGCCCGTCTTTCCCCTGCTCTCTCTGCAAAGGTCAGTGAGCTGCGGATGAAGGTGTGTCGATCAGATGAGTGCTGCAGACTGACAGTTAATTTACATCAAAGCAACTGTGGGCGAGGGGGGGGGGCCGAGATTCCTGACGCCTTGGGGGGGGCTGTTGCCTCTCTGAGGATTCTCCACTACTTATCAGGCTTACTCGCTGTGTGGAGACATGGCCCTGCAGTCTGCTCAGATCTACTAGTGCTATGAAAAGTTGCAATTCACATGTAACACCAGTTTCTAAGGATAGATGGGGTGGGGAATCTGCAAAATAAATTGTCAACAACACAGTGCTCTAACATTTTTCCGCATCTTATGATCTGTACACACCCTCTTTCCTCTCCTCGTCCCCTCTGCCAGTACTCTAAACATGGTTTGCATGGATTTATTCTCCTTCACCAATTAAAAGCAATTTTGTGAGCATTAGAGTAAGTCATGCCGGGAGCAGTTTACTGCGGCAGGCTGTTCACTACCTCATTGGGTGTGTGCTTGTGTATCTGCCTGTACGTGTGAACTCATGGATGCATCGGTTCAGCTTATTTCACTCTTTGAATGTGTCTGCATGAGCGTACGTGTGTTCAAATGTGTGCCTTTTCATTTATGTTTAGGTATACATGAGCAGATGGGTGCTGGTGTGTATTACAGAATCCCGCATGTGCAGGGCATTATATTAGTTCTCTGTTCGCAGGCTAAATCCTCATGTTGTGATGCGGTGTCAGTCGCCTCTGCCACCACACAAAGCTTATCTTTTACCAACTCTCATTCCTCTTTGGAAAAAGGAGAGACAAGGGGGCGGGATGGGGGTTGAGAGGATGTTTCAAAGAAGACAGGAAGCACCCGGCTGGTGTGAATAACCCTGGGCTCTGGAGGAAATGTAAGAAGCCAAACACTGTGCTGTGTTATCCCTGAAGGACCCAGTTCCCTCTGCGCATACCCTGTCATCCCTAACCTGACAGAACTGTGTGCCGTGATGGCCTCGCATGAGTGTGTCAGTGCAGACATGTCTCTATGTGTCAGTGCCCATCACCTGTTCTACAACAACCATCCACCTTGTTAATGGACACCCACCTTCTGCATTGGTATGCTACCGGTGGAATACTGAATGGTTTCTGGTTTCAGTGGGTGAGCAAGTGTCAATTACTGTGACTTCAGGCCAAACTGGATGAATGGAATTACATTTCCACCAACTTTTTTCCTTCATAATGGTCTTTCATAATGTATATGTGAAATTTATTTTTGTTATTTAAGTATTTCAATTCATTGCTCAGTCGCCTGTTCGTTTCTAATGTGTTCTCGGTGTTACTTGAAGGAAGAGAGACGGCTGGCAATAGTCAGTCACTTCCAGGCAGAGAAGCAGGCATAGAGAAGGCAGGAAAGCTGAGGAGGAACAGAGAGAGCAGGAGGAGAGCATAGTTGAAACGGACTTGTCAACAGAACTTACCACTCAGCTTTGCAGTGGCAGCGTTTTGGGGAGGATCGTGCCGGCAAGGATCGTGCCGGTCTGGGCCAAAATGCCAGGGCGGAGTTTCTGTCGCTGAACAGCCCTTCCTACTTCACAAAATGCCTTTAGATGGCTTCCACTTTTTACTTAGCACTGACATGGAGAGAAGGCACTTCTATGAAAATATGCTTCACCTAAAAATGAACTTTACTACACCTGATCATTTTGTCTCTCCACATTGGCGTAATGGATCCAACGTAGTAGATGAAACCAATGATAAGACTTAAATGTTTGAGCAGCAGAGCCAGAGCTTTCTATAGTTTCCCATTTACTAACCATTTCCTTGGGGCATGCAACTATTTATTCCCGTTTTCTCAAAACTGGAAATGGAAAGCAACAACAGGGGAAAATATAGAAAAACAAGTGTGCGGGTAATCTCTATCGCCAAAGGCAACATTGTGGCATTATCTCTACGTCACAGTTTAGCAGAGTCCTGCTACTGCGAGTTTCTGCATTTGTTTGAGGGTTTGTGTACATACATGTGCAATTCATACATGCATTAGATATGCACATGTGGACATTTACATTTTTTTGTGTCTGGTATACTGGCAGATTTTCCTTTGCCTGGTCTGTTTGAACTCGCTGTTTTGCTCGAAATAAAAAGGGATCATGTTTACCTACACACATACACACACAAGCATTCATCTGCAGATTAGCCTGCAGCTGCCTGCCTGCCCCAATGCAGGAAAGAGTGGAAATACTCACTTTGCAGCAGACTTTGTTGAGCCCCACTACCTGCTCACTCTAGATCAGCTCCTCTCAAATACGATTTAATATCCTCCAACAAGGGATGCTGCTGTAATTTACAGGCTAGCAAAACATTTTCACAGAACAAACCAATTGCAGTCAGTCATGTCGCATTCATACAAAGAGACATTATTGAATGGTTTGACGACAAACCTTTTATCTGATTAAACGGGAAAGGGAAGCTGTGTAAATATTTTAGAAGTCTTAAAAGATCTACCATCCTACAGTAATATTATTGACTATTTCTATTTTCCTTTGCTGCTTATTTCCCCCGGTTCTTTGCCCTCCTACTGTGCTCTTGAATGTCGTGAAAATCCAAATAGTTGGACACATTCTGCGAGAACACCACAAATCTGCACGCCATGATAGCAATCATATGATTTCTTCAAATAGGATTTTGAAGAATTGCTCACACCGTGTCAACACAAAAGATAGAGTAACTGGCAAACAGATCTCCATACAAAATGTGTTTCCTCTCTCTATTATGGCCACTCAGCATAACAATGGGTAATTTTGTAATCTCTGCTGTGTGATTCAGAAATGAAAAGCCAATCAAATGTGCCTCCTGGCATGTGGGGGAGTGACTGCTCATAGATAGATTATTTTGCCAACACTTACTGTCATGGCTCTACCATTTGAAACGTGAGCAAATGGAACAGAACTGTCTATATTGTGTTGTTTTTAAAGTTATTTTACACTCACGTTTGGCAGGCAGTGACATTTCCTAAAACGTTCCTGTTATTCAAATATGCTAGAATAAATGCCAATGTTCATGGATATAGGTTTTAAGTTGCACACAAAGAAAGAGCAAATTACATCATTCATACTAAGGGAAATAGGCGGAGTTGACCATGCTGATAGCCAGCAAAAAGCCTGGACAAGCCGCTTATATCAGAGTTTTCAAAAAGGGACTCAAAAATGTTGTGTAATGATTTAAAGTGTTGAAACCCTGAGACCCTGAAAGTTTACTAACAGCAATCATTTAGTATCTTGTCATATACTGTAATGTAGGTGTTTTCCTTTTCTGTTGAATGGTCGATGAACAGCACTACACATTGATTCGAGTAACTGCAGATTGCAAAGTCATGCTCTGTGCCTGCAAACACTGAATCAGGCATCTATACCTTCCCTAACCTGTTTTTTTCTGTCTCACTGTTTTCCATCAACCTAAACTGCTACTTACAGTTTTCAGCTTTTAAAAAAAAAGGAAGTTAACAAAAAAAATATACAGCCAATCTGAACTAAAAGTGTTTGTTGTCCTCTTTCGAAGACTCTTTCGAAGACTTTTAGCCAACTGCTACAGTATGGACAGTTTTTCAACCACATTAATATACTGTTATATGTGTTTGGACGAAAACATTAATTGATCAAGGCTCCTATGGTGTTAGCTTGCCAGTTTTAATTAGGGTGGATTCCCATCACTCATTACAATCGATATATACATTGTTGATTTGAGCCAACATGAAAAATAATGTTGTTTAGTAAATGTATGCTTTCAGTTTATTAAACTAAAAAGCCTTATTAAAGCTGGTCAGATAGCTGCTGTGCACTAATGGGAACAGCGTCAATGTGGATTTGATGACAGAACAATTATGCCTTGCTAACGTCTCCCTTTTGTCTCGATTCCAATGGGGATTTTCAGAGTCAACAACCATGCTATCGTCTCTCAACATAGCAATGCTAACATATGGATGCTAACCAGGCAGAATTTGTTTGAGGTTTAACCTCTGAGGGGCAATCTGCCTCACTCAAAGCACATGGCCCAGCCATCTGCAACACTGCTGACATACTCCAGCACTAACTTTCTAGTTAATGATTTTTTGGTGATCTTTACGATGGAACACAGGCATCTATAGTATAATGCCTCAATCCCTTTTTAATCAGCTCTGGTTTCTTAACAATATTCAGCACCTCACATTCTGTCTGTACACGCAAACTGAAAGATTGACAATAAAGTTGACTTTGACATTGAAATTCAGATAGACTTGATGTTGCAGTGGGTTAAACAAAACGCAAGCTTTCCTGAATTAGAGTCACCGTAACCAAAGTCATTAGGACATTGTCTGGGCAAGAATGTCTGTTTTGTGCAGACCCATCAAGTGAATGCTGAAATATATCACATGACAACTTATATATACTTTCTTCAACCTTCAAATAGTATGAGGTATGTAACTTGGATCCATTGGGTTGGCCTTATGGAAATCTCTGACAACACTGCCATCCTTAGAGCCTTGCAGCCAACACAGCTAGCTTACTAACATACAACAATCAGCAATCATGGCAGCTCAATTTACCAAAGAGCCAAGAGACTATTGGTGGGTTAAATGCATTATAATAACACATTATATTAGGACCGGTCCCACTGCATAGTTCCTCAGACACAGACAGTAAACCAGTAAAAAAGCATTGGAAATACTTTGCAAAAGTTTCTATGTCTTATTGTACATTTCTGAAATAAAAGAAGTCTGTTGTGATGTGTCACTTCGGAATTGGAGTGTGGGTGTTTGGCTTGATTTATCTTTTGTTTGCCACTGTGTAAGGGTGTGTGTTCGTTCCAGTGTCTGCTCTTGCGGCATTTATGGTCTGTGAAGCAGCAGACTTGTAGATGAGCGTGGTGCTTTACACTGTTCCATTAGCAGTCAACCACAAACCATCACACACTACTGTCCTGCTGTCTCTATGCCATTCCCTCCCACTGCAGCTTCTCTATTTCCCCCTGTTCCCCACTGAGCCGTTGTATTCTCTGCACACTGTTTATGTAGGCGGAATGGCACAATAAAATGAGAATCGCTTCCTCTGGGAGCTCCTGATTGTTGATGCACATGGCCCTCAGACGAGTTGGTAGACAAAGTGTTCAGAATAGGTCACCAAACCCTGTGATGCATGTGAGCCAGGAGCGGCCCAACAGAGCCAGTTGGAAGCAGGCCACACAGAGGTAACTACAGTGCAGCCAGGGTCGTGGGATATGAAGCACTGGTTGGGGACTCCCATTGTCGTCCAGCCTCAACCTTATTCGATTTCCCCCGGAAATGTTTATTCCTTTCACTGCCCCGCTGAGAAGTATCTCCCCTACTTATCTCATCACTATTTATTAAGGGAGCCCCTGAGGAGTCCAAACATACAATCAGATTTGAAGGTAGCTGGTCGGTAGGGAGAAAGTAGAAATCCAAAGTTTGAAGAAAGGAAAAAATAGGAGAATTTGCAGCATGATTTTTCTTCTTTTTTCTCCAAGTAAGGGCAGTGATGACATGGCATAACAATCCAGACGGCTCACTGATTGCCCCTGTACTCCTTGCATCACTTCTCCTTGTTCAGTGTCGTTTACCTTGGACTATGGTTCTGATGAATACTGGTCCAGTTCTTATGATTTCTTACAGTTTTGAGGAGTTGCATCTAGTCCGCCTTTAAACACTTTTGCCTTTTTAGACTATTCATTGCATTACATTACATGTTAGACAATAAAAGCGACTTACATACTCAATACTGTGTGTGGACAATCCCCACAGGAGCAATTGAGCAAGTGAGGTGTCTTGCCCAGGGACACAACGGCATGCTGACTGCAGTGGGGTTTGAACCTGTGGTCCCCTGATCCGAACGCCAACGCACTAGTCCACTGCGCTACACGCCTCCCTACATTCTCCTTCTACAGTTTTTGGGCTTCTGTATCTTTACGTTCTCTCTAGTTGTGTAATACTTGGTATCTACCTTGCACTTGAAATCACTAATTTAGCTGGTTCTGAAATGCAACACAACAACAGTTATACAGTTCTCATTCATAACACTCCGTTCGATGTCTCACTATGGGATGCGCCTCATCGCGGAGCAAGCAGAAGCATCAATCTCATTACGCAAATCCTGATTGGCTGGTGATCTTGACGTCAGCGTCAGGGGAAATCACCCCCTATAAGTAGCTTGCGCCACAACGCATGCGTCATTCAAACACCTCTTCTCGCTTCAGAGCACATCTCACAGTAGCCGGGCAAGCTTCACTGTCCACAGACTGAACCCAAAATACCATTTCGGTCGACGGGCGCTAGCCGGCTACTCCTTCTGCTTCGCAGGAAGACGGTAGTACTAACGCCGTTAGTACTTGGGAAAAAATCGACCTCGCCCTTCTCTACGAGAAAGTAAGGTAGGTCCGATTTTTTCAAGCTAGCAACACACCTGTTGCTAGCTCGCTCCCTCTCTACCGACACCACGGTAGCGAGGACTTTTTTTTTTCTTCTCTTCCCCACGGAGGGGAAAAGGATTAAAAGAGGAGCATACTGCCACACCAGTCAGTATTCTCCGGGATTAAAAGACCCACACCGTCCTCTTTCCCCGGATTAAGGACAAGGTGGTAATACCTTTTTTTCCCGTCCCACCTGTCGAGAGCGGGCCCTCTCCACCAGTGTTGGGTGTAACGCGTTACAAAAGTAACAGAGTTACAGTAATATATTACTTTTTGCTGTAACGAAGTAATGTAACGCATTACTAATGAAATGTGGGTAATATATTACCCGCTACAATGCTCAGTAACGCAGTTACAACACATTTTAACCCGAAATTAAATGGTGTTTTGTTTTTTAACAATGTACTAACATAGCGAGACATTCCGACACCAGACAAATTGTGCGGGTAGTAGATTAGTAAACCTGGTGTTTACCCTTCAGGCTTCGCGCCGGGATCTTCGGGCAGTTGAATGTTATGCACCCTCTATTCAAAAAAGAGAACGGTGCGAAAAATACTAACAACAAATTGTGTCAGGTGCACGTGACCTGCTCCGCTGCGCGTGCATCATTTCCAAAGTGCTTCCACAGCAGTGACACACATCTGTGGATAATCATTTATACGAAAATGGTTAAAGCAACCATCACTAAACGCCAGCAACACTGCATCTACTGCAGACAGTAGCAACAGGTCAGATGGGGACATCACGTTACCCTCCGTTGTGGACACTAGCTTACTCCCGCCTGACTCGCCGCCCTCAACCCCGGAGCAGCACTCTTCGTTGCCCGAAACTACGCCGCCCCTCTGCGGCCCGCAGGTGCCAGCCAGGATACCACGGCAAACCAGAGCCTGCCCAGGTATATCTAAACAAGTACCCGCCTGTACAGTGGGGTTAGGTGGTCATTTTGCAGCTCGTGGTATACAAATAGACAAGGGCTAGAATATGTGAAAATAGTGCCATATTCTGCCATGCCTGTAGAAATGTTGGGTCAAAAATAATGCATACAATAGCACAGATGCCTTCACCACGAATGGCTACAAAAAGATCTCATATCCCAAGCTTATCAACAAGCTAATGTTGCAACTGAAATGATCTCCAGGTCACAAAGTCAACCTCACATGATGATGTGATCCAGTTTTCAAGCACAGTAAATGTTCTCTTCCCAGAGTACATGATGGGACCAAAGTGATGATTTAGTAGGCTACATGGTTTTAATAATACTTTTGCTTTTCAATGTTTGCCATTTCAAACCATGAGCTGGTTTAAATAATATTTGCCTTGATTTACAATATGTTCTCATTTGTTTTATCAGTACAGTTTTGAAGCTGTTGTGCTTTTCTTTGTCACAGTCCACTTTGGACTATATGAGATATTTCAGGATTGCACTTTTAACTCACTTGAAATGTTCTCACTTGCTTGGTTTCAAAACATAACAAATGCCATAATCTGTTCATTGGGGACCATCAATGCTATTTTTCATTGCTGTTGCCGGCCACTATTGCTCATGTAAACCTACTACTGCTGTAATCTCAGAGGCACCCTGAGTCATGTTGTTCTGGAGCCGGGCCTGCACACGGCCATATGCTAAACACACTACAGAGCCCATTCCGTGTCCCGTTAGTGTTTACTTCCTCTCGGCCTTCTTCTGGTGATTTATCTGACGTCCAGCGCTCCGTCTTTTAACCTCTTTTCCTTTCTCTTTCTTGATCCTCCTTAGCAACCTTCATTACAGTCCTTGACAGTGGTCTGTAGCTGGATTAACAACGTGTCACATGTTAAGAATTTACAATCAGAATCGAGTATTCAACTAACCCGTGTAATACAAGTTGTTAGTAGCCTAAGGGCCTACACAGTTGTTATGCTATACCACATCACCCTTCACTGGATGTATAATGAGCTGCACTAAACTACATTTTAGCATTTAAAATACCTAGCCATTCTTTTGCGTTTTTTTTGGTGAAAGTAACTAGAAAAGTAACTAAAGTAGTGTAACTCATTACATTTCAGAGACAGTAATTTTGTAATGTAACTTATTACTTTCAAAAGAGAGTAATAAGTAATATGTAATATATTACATTTTGGAAGTAACTTGCCCAACACTGCTCTCCACGCCACGAGGCGACAAAGATGGACGCCCCTCTCCCTCACACCAGAGGAGTAAGGGACTCGGTGGCTCGACTCTGCGGCTGCGGGTTGAAGATCTCGGGCACAGACACACACCAGGTCTGTTCGTCCTGCCTCGGGCTGGAACACGCCCAAGGCGCTATCGACAACCCCGGCTCATGCGGACATTGTGTCCGCTTCACTGTCAAGAGCCTCGGAACAAGACCCCCCCATGTCCATGGACCCGCCGGCCGGCAGTGAAGACACGGGGGTGTCTGCCACAGAGAGCGAACCCCTCTCCGTGTCGGTCTGGGGCTCATTGTCAGCGATGGCCTCAGAACCGGAATCCCGCGCCCTGACAGGCCGGGACCCGGTGACGACAAGACACCAGCTTCGCCCGGTCTGAGCATGGACCTGCAGGCCGTGTGCAAACGCGCTACGGTCAGACTCAACGTTCCGTGGCCTGAAATGGCCAAGGAGACCTCCAGGTCCCGCTACGAGGGGAAGCATCTTCCCCAAACAGCGGGCAAAGGGAGGCAACTCCTCCCGGTGTTTCCGGAAATGTTGGATGAAGTGTCGGTCTCGTGGAGAGACCGGCCCTTCAGCAACAAGGTCCCAATCCAGGGTGCCTCCTCCCTGAATTGCGATGGAATGGAGAGGCTCGGCCTGCTCCGCATACCGCCCATCTACCGAAGGTGGGCCGACACCAGCAGGAACCGAGCAGGAACCTCACGCTGCCAGCAAAGGCGGACCGCTTTCAGTCCACAATGAGTGAAAAGTCCTATAAAGCTGAAACCCTGAACGTGTCCTTGCTGCTAACCGCCTACCAAGCGGAGCTCTGCGAGGACCTGTTGGGTAACCCGGGAGCAGCCACTCTGGACGAGATGGCAGCAGTCATGGACATTTGTCCAGCGCTGCGCCGTCCAGGCCACGGGCAAAGTCATGGGGATCATGGTGGTGCAGGAAAGAGCGAGATGGCTCAACCTCACCAACCTCCCTGACCGAGAAAGGGAAGATGTGCTGGATATGCCCATCGTTCCCGAGGGAATTTTCGGCTCCGCTCTCGCCTCCATGCAAAGGAGGTGTGAGACGAAGAAGAAGGAGGACGAGGCACTCCACCTCTGCCTCCCTCGAAGGGTCCAGCCGCTGCCCTCGCAGCAGCAGTCCTTCACCCAAGCTAACTCTGCCCGGTTCAAAGCACCGGTCAAGCAGAGGTCACAGCCCACCCCGAGTCCCCAGCCCAGGCTGGAGACAAGGGCAAGTTGGCCGAGAAAATCTCCGGTTCCGGCTGCAGCTCAGGCTCAGCCAACCCAGAATTTTGGCCAGCAGTCGAGGAAGAAGAAGCGAGCGGCGTGACAGCCCCTCCTTCTCTCCTCCGTGAATGCCTCGAGAGATGCCTAAACACCATCCTCAAGTCCGCACAAACACATGTCACATGCTGATTGATTCCTCTGTCATAAAACATTTGCCGCTGACGCATCCAGGCTTCAGGCCGAGGGCGCAGCTCAAAAAAATGAAAAGAAAATCAATAAAACCAATAAACAGCCCACCAATTCTTCCCCTTTTGAGAGCAGCTACGGCATCTCTCAAAAGGCGGATTATTGACGGGTCTGTGAAGGCACCACCGCCACGCGCAGTGCCGGCTGGGGCTTTAAGGGCTGCGTTAAATCTGTTCGCATAAAGAAAAAATGCTCAATGACAGCTGTTCTCTTTAATGCACGATTTAAACGCACTATTAGGCAGGGACGCACTCGTACACGATTGACCTCCGGGTCCTCTGTACGCGTTCCCACCCCTGGCTCTGTTACCCCCAACTCTGGCCAGAGTGAAGGAGCAACGCCACACACTTACTCTGATGTTTCCGCCCTAGCCCGCAACGTACGGGCTGGCGGAGATATATCAGCTGTTGTGCGGGCAGCCATGGCAGCTCCCACCATGCAGGGACAGATTGTCGACTTGGGGCCTGGCTAAATCCTGGGCTTTGTTCAAGGGTGTTTCCATCCAAGACATCTGTGCAGCGGCGAGCTGGTCCTCGCCGCTCACTTTTGTCCGCTTTTACAGGCTAGACGTCTCCGCTCCAAGCGTGGCCCGAGCAGTGCTGGGCACCTTGTTGAGTCGGGACTCTACCTGTTAAATTCTGGTTGATCGGTGATTTTCGAGATAAGCTCGTCTGGCAATACGGGAGCTACAATATCCCATAGTGAGACATCAAACGGAGTGTTATGAATGAGAACTATAGGTTACTTACGTAACCCCAGTACTCAGAGTAACATTTATGGCGCATTTCCACTGCAGCGGATAGCCCCGTTTAAGCGTCCTGGACCGTCCTCAAGCGGCCAGGCCAGTTTTTGGTGGCATTTCCATATAGCCTAGTACCGGCTAGCGGGTACTTTTTCTCTCTTTTTCCGGCCCCATAAAATCGTGGTTCTATCAGACCAGGCCAGGGCTGTGACGTCAACACTCGACTGCTGATTGGTCAGAGAGAATCGTCACAAGATCGCGCGCGAGATCATCCCTCGCGTCACATATATATCAAGAAGCAAGCTTGCAGCATTTTGTAAACGGAGGAGCTACAAAAATGGCAACGTCGAAGAAAAGCACACCGTGGTCGACCGAGGAGGTGACGACGTTCCTACATCTCATTGGGGATGATAAAATCCAGCGGGAGCTCGACGGAACAACGCGAAATGTGAAAGTGTTCCAGGATGTCTCTGCACAGATGTCCGAGCGCGGATTTTCGAGGACTTTCCTGCGATGTAGGGAAAACGGAACGGCTTTACTGGAGTCCCTGCAAGGTACGCTCACTTCTAACAAAGAAGTCTATTTTATCCTTACATTAATGTTCGACAACCCGTGCTTTTATGGAGCCCCAAAGATCTACATAGCTAGCTAGGCAGATAGCCTAGGCAGATAGCCTTAGCTAGAGCTATTGTTTGCTAACACCATATGTGCCATTGTTTACGTTCAGTTTTTCTTTTCTATAGTTGTTGTTGCTATTTAGTATTGTGCTGCAGTAGTTTGTGGAATTAACAAGTCATTTTGCTGTTCTAGATGATTACATTTGGACTCGTGAGGAGGAACATTCCCGAACAACGGGTGATGGCAGTGTTCCGTCCACATCGTCATCGAATCCAGAACGGACCCCAGCCGAAGAATCGACACCGACTCAACCACCAACACCGAGTGCCATCACGACACCGCAGCGTGTGGTTCTAGGTAAGAAATAGAAATGGCAAAACGACTGGAATTGTGTTTTTGTTTTTTTAAACCGTGGATCATCCATCGTCAGTAATTAAAATAAGCTATATCACTGTGTGGTTTCGGGCACCTAGTTAGGATCCCACCTGGGCGCCTCCCTAGGGAGGTGTTCCAGGCACGTCCAGCTGGGAAGAGACCAAGGGGTAGACCTAGGACCAGGTGGAGGGATTATATCTCTTCGCTGGCCTGGGAGCGCCTTGGGATCCCCCAGTCAGAGCTGGTTGATGTCGCCAGGGAAAAGAAAGTTTGGGGCTCTCTGCTGGAACTGCTACCCCCGCGACCCGACCACGGATAAGCGGGAGAAGATGGATGGATGGATGGACTGTGTGGAAATGCTCTGTTACAAGTAAAGTCTTAGCTAGTAAGCAGCTAGTACAGTTGTGTGTGACATCCTATCATATACATAAATTTATATTCATTATCAACAGGCTGGACATAATGTAATTCACTTTCACAATCATTGTAAACATCTAGGGCCAGCACTTTCTTTAGTTCACCTTACTGTTGTTCTGTTTATACATGTTATTCTTATATCCTTGTGTGACCTGTACCTGTCCTGTGTGTTTTCCTTATTGCTAATTATTATCTTATTGTCACCCAGGCAAGAGGAAACGAGGAGGAGAGGATCGGTCCCAGCAGGAACGGCACCATGACTGGGCAGCCGACGTGGCCCGTCTCCTCCCTGATACTTCAAAAAACCTTAATAGTTATTGTACATATTATATAATTTGTATCTAGTTAATTTTTAAATGCAACATTTGTACTTCCTTGTTTATTTATTTTATTTAAAATGTTCATTTTATATTTACAATTCCATGTATATTTATGCTGGCTGCAATACAGTTTTACATTTTTTATTTGTATTGTTTAATGGCATGCCTTTTTGATACAACATTTGTATTTGTATACTGCCATCAATAAAGTACTTCTTTGACTTATCTTATCTCTTGTTGATAATGAATGGCACCCAACATAAAAAAAATCATAAACATACATGAATTTATAAAGCAATAACAAACACCATCAGTTAGGAAAAAGCCCCTTACTTTTAAGAGATTTAAAGCAAGAAATTGAGTTTGCTAGCTTGAGGTCCTACTCTAAAACATTATTACATGTTTATTTTGTAATAGTATTAAGAATACATGATAAATACATAATACATGTAGAAATTGCTCAATTGTAATACCCTCGTTCTACTAGACTCAAACAACACATTCCTTATATATTTCAAAGACAAGAGAACAAAATAAACCTATAACCCATTCAAGCAAGCTTTTAACATGTCTAGAAGAAAGATTGAGGTTATATTTAATATTATTTTATGTTGTGGATACTTTAGTCTCCATCCATGTTTACAATTGTCCACACTATTTTACACTTGCATTTATGAATATAGTTTTGCTGTGTTTTACACTTTAGTATTTATGTTTATAGTTAGCTTTGATATTTGCTTAATTGATTAGAAAGATTTTCTTTTCATGATCTGATATTTCCTCAAATGTTATTATGGGGTAGTACTTACTGGTGCTTGAATTTCAAATATTCAATTCAGATAATATTTGTTTAAAACATTTGACAAACACATGTATATTGAAAAAAAAAAGAATTTATTTATGTTTAATACAATGAATACAATACAATGCTTGCTGTGATCACTTTCCTTCTTGCTGTGATAACAAGCCACACACCAAGAAACAAGTAAACGATCGCTTCCACATCCTCCATTGTTGTGTGTGTTTTGTGAGTTGTGTCGCATTGAAGATGACGCCACTGCAGTTTTACCCAGCGTCGCTCCGACCAAAAAGCTGATCGCCCCGCCTACACTGCGTTGCTACCCCAGGTCCTAAACTGTAATGGAAATGCGCCACGGCCTCGGCCGGCCAGCGAGGCAGCCCGAGGCCTGAGCGAGGACGCTTAGGGACGCTTAAACGCGGCTACCCCGTTGCAGTGGAAATGCGCCATTAGTGAGATGTCTCACCAGACGGCCCTCCTTGCTATGGTGAAGCGAGAAAAGGTGCTTATTTTGAATGACGCATGCGACGTAGCGCAAGCTACTTATAGGGGGTGATTTCCCCTGACGCTGACGTCAAGATCACAAACCAATCAGGATTGGCGTAATGAGATTGATGCTTCTGTTTGCTCCGCGATGAGGCGCATCCCATAATGAGACATCTCACTTCATGTTACTCTGAGTACAGGGGTTACGTAAGTAACCTATAGTTTTGTTGTATAAAATATATACAAAAATAAAATTATATCAAAGAAAACATATAAACACACAGCTCCTTGAAGCCTTAATGAAAAATGTATAATACTTTTATATTAGCCACACTACGTAGTCGTGGCATGGCTTGAACTATGTCATTTTGTGGAAACTTTTAACAGTTGTTGATACTTTGATGCATGGATTACGCTGATACTCTGGTAAACATTCATTTTGACAGTAGTGGAAGCACTTCTTCCACCACTCTCTTACTTAGTAGCTCCTTTATTCAAGTAGTAGTTAAAAGTCTTACATTGAAAACCTTAAACATTAATAGTATTAGGGGCAATGAATACATACATTATCAAAAGTAAAAACGCACAATATGCAAAATGGATGGATTCAAAGTGTTACATTTATAATATGTTTATTATAGGAATGTCATTCCTGATTCATCACCGCCTCAGCTTCTGAATGTGGTCACGGTTATTTTAATACCTATACACTGTTATGTAGTTTAACCTATATAAATGCACAGTTTCTAAACTGAACTAATGTCTTATATATAAAATACAGAGTGAATAGTATTGGATGACTGTTTTGTAACCTGAAGGAGACTAATTTGCTGGCTGGTTACAAGGCCAAATTGACCATTAAGTCAATGAAAGACACTTCGACCACATTCTAACACCTACTCAAAAAGTTGGTATATGGTCTGTGGAGTAATGACTGCTTCCCTGAGACTCCACTGTGTTTAAAACATTCTGAAGCCTCACTGGAAAGCACTGATAGACATCTTGATCACTGAAGTGTAAAGAAACCAGACACAAACCCCCGCTGCTCCCGTTGGGACCCGGGGAGGACTGAGCTCTTTGTGTTACAGGCTACAGCTGTATGCTCACTGCCACCTCGGTCCTCCTCAGCACTCGCTTTCACTCTGGCTTGAACAGTGGATCTACCATTTAGTCGGCGAGAAAATGCACCCATGGATTGACAACGTAAGCTTTTATATTGTGATGTCCAGAGTATTTTAGATGATGTAGATCAGGATGAAGTCATGTTTTTTTTTTTGGAGTGATACCTCTCCTTGACTTAATACACCTGTATTAAATATGATGAATATATCTTTACTGTCAGGCTATGTTCCACAGTCATTTAAAGTAGCTGTAATTAAACCTATTATAACAAAAACAAACCTTGATCGTGAGGTCATGGCCAACTACAGGCCAATATCAAACATTCCCTTCCTCTCAAAAATCCTCGAGAAAGCAGTGGCCTCACAATTGTGTGCATTTTTAAATACAAATTGTTCATTTGAGAAATTCCAGTCAGGTTTTAGAAAACATCATAGCACAGAGACAGCACTGGTTAAAGTCACAAATGACCTGCTTTGTGCATCTGATAATGGACTTGCCTCTATCCTGGTTCTGTTAGATCTGAGTGCTGCCTTTGACACTATTGACCATAACATACTACTCCAAAGATTAGAGTTTTTGATAGGTATAAGGGGAACTGCACTAAGCTGGTTCAGGTCTTATCTATCAAAACGGTCTCAGTTTGTATCTGTCAACGATGAATCCTCATTACAAACTACAGTCAGTCATGGAGTACCGCAAGGGTCTGTACTTGGACCCATCCTGTTCATCATATATATGCTACCATTGGGCAATATCATAAGGAATACCTCCATCCATTTTCATTGTTATGCAGATGATACACAATTGTATCTATCAATTAAACCAGATGTACAATTTCCATTAGTTAAACTGCAAGAATGCCTCACAGACATAAAAACATGGATGACCAGCAACTTTCTATTATTAAACTCCGACAAAACAGAAGTCATTATACTAGGCTCCCAGCACCTTTGGAACGAACTGTCCAACTGTGTTATTTTTGACGAGGATTTGTCTTTTAAATCCCATATAAAGCACATTTCAAGGACTGCCTACTTCCATCCACGGAATATTGCAAAAATCAGGCACATCCTAAATCACAACAATGCAGAAACACTAATCCATGCTTTTATCACCTCCAGGCTGGATTATTGCAATTCCCTTTTATCAGGCTGTCCAAACTCGTCATTAAAGACCCTTCAATTACATTACATTACATTACATTGCATTTAGCTGACGCTTTTATCCAAAGCGACTTACAATAAGTACATTCGACCAGGAAGACACAACCTTGAGGAAAACAGAATCATATAAGAACATCAGGTTTCAAAGAGCCAATCGTTTCAAGTGCTGCTCAACTGGCTATAGATAAGCCAGTCCTTTATTAGTATATAAGTGCTCTGTTAGCAGTTCTTTGTTAGTCATTCTATCGCTCGAAGTGGAGTCGAAAGAGATGAGTTTTCAGTCTGCGCCGGAAGGTGTGTAAGCTTTCTGCGGTCCTGATTTCAATGGGGAGCTCATTCCACCATTTTGGAGCCAGGATAGCAAACCCACGTGTTTTTGCTGATGGGAACTTGGGTCCCCCTCGCAGCGAGGGTGCAGCGAGTCGTTTGGTTGATGCAGAGCGTAGTGCACGTGCTAGGGTGTACGGTTTAACCATGTCCTGGATGTAGGAAGGGCCAGATCCATTCGCAGCATGGTACGCAAGTACCAGTGTCTTGAAGTGGATTCTAGCAGTTAGCAGATTCTAGTGTGAGTGAGTGAGAGAGAGCACCCCATTTATCTATTTAATATAGATAAAGTAAGAAATCACTCCAATGTGTACAATAGGACAGTACAAAAAACAGTTTGAAAGGGGAGTGATTAGTAAAATATGCATAAATAAAAAGAAAGAATGCTAACTAGGTAACATAATATAACAATAAACAAGTTTAAATTATTTGTTATTGGTTGTGATAAAGATGTTTGGATTATTGAAAAGTATACAGCTCCCTTTCATCTGAGTGTTGAGAGCTGTATCCATACATTCATGTTGTGCTCAAAGTGCTCCAGATTGATGCATTTAACTTCAACATTTAAAAACAAAATCTTCCCGGGGGAGCATGGACCCCACTAGAGGAGGTGAGGTCCCCCCTGGAGGATGTGAGGCCCCCCCTAGAGGAGGTGAGGTTCACCCCCAAATAAAGCAGGTTAAAATAATTAAATTGCATACATGTTCTTTTAGTAAACACTGAAAACGGGTCCCACAGACCCAAACAGCACAAAAAGGTTAAAGGTAAGCATATAATAATGTTAAAATGTGCTAAATATATACACTGCAAAAAACAAAAAAGTGAGGAGTAAAAGTAGCCCCCGACTTGTTTTATTTTTAGAAAGTAGCCCTCATCCTAAAAAAGGTTGGTGACCCCTGATCTAGAGAATTCGAACGGCACTTACCATGGCTGCCAGTGAGGGACTTCCGGGTCATTTCACTCGGTTAGGAAGGTTCCTAAGCTAAATGGACTAATCGACTTCAGCCCAGGTCTGTTGGTGGTTCCCAGAGTCCACAAAAAAGGTCAGGTGCTAGAGCTTTCGGCTACCAAGACCCGTTCCTCTGGAATCAACTTCCAGTGACGATTAGGGAGGCAGACAGTGTCCACACATTTAAGAGTTAAAGACTTTCCTTTTTAGTACAGCGTACAGTTAAGACCCCTTTTATACATCCTCATGGACCCTTCGTTTTATGGAATTGTATTTATTGTACTCTAACTGTATTTGTGTCATTGTGTTATGTTTCTTTTTAAATTGGTATTTTACCATTGATCTTATAAGATACGTTTCTTGTTTTTACATTGTTTTACATTGCCAATTGTGTTTGTTGACTTGTGAAGCCCTCTGAGACAAATAGGATTTGTGATTTTGGGCTATATAAATAAACTTGAATTGAAAAAATTGAATTGAATTGACCTTTACTAGCCAAATCAGAACATTTGCAGTGATTTCCTGCTTTTATATTATGTTTACCAAGCATGTTTCGTGATTCATAATTATATTTATTTAATGGCATTTAATGGAATTTAAAAAAAGGCCTTCTAGCAAACTACACTTTAGATTGCATGTATACTATATCTAGTTGTTGCTATGTGCTTTTGATCTTTTGGGGGAAAAGTGAAGTTATTAATTAAAAGAATATAAAAGAACAGAATAAAACATTTGAAATAATATTACAACACGAAACAACCGTGTTGACACAGTAATGCAATGTGAAAAGACATTTTAATAAAACAAAAACTCCTTTATAGAACAGAAGATATTTTTAAACTGTTATACACATTATTGGATGGGGTTTGCTTACTCTTTATTCACAAGCAATCCTATTTGCCAAGTACTGTGGTCACAGAGTGCTTCTCAGTACACAACTATAAACAATATATGTTTAAATGTTAGTAAACCTGTAACATTTTAACCATCTTCCTCTGGTGAGAAGCATTAAACCATATTTATCACACCTCTGGTTGCAGCATCACTCTTTGTACACACACATGCTGCCCACACACGCAATCACCTATTTCTGCCGACTGCAAAGTAACCAACCTCACTGCTGAGTGATGGTGCGTGGTTCAAGGTTTGCTTTCATTCATAGACCCAATATGTGTTGGTGTTGTCAAGTGAAACGGTAACCTTACAGTTACAGGAGTTGTAAAAGAAGGCAATGTGATTTGTTGGTGTCCAACATTTAGCCTGTCAGCCAAGTACTGGCAATCATTTAGGAGGACTCGATGATGCCAAATCTGACACTGATCTCATCTCAAAGGACAAAAATATTGTAGTCCGATCATAAGACTTTACATGTGATGTGGTGGCAAAATCTATAAATGTCGAAAGGCTTTCATTCACAACAGAGAGGGAAGCAGCTGGCAAAAATACTTCAAATCATATTGGGAAGACTGCAACACTACAGAGGATTACACACATACATATGTAGTATGCACACTGACCCACACGTACTGTACATTCAGATTGACTCTTGTGTCTAGTGTTTATCTCTATTCTTATGGAGAGGGGAAGCATACCATCTGTCATAATAGGCCTACCCATTTTCACTTCGTATAGAACCCCATCACAACTTGACATTACATCAAAGAAAGTAGCCTGACTTAAGACGGCAGATATACTCATTGGCAAACAGACAAGCAATCGCATAGTGCATGTTAAAGTGCAGCAACAAATTCAAGATGAAAGCAAAGTCCTTTCTTTGGTCCCATCTGCCAACCTGGTATGGATTAGATAGTGAAAGTGATTAGGCACTCTTTATAATTTAGTCTTGAATAAATCAATCCTGAAACTTCGATGTCACCGATATGAAATGACAGTTCACATGTTATGTAACTTGTCACCACTTTCATCCGAGTTCACTCTCTTTGGATATACCTTACAATATGGGTTCTGTGTTCGAGTTTTCCATTTACCGTTTTTTTTTCCCCTTCCTTTGTAGTCCGCTGAGCCAAGGACATTGACGCTGTAATTTTTCCGCAGTCAAAGAAACCTTTTCATAGTGTCCTTTTCAGACTGTCAGAGAGTGAATCTATTACTGAGGGAGGTAAAGGAGTAAGAGGAGTTGCATAATAGAATGGACACATCCCTCTTATACTAAACCATAATTTTACAGCAAACACCATCACCATTGATGGTTGATCCCAAAGTGTAAGAGGGTGTTACTTTTTGATTAGTTAATTTAGCTTTAGGCTCTGTTTGGATATATTTTTGGACAAACAACACTTGCAAATTGCTGCGTTTTGATTATCAGATTGACCGGTGGAGAACACAAGATAACACATGTGTTTAAAACACCCAGTTGTCCTCTGGGGACTAACAACAGTGTGATCAAAACCAAGATAACAGCTGGGACATCTTCAGAAGACAAGGCAGTGCAGTGAACCATCTGGATAATGTATTTCTAGACAGAATGACAAAACAAAAAGTAATTGTCTGTCTGTGCGCAGCTGCCATGCATCCATATCCAATGACAAAGGGAAATGAGAAACTTCTTGGTAAAAGAAATAGAATCTCTCAGCCTTATACATCCATAAACATGTATTTTCTCTCTCCACAGGGTGAAGTTGAAAGAAGGAGTGACGTTTCTCGGGGCTCGTCCCAGCAATCCCACTCAGTGGATGGTGAGCCAGGATGTGAGGAGCGAAGGCCACCGAGTGGTGACTCTTCACTGCCGCAGGAAGGAGTCGGGCTACGATCAGCAAAGGTTAGCACATAAATGACTTCACTTTAAAGGAATACTACCAGCAAATATGTTTCATTTGTTACGTTTGCAGCACAACTAAACATAACATTGATATCTTATAAAGTTGATATAGCGAACATGCTAGCAAACAGCTGCCATTCGCATTTGCACCTCCAAGTGTTTGCAGTAATCTTCTGACCCCCTGGTGAATTTAATTTCAACATTCCCTTTGGTTTTCTCCTTATTCTCCACCAACTCCAGAGTTAAATATCCGTCTATTTGGCTGATAAAATACTTCAATATATTTTTCAGATATGTGTCTCTTCCTAGCTATCGTTGTCCATCTGCCACTTGATGCTTTGCAGTTACCATAGGCCTACAGTGGGTTTTGATGAGCTACCTGCTGCTCCTAACAAGTTTTATGAGGGTAAATTGAAACATTCAAGTTGGTCACCATAAAACTAAAACAATGAGTTAAAAGACACTAACACTTCCCACAGAGTTGAAGGGAACAGCAGAACTTAAACGTAATAATTGTTGGTGGTTCAGCAATGCTGGTGAGTCATCATTTTGGCCAAATTATTACAGCCTCAATTTTTATATCCACATCATTTCAATTGAAATGAGAAAAATACTTTTAATCTGATCTGTTCTTTGACACAGCAGAAGTCTTTTATCTAATATAGTTTTTACATTTATAAAAGACAAATATATATTTAATAACATAACTATGAATCGATTGAGTGCATTTTACAGCTGCTACAATCTCATTCACTCACTCTTTTGATACGCATTCATTGAGCTAACTCAATCACTTTGACTGAGCGGTTCAATCTCCTATAACTCTTTTTTTTTCACCGTTAACGTAATTTCAGAAATTGCTTTGGCTCATCATTTACATTTTGTCAAAGATACACTAATACATGTAATGTAAGTGGTGTCACACTTGACTGTCCATAAAGGCTGTGGCATATTTCTGTTGAGACCACTGTGGGGATGGGGAAGTTACCAGACCTTTGAAATATCCCCTCTTCTCTCTCTCCCTCTCTCCTATCCACTCCCCTCTTTATTTGCATACTTATTTTTTCTCCACTGCCATATCCTCAAAGTTGTTTTGGTCATTTCCTTTTGAATTCACGTCTTTAAAATAATCTGGCATATAGGGAGGGAGTGATTGCCAGCACTCAGTAAAAAGGTTGCTGTGTTAATTAAGTGCTGATTGAAGGTCTTTGTGTACTTTAATGGTTTTTCCCCCTCGGATCAGGAAGTAGTTTTAAATGATATACATTTCTAGTGACAGGTGTAATTTGGATTAGAGGCCGATTTGGGGTCGGGTAAAGCTCCGCTTATTTGCTCTTTAGCTTTCGTTCCACTTAGAAAATTCTCCCTTAAGAAAACAGGACATTTGACAGTGCAGCTGCAACTTTTAATCAACATGGTGCAGGGGTTATTTTAAGTGTAGCAGCCTATAAAAAAATGTGAATGTGTTGGTCCAGTGATTTGTTTAGACATGCCGCTATTAGTGGATTACTACGAAGAATGATTATAGTGTAACTGCAATACACACAGACGTTAGCCAAAGATATATGCGCCTGCCTTTGAAGAGCTGTAAAAGGGAAGCAGCTAATAAACATTTTCTAAAAGACGTCTCATACAGTAATTTGTTGTGTGATAGGAGTTACTTTCAGAAATGGCGTGGCAGTTGCTGATCTTGAAGGAATGTTTTTTTGTTGTTTTAATATTTTTATTTCTCAGAACATAAAGTACAACTTTTTTTTGACACTTCCAAGCTGGTGCTGCCCCTGGAGGTCAAAGTCTCCTTTGCACTGAAACCATCTTTCCTGACCTTACATCTTACCAGTATTGTACATGACGGCTCAGCCTTTCAAACACAAAGGTACCAGCTGCCTGAAATGTTACAGGTATGCAGAATGTTGATCATTTTGTTTGTATCTGGCTAAACCTACCTATTTCACCCTGACTCACACATAACGGTTAAAATATCAAAACTGAATAACACCCTACTTGCACATCAGGAGCTAGAACTAGACAGAAATCTTTGCTGTTATCAGATGTGTTGTTGCTGTACAGTACATAGAGGTTTATATCATTTTTGCAAGAAGCCAAAAAGGTTGAAACCCAATTTAGTTATTTTTGGCAGCTATCATGTCAGCAGTTTCTTTGGAAATGTAGAATGATATTTTCCATCAAAAACAATACTTTCTGACCTGAATATGTGAGGGGGCTGGCCGAGGTTAGTCCAAGTTGAAGGTTTGGCCTTTAACAATAACTTAGCGGTAGCAGTAATATATTTTGTCTGCGAATGTCTGCAAGCGAGCATCTCGAACAACATAAAAAGGAGATTTCAGCATCACTGGTGAGCCATCTTCCGCCTTCATGCATGTATTTTTCTCTCTCAACAAACCTTCTCTCCCGCACACATGTACTCCGTTACTGTAAAATAATGCTTTATTGATTTACCAAGTGGAGGGAACCGGAGAAAAGTGTGAGCATATTTAGTCTAATCCCTGCTGTTGCCATGGACGATGGACTGCTCCTTAATCCCCCAAACTGTCAAAGTCACTTCACAGAGAAGACCAAAGACGCCCCGTGATGGCTATACAATACACAATGCTCCAACTTTTCTTTCGTCTTGTCCTCCCCGCTCCCAGTCATTTCAATGAAACTCTTTTAGAAGAGGATTAGACTATCTCATCTGTTGAGCTGTCATTCAGTTCACTTTCTTCTTTTCTGCTCTTTTCCTTGAGGATGGGAGGTGTGTGAATGCAGCGCGTCAAACCCATTTGGATCCTGTTTACTTTTGTAGTCTTATTTCTAACAACACAATGAATATGATCATATATTAATGTATTGCTTATATTCTACAGAGCCCTTAAAAAAAAAGACTTTGGGTGCTTTTTACTCATAATTACTAGTCCTTATCTTGCAACAATAGCCATGTAGGGTGAGGTAATGCTTTTTTAGATTACTAAAAGCTGTTCACCTGCAGTGCTATTTAAAATGTGCACAAAAGCTTTCCATATAGACTCACTTCTGAAAAGTAATAACGTGTTGGCTGATTATTAATTGACTCGTCTGCAGCACACTCAATGTCAAGCATTAATATCAAATAATCTACCCTTGCACCTTCTCTGCTTATTTAAACAAAAAATGTCATGATCCTCTAGCTCTGCGACTACTTCATTCAGAGCTGCTGTCAATTACGGGTGTCAATCATGACATCACACTACCTTTTATAGCTTTAAATAACTTAAATAACACTTTAGAAAATGAACACTTTTTTCGACGCATACATGATTTTTTCGTTTGGCACTTCTCCCATCAGCTAACGTAGAGGAGCGAGATTTATGAGCTCTACTGCAGCCAGCCATCAGCTAGATGTTTTGGCTTCACTTTTCGGTACTCGTCCTGTCGTCCATCATTATATACAGTCTATGATTTGCATATCTAAAGCAAACTGTCTTTGGATGGAGGGGTAAAAGTGCCTCAGCCGTCCAGGGTTTAGCAGCTGTTAGTGAGACAGCTAATGACACCAGAAAACATATATGTCATCAGTAACTGCTCTCAGGGTTGCACTGAGGTTGGATTTTCATCTTGACACACACTGACTGAAAATTGGAATCGGAGCCCAGACTGTCAGCTGTGGTACAAATGGATAGTTGGCGTTGCACCTTGGAATGTGGACTGGACTTAAGTGTCATTGAATGATGTGAGTGGGAGTACTATTTGAAGCCTGTGTGCCATGATGGCAGTCCAGTCCCACTGCAAGCATGAGAGCACATTGATACTGATGGGTCAGGTGTAGCCTAATATGTGCCGGTTCAATCATTTACTTGAAGCTGCTCACACTGGCCAGCTGAGCCACTCCTTTCTTCCCGTTAACAGCTGATGCTCCAACCACACCTAGCTGGCTTTGAACACTCATTTAAAACAAGATCAAATGGACATTTATTCTTGCTGCCACCCAAGCTTTAAATATACCAATCATCTGCTTTACCGATAAACATAGTATACCTTTTTGTCAGTTTTCATCAAACGAAATTTGTTCCACCACACAAAATATTATTTTCAGAGGAATGGCTTTTTTTAAATCTGTTTTTCAGCCCTGTAGATATTCAAATGTGCATATGGTAATGCAGACCTGCACACTTTCCCTGACTTGCGGCAACCAGCCTAATATAAACAATACTGAGGTGACAGTTTTTCATTGCTGAGGTGCTACGATGTAAAGACAGGTTGGGCTTTTGACTGAAAATAACAGAGAGCTGGGTTTATCCTAAAGGAAATGCCATCAAACAGCTGATGTCTTTTATTTTCCATTCAATGAAATACATCTATTGAATGTGCAATAATGAGTTCATAGCTGCCCGGGATTTTCTCTCAATATATTTAAATGAAAAAGCCTGATCTGCTCCAGTTGCACTGCATGCAGGATCGCACACATTCTTCAAAGCTGTAGGTGTTATCGCGAAATCTGAGTGAATAACAAAGGATAAAAAAAAAACATGAAAACACCTGGAATCACCCCTCATTAATTTCAAACTATGGGATAATGTTGTACATTATTACTGTAAAGACTTAGACGAAGTAATTAATTGATGGGTTTTTGATTACTTTTCAACATATGAATTAATGCGATGAATGTTTTTATTCAAAATGTATTGACTGAACCCCCGCCCCTGAACAGTATGCAATAACAGCTCATCACCAATAACGACTGGCCTGATGCGAGGGGTTTTAATAAGGGCAATACTCTACATCAAAATAAAAAAATGTCATACCTGATATTTCAACCCATCTCAGTAACCATCAAATATGATGATTGCAGTTTATGTAGGAGTTCCTTGCTATTGATGCTTCTTAACTGTCATAGCTTACTTTAAAGGGATGGTCCCATTGTTGCTGTTATTGTAAATCACGCTTGTGTTTTCCTACTATAAGCAGAAATGTCCCTAGTTGAAGCTCATACAAGATATTTCCACCTCTTCTAAATATCAAAAGCTGGTGAGGATGCTGACTTACATCTTTAAGAATTACATAATTTAACTTACCATTAAATGCATCTTGAAATAATATCATATTTTTGCAAACTTTATATGTGCAGTGCAAGAAGGAGATGAACCCTCAGTTTCTATAACTTTATTTATTTAAAAGTTGTCGTATGAGTTTTGTTTGTCATCCTATAAAGATAATGGTTTGTCCTTCAATCTATTTACATGTTCTTGTTGGTGTATGAGCCTGAACGATGAGAGATGACATTGTTTGGTCGTAAGTGTGCATTTATAGCCGCATATATGCAGATAATTTTTCAACCTTCCATCATATCTTGAAGAGAGCATAGTGTCCTTTCTTTGACAGGTTGAGATTTCCAGTGAGGGTGCTACAGTGCATCAAAGGAATCAAAATGAGTCCCTATAGAAAGGGACAGAATTGCTCTGTGTACACATAATACTGGCATCAATGCACTCTGGTAGATTGAAAGGTTCACTTTGTCACCATTAAAGGCGAACCCATTCAAAACAAAAGCAGTCCTGCTTCCTCAGCATGTCATAAGCTATAAGTGGAGGCCTCAGTGAAAGTGCCATGTCTGGGCCTTGGTAGTTCATTAAGACTGTCTGGGTGCAGATGGATCTCTCCTGTGAGCCACCATTTCATTAATCCCCCACACCACACCCACAGATGGACAGCATGTCGTCCACTACAGCCACTCCTCAAGAGAGCCATTTAAGAGCGGAGAGGAGGGGGGAAGGTGGGGCGGACATATATTTTAAATATCTTTTTTAATTTTCCTAACTTCAAACAGCCTCATCGTGGCCCTGTTTTACATTAAATCAAATCTGCATAGACTTGGGATTAATATAATTGAATTCAACGTACATTAATTTCGCTATAAAGATACACGACTTTTCCTCTAAAGCAAGCTTGTAAATCTCATCAAAGTGAATGGTAAGGATCCCAGAGGGAGAGAAATCATACAGCAAATAACGGGTGAGATTTGGCAGCATCCCCACAATCTATCTTAATTTCAATGTCTGGAGAAGCTTTAACATAATAATTATTTATAGTTTGTGACATTTACAGCAAAACTGCAATGAAACAAGGAGCCCAGAATAGCTTTTTCAGTGCTCAAGGCTCCTGAATTTTATTTAAAAAGTACGAGAATGTGGATGTCACAATCTTTCTCTGATATCTGAGGTTCTCTAAGAAATGCAAGCCTATGAGCCTTGCTCCAGAGATGTGAAAAGACCCGTTACAGAGACGGCAAATGCATCACACATTACAAGGTTTAAGCTAATTCTGTGATATTTAACTTGATTTCAAATTAGTTGCTAAATCCTCTTGATTTGTGCATCAGTTTTTTAAAACAGGCAGCAGCACTGAGATAGAGTCTCATTCTGTGTGCCTTAATGCTGTATAATGCTGCATACATCAAGGCTGAAATGGCCCAATTAAATTAGGGCCAAACTTGACAGTCTTAATGCTAACACCCTTAATAAGACATCAGCCCTATTCCCACTGGCCTTAATTTACCGTAAACACTCTCACCGGAGCTTCACTGGCAGTATTTATTTACCAACACACAACTGTCTACAATGCTCTGTGGCTGCATCTCACTTTTCTTAAATGCAATCCTTGCGTCACTCACTTGCGTCTTTTCCTTGCATCTTAGTCCCTCCCACTAGGGAAGCATGGCGAGACGCAAGGAAACCACGAGAAGGGAGAAGAAGCAGGGAAATTAGTTTTAAGAGCAATGGGACGTCCTTTCCTCCGGAGCGTCACGTGAAGCGACGTCCGTTTGTGATGACGCCGCACAGCTGATCGTCTGACAGCAGCTCTGTCCCCGTTTTTTTCACAAACACCCCCGCCTCTGTTAGTACCCATTTACTGACATAACCATTTGTATCATCTGTTGTAGACCCAAATAAATAAAATAAAATAAGAACTCATTCTCAAAACAGATAAATGCCATTCTTAAAATGTATAAACGAACAATAGTTTGATTAAAATTGATTTGAGTGCACAATAGAAATACAATAATTGAGAGAAGAAAAAGAGATATATTATCTATCAAAACCCAGTTAGATTAACATTCATTGGATTGTCCACTTTGTTGTTCAGATATATCACATATTTTTAACTAAATTATACATGAATTGAAACAAAACACAGTATAAACTGAGGAGTGAGTCCTGTGAGTTTCATGTGTTTTCTTCACTCCGCTGGGAAACTGCTCTCATGTTAAGAAGCATCAGATCAGTGCATGCGCTGCATCGTCCAATCAGTGAGTGATACACAGTAAGGAGGCGGGGCGAGTGGCTGAGAATTTCACCGGAGGCTGGTTCCTCGATTATCGCTCCTCCGTTACAGCTCCTCCGTTACCGCTCCTCCGTTACCGCTCCTCGATCCTCGGTCCTCCGGCACAAATAAGGGCAATGGGACGCTACTCAAGATGGCGCAGAAAAATCAACTTCTGGTGATACCTAGGAGCGAGGACCGAGGAAATTAAAATAAGAGAAGTGAGATGCAGCCAGAGTCCTCAGTAATCTCTCAATGATATAAATTACGTGCAAAAAACATGGAACAGCTTTCTTTCTCTGCTCATTTTTTTCTTTCATCAAGATTGAGTGAACACTGGGGGTGTTATAAAGGTGACATATTTAAGGTTGGAGAAAAATGAACATCCAAATTGCACCTATTAGAATAGTGCTTTGGTTCCCGTTATCTGGATTGGAGCAGAGATTTCTTCCCAGGACAGCGTGCTGATTACAGCAGTCGGTCCAGATTACATCTGACTGTTCAGCCTGCTTTTCTCTCCCATTGCCAAGGAAACAATATATTGGAAATATTATCCCAGTGGGCCTTATTATACTTTTCTGCAGTTCCCAAATGAGACAGAAATAACACTCCATGGGGAAGTTGTGATCTTCATTATATACAGTACATCCACACCGAGTGACCGTGAAGTTGCTCAGGTAACCATTCTCAAAGGCTACACACGGTGACCTGAATGGTTTGTCAGTAATATATATATATATATAGCACTTTAATTGCATTGTAGCTCAGTTTTTTCAAATAACGCCATTGCAGACGCTGTGCAGCAGAATATGTTGGTTGGCGGCACCAAGTACTCTGTGTGCAGCGGAGAGACAGATTGAGGTTTGCATGTGTTCCGGAGAGTTAATTTGTTTCAGATTTATAAAGGTTTATGAGTGAATATCCTGCTCTTAGAGGTTAATCCCTCGAAGGATTACATCGTTGCCACCGGTGTTTGTAGTGTTGCATTACCAGAGGTTTTCTTTGTGTGCGTCTGTGTTTGTGTCTACTTACTGTACAATTGCTTTTAAAAAAGGACTGAATATGACAATTAAAGCTTAAAAATAATGATGGCAAAAACATTTTTATATATATATATCTTTCTTTCATCAGGCAAGTCAAGGCAAGGCAAGTTTATTTATGCTGTATAGCCCCTTTAAATACAAAGCAATTGAAAGTGCTTTTTAAAAAAAAGTGGATTTTTACATTTAACTGCGCATTTGTACACAAAACTGAGCAGCTCCACCATGAGTCATTTTTGTCTTGTTGTTTTCTTTTTGGTATTAATACAAGGGCCCTTTCTCATTTAATCAAATCCTCCTCCTCGACTCCTCGGTCCTCCGGTAGTGACCCTGAAATGGACATCTCATTTCTCTAAATGCACTTCGAGCACCGAGGATCGAGCGTCGAGGAGCTATAACCGAGGATACACTGATGGGTCCTCCACGGTCCTCCATGGCTCCTTCGTGGATGCATTTCCGGGAACAGAGATGTTTCAAAGAGTCGTGACGCACGGCCGGACTTATCTCAGCCAATGACAGCTCTGCATGCATCCCCTGGATATTATTGTATTGCTTTCATCGCAAAGCGATGTTTACAGTGAGAACAGCTGTGAGGTCCGTGCAGAAAGCAGAGCATGTGAAAAATATATATCACTCAGTATAACAGGCCTACTCTTTTATTTGCTTTAGTTTAGTAGATAGGCTTGTTTGAGACAAGCGAGACCTGCGCAGTTGCGATTAACGTCTTGCTAGTGCGTTGCATGATGGCTAGTTAGTCATTTTGTCCGACTTGCTCTGGAGGCTTGCCTACATGAGACGTTGAAATCTCGCGGGACAAAGACGCCCGCAGCCTTGAGAGCGAGGCGCGGCGCGCAGTTCCTCTCCATGGGCTGCGGAAGCGAAATGCTTGATGGGAAACGACCATGGTGGTGGCGAAGTCGATTGGGACTTGGCTTGGCAACTGAAAGGTCACCAGTTCAAGTCCCGGCAAGACCAAGTGCTACCGAGGTGTCCCTGAGCAAGGCACCGTTCCCCACACTGCTCCCCGGGCGCCGTTCAAAATGGCAGCACACTGCTCCTAACACTAGGATGGGTCAAATGCAGAGAAACAATTTCCCCACTGGGATTAATAAAGTATATCAAATCAAATATCAAGCCCCCAGGAAGTGCGCCGGACTCAGATGAAAATATTTGTGCTGGCCAAACGGCGGTACTACACTTCCGTTTGGTTGCCAGGCCCGGAAACACTTTTTCCCATTGACTTACATGGGGAAAGAGTGGTCTGTAAATCGTTGGATAATTTTTTTTAAACTAAATAAACTACCCAGTATGAACACTTGTATAGCCCTTATTAAAAACATTCGTTCCTCAAGTTGTAATAATGTTCTAATAATGTTATTTTGAGAGTTATTTCCCTCTGCATTATGAACGCGCATCTAACCCACGGGACCCATGGGAGCCTGCCTGCAGACCTCCACTCTCAGGACAGTTCCGGTGCAGACCTCCACTCTCAGGACACCTCCACTGTCAGTACAGGAAGTGACGATTCTGACGCGTTTTTTTCCCCGTCCTCCGAAGGACTCGTTTGATTGAAGTTTTCAAATCACAATGGAGACTCATCACGGAGGTGATGAGTCCGCCCACCGTGTACTTTGGGTCGGCCTTGGTCAAGCCCTTTTGACCCCCCCAGCCTGGTTCTCGTAAAAGTTTTTCGCTCAAATCACACCATGGAGGAATGTAACGGGAGTGCCTATTTTCGGACACTTTTTGCCGGTTTTATTATTTTTTATTTTTTTGGCTATTTCTACCGGGGACATTGCCCGGTCTTGGGTGTCCCCCCAAGGCCTGTGTCCTGCCCCCCCCCACTCATCCATATATTAACGGACTTTGACAATTTTTGTTGCATTTTTCTCCTCTCCTCTCACTGATCGAATGGCAAACGCGACGCACTGTCGGAGGGCCTCCACGCCGGCCCGGCCTAGTGCTGGTGCTCTGGCGGTCGGTTCCTCCGAACTGCGGGTTCGACTCTGATGGCCGGGAGGGTGTGCTGCGTTAGGGTGGGGGACTTCCCCCACTCTGCGTGTCCCTTCCTTCCCGGGCCGGCCGATATGAAGCGTGACCAAGACGCACCGTCCAGGGGTCCCGCAGCGTGGTGAAGGTTCCCAGCTGGAATCTCCCCACCTCCGCCACGGTGCACCCGGCAAACACGGTTGTTTCTCGAACCTTCCACTGTTGTCTAGCGGGTGTAACTAAAATACAAGATGTCGTATTTATATATATAAATAAATATATATCTATATAGATAATAAGTGTCAGTACGATTTTATTTTGTATTTGCGTGCATTTCCTGTTTGGTAAGTGGCACTGTACTGATAGTGGTGATTTTATTTTGGAATTCTTAGCGTGCACTTCCAACCTGATCTCACCAGAATGCGTGACTCCACCACGACTTCTTAACACCACAATGCGTGGTGGAGTCACGAACTTTGTTACATTTGCGTGTCTGCACCACGCAAACAACCCCAATGTAAAGTGAATGAGGCTCCTTTGTCGTGGTGCACACACGCATTTCTACAACGTCCCGCAGTGAGCTTTTATTCTATAAAACGTTTTTAAAATCTACTTTATAGCTTGTAGTAACTCACGGGAGGCTTCTTTTATTTTATTTGTATTCATAATAATTTTTATTTTTTGTCAGAATGTATTATGGTGCATTAGTTACGAATTTTTGTTCTCAAAAAACAGTGCATTGTGTGTAATACAACTGTGATTTGTATTACATTAGTTAGTTTTTAAGGAAGGCCAGAGCTTCAGCTGTATCAAATAGATTGTTCCCTTTAGTTAACGTTTTTTAAAAGAACATTATATTCCGATTTGATCATGTCCCCTTTATTGTATTACGGAGAGCAATGTGAGCATCCATTCCCATTGGATAACGGAGGATTTTACACCCGGAAGTAAGCATTCTCTTTACTGTCGATTGATTTTACAGTGCTATCTGCACTACTCATCGACTAAAAAACACCAGATTATCCTTGTTGATTACACAACATTGATTGGTTTAAATTGTGTACAATGCTTTTGTAATTTCCCCCTTCGATTCGGAGAAACAAATATTTGTTCAGTTTAGGATGGCCGAAGACACTACACTACCCAGAATCCTCAGCTATTGTTCCGCGTTGCCTCAAGCTCTGTGATTGGTTGACCTCCAACTGCATTCCATATAAAAAAAAACGTTTCGTAAAAGATAAATCCTACTTTATTCAGCAGTGCTTGCTTTACTCTTTGAAAGTCATCACATGAATGCATTGTAATAAATGGTTTGGCTGCATTAAATATTACACATCTATCGTAGCTCTGTATTTGTATTTATCTACAGAGATCGGGCTGAGAATAGACCGGAAACTATTCTTTTACCGTTCTGTTTTAATTTCACAATAAAGTTAGTAGTAATAATTTGTTTTGATATTATTGTTTTTTATTAACTATTAAACCGCTGGTTCATGTTAAGACCATATTTTCTGTGTTGCTGTGGGTCTTTTGTGTTACAAATATCAAAACAGTAACTAAATATATCCGTCGTAAACTAAACCAGAAACAGCAGTATATTTTATTTTGTTAACACTGTAAACTTGACAGCTTTTTAACCCAAACCACCTACTGGTTAAAGCACGTTATTACACTTTTAGAGTAATATTGAAATCTTGAAAAGGGATGTCCAAAATAGCAATTATATACAGTTTTGTAGAGAATAACGAGTAATGTATATACTTTATAGGGATCTGCAGATACATATTTAGTCTTCTCAAGCACCAACAATCATTACATTACATTGCATTTAGCTGACGCTTTTATCCAAAGCGACTTACAGTAAGTGCGTTCGACCAACAAAATACAACCTTGAAGAAAACAGAATCATATAAGTACATCAGGCTTCATAGAGCAAAAACATTTCAAGTGCTACTCAACTGGCTTTAGATAAGCCAGTCCTCCAATCAAATATCTCTCCTGATTGTTGGCACTTGACAATCACCTTCCCTGAATTTTACTCAGGTGTAACTAAAGTCTGCTTTAAGGGTTGTTTATATTTCACATCATTAATCAGAATCTGTAAAGTAACTAAAATAAATGTAGTGGAGTAAAAATACCAGGTTAACCTTAAAGAAAGCCCTCAGGATTATAAAAGACCCCCATCACCCCAGCCACAAACTGTTCTGTCTGCTGCCGTCTGGCACAACAGCCGCATTCTAGGAGAGGATGTGGCTGTTGTGGAGGACTATAGTATTTGGGAGTGCACTTATGGGCTGAACTGGAGGATCAACACTGACGCTGTGTACAAGAAGGGGATGAGCAGACTCTATGTTCTGAGGAAGCTGAGATCCTTCCACGTGTGCAGCAAGATGCTGGAGATCTTCTAGTCTGTTGTGGCCAGTGCACTCTTCTTTGCTGCGGTCTGCTGGGGGGGCAGCATCAGAGCCGGTGACACCAGCAGGATCAATAAAGTGATCAGGAAAGCTGGGTCTGTCATCGGCATCAAGCTGGACCCCTTTGAAGCTGTGGTGGAGAGGAGGACACTGAACAGGCTGTTGTCCATGATGGATAACCCACCCATCCTCTCCACCTGCAGCTGGACAGTCAACGGAGCTCCTTCTCCAACAGACTGATGCAGCTCCGCTGTCACAAGGAACCATACAGGAACACATTCCTGCCCACTTCAATAACTCTGTACAACTAATCACCTCTGGCTGGAAGAGAACTCTCTGCTCCATAGTTTCTCTAATACAACCTCGCTGTACATTGTACACATATATAATCTGTTCAATATTTTATATTCCATATTCCATTGTCATATATTTTTGAATATGTATATTTGCATATATAATATCTACATGTATGTTTTCTATTTCAACACGTATATTTTCTATTTTCTTTTCTTTTCTTTCTATTCTTATTTATTTGTGGTTTTGTTTTATTGTAAAATGCCTTTTATGCTGCTGCAACAAAAACAATGTCCCAAATTGGGATCAATAAAGTACCATCTTATCTTATCTTATCTTACATCCGGACTAAAACCACCAGACTCAGGGACAGTTTCATCCCACAGGCCATAACACCTGAACTTTGAAATAACATCCATAACATTCATCTGGCTGCTACTTAGAAATGATTTGTCTAATATATCATATATTCCAATCACTTGTATAGACTCTTATTGCACTATTTCACTTTTTACTATTTTACTATTTTTCTTTTTGTATTGACTTGCACTATTTTTTCTGTGTATCTGTTTTATTGTGTTGCACTGTTGGAGGAGCCTGTCACCTAAGGGGGGGGGGGGGGGGGGGGTGGTAGGAGACGTTCGATTCCTGTTTTGAATAGTGTGCCGTCGATGGGTTTCATTCCATTCCAAAATGCTGTTTGTCACTCAGCGGAAACTTCAACATCCAACATCCAATCACAGAGCTTGAGGACAAACCACGGGGTTTGTCAAGCAAAGCACATGGTGTAGTCCCAAACGATAGCTGAGGATTCTGGGTAGTGTAGTGTCTTCGGCCATCCTAAACTGAACAAATATTTGTTTCTCCGAATCGAAGGGGAAAATTACAAAAGCATTGTACACAATTTAAACCAATCAATGTTGTGTAATCAACAAGGATAATCTGGTGTTTTTGAGTTGATGAGTAGTGCAGATATCACTGTAAAATCAATCGACAGTCAGAGTTGGGTGTAATAATATTACTTTGTCGGTAACGGAGTAGTGTAACGCGCTACTTTTATAATCCAGTAATCACACTACAGTTACTAACATTGCCCCGACACGCGTTACTTCGTTACTTTCTAAAATCAGTCATAATCAAACCTCAACAAACACCTGCAAAGAACACATGCTAGATGAAGCTAAAGCACATAGCTGTTGTTTATTTATATCACACACACGTAGTTCTTCTTTTCTGTTTTCCGGTTGTTGCTTGTTTTGAATGACGAATACACACTACCGCTGCCTGCTGGTAAGGAGAGTTATTGCCACTCACGCATGCGCAGTTCGTACGTGCTCGGCTGAAGTCTGGCTCCAGTGCAACACATGGCCAACACGCAGGAGAACACGCTGACGCAACAGCGTGAGCAGAGATAGACTGCGCAAAATATACAGATAGCAGGAGACAGAGGACAGCCACGGTCAGATAGCAGGAGACAGAGGACAGCCACGGTCAGATAGCAGGAGACAGAGGACAGCCACGGTCAGATAGCAGGAGACAGAGGACAGCCATGGTCAGATAGGAAAACATTCAGGAGCTATCTGGATCAGTCTTATGCGACAATGGAAACTGAACTAATGGAAATTTGAAACTTTAGCAGTCTGCGTGATCTGCCTGTAGGGAGGGGCGGGCCGGCCCTGCGGGTAAAGTAACGAGTAAAGTAACGAGTAAAGTAACGAGTAAAGTAACGAATTACTTTATGTAGATAGTAACGAAGTAGTGTAATATATTACTTTTTTTTAAAGTAATATGTAATATATTACTTTTTTTTAGTAACGACCCCATCTCTGTCGACAGTAAAGAGAATGCTTACTTACGGGTGTAAAATCCTCCGTTATCCAATGGGAATGGATGCTCACATTGCTCTCCGTAATACAATAAAGGGGACATGATCAAATCGGAATATAATGTTCTTTTAAAAAACGTTAACTAGGGAACAATCTATTTGACACAGCTGAAGCTCTGGCCTTCCTTAAAAACTAACTAATGTAATACAAATCACAGTTGTATTACACACAATGCACTGTTTTTTGAGAACAAAACTGTGTAACTAATGCACCATAATACATTCTGACGAAAAATAAAAATTATTATGAATACAAATAAAATAAAAGAAGCCTCCCGTGAGTTACTACAAGCTATAAAGTAGATTTTAAAAACGTTTTATAGAATAAAAGCTCACTGCAGGATGTGGTAGAAATGCGTGTGTGCACCACGACAAAGGAGCCTCATTCACTTTACATTGGGGTTGTTTGCGTGGTGCAGACACGCAAATGTAACAAAGTTCGTGACTCCACCACGCATTGTGGTGTTAAGAAGTCGTGGTGGAGTCACGCATTCTGGTGAGATCAGGTTGTGCACTTCCTGTCCTGAGAGTGGAGGTGTCCTGAGAGTGGAGGTCTGCACCGGAACTGTCCTGAGAGTGGAGGTCTGCAGGCAGACCCCTCTCACGGGACCGCGCCGCCCGGCACGTTCATGTTACGTGTCCCGACCAATCAGAGCACACTGTGCTCACAGGGAGGGTGGGGGCTGGAGCTATTGGAGCTATAACGAGCCGTTAAAGGCAGAGAGTGAAATTCAGTGAATAAACGTAGTTTACAGAGATGCTGTTTGAGAAACCAATGTGAGTTGCGTTTATCTTTACCCATGGATGCACAATAAGAACGGACCCATATTGCCAACCCACGGAGCTGTAATAATGGATATATTGCACATGTTTGCTGTAATTCATTATCATACTACATGGGCTGTATGATTAAATCTTGTACCGTAAATGTTGTATTAAATAAAGTTAATATTACTTATTATTATAAGTATATTATATATATATATATATATATATATATATTGTAACGGACTGGTTATAATGTTGATGTTTGATGTGTTTGTTGTTCAGAGTTTGTATGCATTTTACAGAGTGTCAGTGAACGTGCCACTGTTTTGATGGACGGTTCTTGTGACCTGTAGCTGTGGGTTTGGGTGGGAGAGTGTTGTCTGGTTGTCTGGTTGGTTGGGGCTGGAAGAGGGAGGTTCCTGGAAAGAGGGAGGCGGGAAGCTAGGGAAGAGCTAACGGGAGACGTGACGGAGTGTGAGAATACGACAGAGTTAGTAGATTGTTTTGGTGTGGTTATGGCCAACAGTAACCTGTGATCTGTGTAATAAACACCCGGGTAAAGGACAAACTAAGCCTCCCTGTGTTCCTGTAGCGAGACGCTACATTTGGTGTCAGAAGTAAAAGTTAAACTCGGATTAACGGCAGCTAACTAGCGGCGTGCTACAGTGATTACTGCCATACAGCCTGCAGTTTCCATCTCGGTGAGAACATGTCGCTGTGGGACTACTCTAAAAGTAAACGGGAGGAGGAAGCTGACGAGCGGCAACACTTCGGCGCTGCTGAGGGTCGGGAAACGGACAGCCACAGAGAGCGGGTGAAAGAAATGAGAATGGCCGCTGAGGCTGGCTTCGACCGCTCCGGCTACTCCCCCGATAGAGAAGCCACACGCGGGAACACAGAGACAAAGAGGGCAGGCACGAGTCAACACACTGAGCAGCACAGAGAAGCCCTCCCCTCATCTATGAAAACCCCAGGTATGATGGCAAAGCTAACTGGGAGGCATTCCAGGCACAATTTGAATTGCTAGCCAAGGCTGGCAGGTGGTCTGCTGAAGAAAAGGCCCTCCAGCTTGCAATGTGCCTTACTGGGGATGCTTTAACCAGCCTGCTGCTACTTAACCCTGATGATAGGAGTGACTATGATGCATTGGTGGGAGCTTTAAAGAGGCGCTTTGGACTATGCTCTACAGCTAGCCTGCTCCGCTCTGAACTGTGTAGCCGCAAGCGTCGGCCTGGGGAGCCGCTGAGGGAGCTCGCCAATGACATTGAGGGGCTGGTTCACCGCACCTATGCTCACATGCCTCCTGTTATCCAGAGTGAGTTAGCCTGGGACTACTTCCTCCAGGGCCTACTACCAGCCGACCTGCGTACACAGACTTTGCTCGCCCACCCCAAGTCTCTACAGGAGGCTTTGGAGCTAGCCACAGAGAGAGAGATGCTATGTACTGCTTCATGGAGTGCGGATGACCACACACCGAAGGTGAGCGCTGCATGTGGTATTGAGCTGAATACAGCAGAGCCGGCCTGGGTGGAAAAATTGACACAGCTTGTGCTTGCCACCACGCTGAGAGAGGAGCAGTCTCCGAGACCCCGTCAGAGGATCTGCTGGGGGTGTGGACAGCCTGGCCATCTGGTTCGAGATTGCCCTCGCAGCACAGCTAACCAGGGAAACGGGGCCGGGTCTGCATAACCGGGACAATGCGGACCCCTGATGTGTCCTGTCCCTCTTCAAATGAGGAAACGTTGCAGCGCATTAACCAAGCAGAAGTGTTACAACCAACAGAAGAGGCTGGCGGCCAGCCTGAGCTAATCATCAGGCTGGGCCGAACCTGGGTCGAGGACAGGCAAACCTGGAAGATTGCATCCTGGGGCTGGATGTTCTTGGGACATTAGACTGTGTCATTGATACAAAGAGGGGTACACTCACTTTTCCAGATGGACAGGTCGTTCAGATGTGTAGGCGGCCACCCCAGACAGGCTGTCGTGTGACCCACACCATTATAACACAGACAACCGAGACAGTGACCGACGCCGTTGCTTGTTGCGACCCCCAGATGACGGCACCTGCACAAACCCCCACCCTGCCGACCCTGGACCCTTGCCTTCACCCAGTCATTGCTGCAGAACCTGTCGCAGATGAGAGAGTTTCGGCAGTGACAGACGTCTGGCAGAGAAACTCTGATGGACTAACTCCCAATGAGCAGAACCTGCTGCTGCAGCTCTTGCTGGAATTCAAAGACTGTTTTTCACTGTCTGAGGCCGATGTTGGCCGGACAGATCTCATCGAACACAACATCGACACTGGAGATGCACAGCCCATTAGAATGAGACCACGACGCCTCCCTCTGGCCAGACAAGCTGCAGCAGATAAAGCACTGGGGGAGATGCAATGGGCTGGACTCATCGAACCCTCCAACAGCCCCTGGGCCGCTCCAGTAGTCATGGTTCCCAAGAAAAGGAAGGAGGACTTCCGGTTCTGCGTAGACTTCAGACCACTAAAGTGACCAAGAAGGACCTATACCACCTTCCTCGCATCGATGAGGCACTCGATACAGTGGCAGGGTCTTCCTGGTTCTCCTCCCTGGACCTGCGCAGCGGATATTGGCAGGTCCCCCTTGCCCCTGAGGCCAGACAGAAAACAGCCTTCATCACCAACGGGGGTTTATGGCAGTTTAAAGTTCTCCTATTCGGCCTCTGTAATGCCCCTGCCACGTTTGAGAGGCTTATGGACCAGGTGCTGGCAGACATCCCCCGCCATGAGTGTGTTGTTTACCTGGACGACATCCTCGTCCATGGTAAATCCTTCGAATCAGCTCTCGGGGCCCTCAAACGTGTGCTGGTGAGAGTGGCTAGAGCAGGACTGAAATTGCACCCCCAGAAGTGCTGTTTCGTGAAGCGTGAGGTGACTTTTCTCGGTCACAGGCTAACGGAGGGCGGCGTCGGCACCATGGGAGAGAAGGTACAGGCTGTGAAGGACTGGCCCACCCCCAGCTCTGTGCAGGACCTGAAGAGCTTCCTGGGCCTGTCCTCTTACTACAGGAGGTTTGTGAAAGGGTTCTCCTGCATAGCTGCGCCGCTGTTCCGCCTGTTACAGAAAGGAAAGGTGTTTTCATGGACAGTGGAGTGTCAGGCAGCATTTTCTTTACTACAGGAAGCCCTAGTGGAGGCACCGATCCTCTTCCCCCCTGACCCCACCCTTCCCTTCATCCTCGACACCGATGCCAGCAACAGTGGAGCAGGAGCCGTGCTGGCCCAGGTGACACCAGAAGGAGAGAGAGTAGTGGCCTACTATAGCAGAACATTTAACAAAGCTGAACGCCGCTACTGTGTCACCAGACGGGAACTGCTTGCTGTGGTCAGCGCCATCCGGCACTTCAAGTACTACCGAGGGGGCCTCCACGTAACAGTCCGGACTGATCACTCTGCCTTACAGTGGCTCATGTCCTTCAAAGAACTAGAAGGCCAGCTGGCACGCTGGATTGAAGAGTTACAAGCATAAGACTTCACCATAATTCACAGACCTGGCGTGCAGCACGGCAACGCTGATGCACTCTCCCGCCGCCCCTGCTACAGTGATGACTGCCGCTACTGCGTGAAGAGAGAGACACAGGAGAGGCAGAGCCATATAATAGAAGAGTTACGACAACGGAAGTCCAAAAACGGTTATCGTCACGTGGTTCATGTAGACGAGGATCGTTCCCCGGAAGTTCATGGCGCGCAATGTGAATGCATTGATAACAGGAGATAGAACTACGATTGTTGGTAATTATTAGTGAATAAAGGTTTTAATTTGCAATATTTATACAACAAATCGATATGTGTATGTATTTACATCAATAAAATAAAATAGAATTTGTTAATATTAAGTGATAATATTAGGATTAGTGTGTACAACTAGTTTACATGTTAGGCTAACAGTGCCTTGGTTAAAAAGCCTGTTGCTGTTTATTTATAGCTTTGAATTCTTTAAAACCAATATTATCTTCTTAAACTTGTATGGTAGTCAGGAGCATCACTTTCTAATGTTTATTGATATATGTAGAGGGAGGGGATCTAAAGTAATGCTTTAAAATTCAGATTAGATTAATTTCTACCATTTTCTTAAATTCATGGTAGTTTCAGTAATCCCATGGTAATTAAGGACACAAGTTATCTAAATGACTAATGTCATCTTTATGGCTTTCAGAAAGGACAGGAGACCGACAGGTGACTATCAAAGGACTAGCAGCAGCAGCAGCATGATGATGATGATGATGATGATGATGATGATGATGATGATGATGATGATGATGATGATGATGATGTTAAATGTGTTGCTTTAGGAACATCCATTGCAAATACATGGAATTCAATAAACATTGAATAGCATATCATGCAGTTTGTCGGTGCATTTTCTTCCGTGTTGTCCTGGTTTGCTGTGCTGCCTCCTAGTCGCCACCATGGTTTGCTGTGCTGCCTGGAGATGCTCAAATCGCTCAGAGAAAGGAATACGAATATACGGCTTCCCCACTGACACAGAGCGGAGGAAAAAATGGCTGGCTCAAGTCAGCAGGAGCAATTTCACGACCAACAGCAACAAAATATGTGATGTAATTATATACAAACACTGCATTTGCACTTTTTCACAAAACGAAAACCACACCATTGGGAAAGCTTAATGTTTTGTTTAATACAAAAAAACAGGGAAAGGCTTGAAAAACACTGAGAGTTGAGACTCAGGGTGCAGGGTGAGGGTCTCAGTGCAGGTATTCAGGCTCCATTGAATCCCCCTCTGGTTCTTGTGCTGAAAGAGGGATAAACAGACCGGAGAAAGGGTTGTACACACCTATATAGCACACCTATTGGATGGGAAATTGCCTTGGGGAGATAAGGTGTGGTCTTTGTTCCCAACTGAAGTTATGGAACTTTATTATTTGTGAGTTTAACAAAGTATGACAAATGGCATCAGTAACAGATGTGATATGAATTTCTATAAAGTTGTCTCACATTCTTGGTCATATTTTATATACAGTATGTAATGAGTATAACATGTCCAGTAAGTATAAAGTGTTTCCTAATACTGTGTATTCAACCACTATGGAATATGTATGTGGGCAGACAAAACTGAGTTGTTCTGTGTGTGAAGTAACCTCAAGTCACTCCGCAGGCACAGACCAGTTTGTCAAGACAAAAAAGGGCAAGACTAGGCTGAGAGCAGAGGCTATACCCACCATCTTCGTGCATCGCCCTGTGGTCAAAAAGAGAAGGGCCCCTGCACCACGATTCACCCCGGGACCTGTATCTACAAAGCCCATAGCTCATGATCACAGCTATAGTGTGAAAGGTGACACAGGTATAATAAGTATGAACTCTTAGTAACAAAAGTAATATTTCTTATTTTTAAGTGGTATAATATTTAAAATTCTCAAAGATTGAGGGAAGAAGGGATGAGGAGACTGAGAGAAAGGAAAGTGAGGGTGAAGAAAGAGAGGACATGGCTAGTGAGGAGAGACAGGGAGGGCGGACACCACCCACTCAGCCAGCAGCCAGTCAGCATACGAGGGAACCAGCAGCCAGTCAGCATACAAGGGAACCAGCAGCCAGTCAGCATACGAGGGAACCAGCAGCCAGTCAAACAGATCTATTAAAACAATTAAAGAGAAAATTAAAGAGCCAAGAAGGAATGACCAAAAAAGCAAAGGCTGCACTAAGAAAAATCAGGAAGGAAAATGCAGCTCTCAAGACAACAATGAAAATTAGGGACAAGAAATATAAGAAAACGTTTTCAAAAGACTAACTTAAGGCATTAGGCAGACTCACCACAAAGGGGATGAAATGGAGCAATGAGACAATTAAGAAGGCTTTAAAAATTCGCTTTGGGTGCAGACCAACAGGTTACAAAACTCTGCAGGAATTGAAGATTCCCCTTCCAGGAATAAGGACACTGCAAAGAAGGATGCAATGTGTTAAGTTTGAGCCTGGTGTGTTGACAGAGGTCTTTGATTTCCTAAAATTGAAGGCAGATTGATTGACAGACCTTGAAAGGGAGTGTGTGTTGACCTTGGATGAAATGGCAATCACACCAAGTGTGGAGTTAGACATGAATACAGGCAAATTGTACGGTGATGTGACTTTACCAGGTCACACAGGGGTGGCAACACATGCTTGTGTATTTATGTTGGCTGGAAACACAACACGGTGGAAGCAAGTAGTGGCATATCATTACACTGGCAATTCTACCAATGGAGCAGAGTACAGGCCAATCATTATTGATATAATACAGAGGGCAGCATCCATAGGGCTACATGTGCTTGATGTCACCACCGACATGGGTAGCCCTAACCGAGCCATGTGGAAATCCTTTGGGGTGGACCAAAATAAAACATCGGTGCCACATCCAGCAACACCAGACAGGCAGCTTTATTTCATGCCCGATGTCCCATATCTGGTAAAAATGGAGTAAGAGAGGGACTTGAAAAACCTTGGTGGCTCTCTACTCATGTTGTAACAGTTGTCTTGGTTACAGCTCTCAAGTTTTTTTTGCCATTTCCACATCTTTAGAAAATATGAAATAAAAAATTGAAGTGAAATCAACCTCTTCTCTGGAGAACAAACTTTGATTTCTCTGTCTTGTGAGTTTGCAGTCTTGCAGTTTTGCTCCTCCACCTGTAACATCACTGCCCCTCCATCTGCCATACAGTAGGTTACTAACAAGATTACTTATATAATACAGTGATAGAATACATGTTTAGTATGCTTACTTATATAAAACAGTAGTATTAAACTTACCTTGTGTTTTCACTCTCACTTAAGTCCCTCTCCCTTTGCCATCAATCCAAAATCAGCTGAGCTGCAACATTATACAGACAGGTAATAATCAACATAATCACAAGGACACAATATGGCTCTGCTAAAAACACTCACTCTTACACGCACCAAAGTTATATTTATCTCATATTTAACTCCCTCCACCCCCGCATACAATCCCGTTTAGAAGCCCCTCTTCTCTAATTCAACAACGTTGGACCAAATAGACATTAAGAGAACGGAATTTACAATTAAAAGGCTGTTCAACGTGTGTTGCTAACTTGCTTCGGTATCCTAGCTTAATCTGTTATCTGTAAACGTTCCCTAAATCTACTAATTTAGGGATAATCCACTAACATCCTTTAATACACATGTTAATTTGAATCAGATGTACTGATAATATCCGCAATATAAATCTTTAAATGTCTTCTTACCTTTAAAAGTCCGTCACGAACGGTCTATTATGCTGCAACTCTACAGCTCTGCTAGCCTTGGCGCTAACTTCCGGGGAACGATTGAGAGGCTCCACGATCCGCCATTGCTGTAAAAAAGTGGTCCATTGGAGTGAATGGAGATGTCGTAACTCTTCTATTATATGGCTCTGAGGAGAGGGAATGTCTACAGGCTGAGGTGATATGTGCAGCGGTGGGACCAGTCGGGGCATCAACTGACCATAGACTTTTAGCTGTAGATGCTGCCGAATGGAGGAAGAATCAGGAGGGGGATGTCGACATCAGGCCGGTAACCGCTTGGGTGGCTGCACAACACAAACCCCGGTGGGAACAGGTCTCTGAGTTTTCTCGTGCCACTAAAGGGCTATGGTCAATGTTTGAAACCCTGCGCCTGTGTGATGGAGTGCTGCAGAGGGGGTGGAAGGAACCGGCTGCAGGAGAGACAAGGTGGCAGGTGGTGGTGCAGAGGACCCTGCGGGAGACGGTACTTCGGTCAGTGCATGGAACTCCAGGATCTGGTCACTTTGGGGTCTCTAAGACTCTCCGCCGCCTGCGACAGAGATTCTACTGGGGCCAACACAGACGAGATGTGGAAGATTACTGTCGCCGCTGCGACAGCTGCACTGCACGTAAGGGCCCTACCGACAGATCTCATGCCCAGCTCCAGCAGTTTCCAGTAGGGTGCACAATGGAGAGGATCGGGATCGACGTTCTTGGGCCGTTTCCCCGCACAGAAAAAGGGAACCGCTACATCCTCACAGCCATGGACTACTTCACTAAGTGGCCTGAGGCATACAGCCTACCAGATCAAGAGGCAGAGACTATCGTGGACGCTTTGGTGGAGGGAATGTTTAGCAGGTTCGGGGCACCTGAAGTCATACACACAGACCAGGGCCGGAACTTTGAGTCCCGAGTGTTTAAGGCTATGTGCGAAAAACTGGGATCCCATAAGACCCGCACCACACCCCTTCACCCACAGAGCAAGGGCCTCGTGGAAAGGTTCAACCGCACACTGGCTCAACAGCTTGCCATAGTGACGGAAAAACACCAAAGAGACTGGGACGCCCATGTCCCCCTCGTGCTGATGGCGTACCGGTCTGCGACCCAAGATTCCACTTCCTGCCCCCCTGCCCTCCTCATGTTAGGAAGGGAGATGCGCACGCCGGGCGAGATGATGATGGGCTTGCCCCCCGACGCTCCTGTGGACCCCCCAGGGTTCGAATATGCCAGGAAACTCCAGGAACGGTTGCAGTCTGCTCACGACTTTGCCAGGCGCCAGCTACAGAGTGCAGGGGCGAGGCAGAAGAGGAACTACGATGTTCATGCTAGAGGACGGCATTTCAGTGCAAGCGAGTTGGTCTGGGTGTATAACCCACAGAGGAAGAAGGGCAGATGCCCAAAGCTGGACAGCAACTGGGAAGGGCCCTGCAGGGTTCTGGAGAGACTGAGTGAGGTCGTCTACAGGGTCCAACTGCAGCGGAGAGGGAGAATAGTTGCTCTTCACCGGGACAGGTTGGCACCCTATCGGGGTACAGCGACACCACTAGGATCAGGTGGTGAGACACAGGGGGCTATGGACACTGTTCTTTCTTCTTTCCAACCCTCCTCTCACGACCCTGGGACCTTGCCTGGTTCCCCACAACCTGGACTTTTTTTCCCTTGCCCTACTCTGGGCCCCACGGTGGGCCTGTCTCCCCCTGCCACAGACCAGGCACGGCCGCAGAGAAATCGCAGACCCCCTAACCACCTGAGAGACTTTGTTTATTCCCTCAAGGACGAGGGACTTTGAGGAGGGGGGAAAGTGTAACGGACTGGTTATACAGTAATGTTGATGTTTGATGTGTTTGTTGTTCAGAGTTTGTATGCATTTTACAGAGTGTCAGTGAACGTGTCACTGTTTTAATGAACGATTCTTGTGACCTGTAGCTGTGGGTTTGGGTGGGAGAGTGTTGTCTGGTTGGTTGGGGCTGGAAGAGGGAGGTTCCTGGAAAGAGGGAGGCGGGAAGCTAGGGAAGAGCTAACGGGAGACATGACAGAGTGTGAGAATACGACAGAGTTAGTAGAATGTTTTGGTGTGGTTATGGCCAACAGTAACCTGTGATCTGTGTAATAAACTCCCGAGTAAAACTAAGCCTCTCTGTGTTCCTGTAGCGAGACGCTACAATACATATATACAGTGCAATCATTCTTTCATGCTAAATGAAGCTCTGTTGGATATCACTAGATCCTGTTACAGCGTAATATAAGTACATAATGATTGATGTGTACATTAGCATAATTACTAGCTAGCCGCTAGCTGCTAACTGCCGCCTCGTTAATTTCAAATCCATCATAATAACAAATCATTACCATGCTGTCATGAACGTGCGGTGCTGTTACGTGTACGCAAATTGACGTGCTTGATGTGAACGAGCATTTTGGTTAAAGTTGCGCATGCGCTATGAGCGCACATACGGGTACTTCTCAGGCATGCCGGGTAATCTGTGGCCCTGTCTCAGGTCGACTATTTTAATTTCCTCGCTCCTCGGTCCTCGGTCTCACCGGAAGTTGATTTGTCTGCGCCATCTTGGCTCTTATTTCTGCCGGAGGAGCGAGGAGCGATAATGGAGGAGCTATAATCGAGGAACCACCAGACCATCCTCCGATGAAATCCTCAGACACTCGCCCTGCCCCCTTACTTTGTATCGCTCACTGATTGGACGATGCACTGATCTGATGCTTCTTGACATGAGAGCAGTTTCCCAGCGGAGTGAAGAAAATACATGAAACTCACGAGAGTCACTCCTCAGTTTAAACTGTGTTTTGTTTCAATTCATGTATCATTTAGTTACAAATATGTGATATATCTGAACAACAAAGTAGTCGAAAATCATTTTATTCATTTATTGGAAACATTTTCATGATCGCTTTTTTCGTTTTATATTTTCATTTATTGTCATTTCCATTCAGTCAGTCATAAAGTACTATTAAAATGTTAATGTGCTACATATTCACACAAACAAACAAAGTGTGCAATCCAATGAATGTTAATCTAACTGGGTTTTGATAGATAACATATCTCTTTTTCTTCTCTCAATTATTTTATTTCTATTCTATTGCGCCTCCCACGCTGTATCCAGTTCTTATTATACATCCATGGAAACGACTCGCTGGTATCTCGAGCTGAGCGCTCATTGGTGGTTTTTACCCCGTGCTGCTGATGAAATTCTCCAATTGGCTCGGCAAAAGTTTGTTGTTGTTTTGTGTCAGTTTTACGTCGCCACATCCATTCCCATTTTTCATCATTGTTCCACAATGTTTATCATCATGAAATTAATATCTATATATTTTATACTATACTTGCACTGCTTACCGTTTCATACTTTATATATCTTAGCATATTCATACAGTACACACTGTTCATACTGCTGCTCACAGGCTGATATCTAGTGTATTCATAGCCCTCACTGTTTATTCATCATTCAATTCATTCTATATTTTATTCTGTCTATTGTGTACATTACTTTTCACTTCACTGCTTGTTGCTCCTGGTTAGAAGCTAAACTGCATTTCGTTGTCTCAGTACCTGTAATATGTGCAATAACAATAAAGTTGAAAATAATCTTGAGCAGGAACAAATGTATTTACTTAGTACATATCTGACATTAACGAGTAAACACATGTGTGCATTCTTTATAAATGCAAACCGAGTCAAGCCGACTCCGGAGGTGGCGGTATGCACCTTAAAGTTGTTTGCAATCCGCCAAAAAAAGAAGAAGAAGCCGATACTTGTAAATAAAACGTTTTAGCCCATAATTTATTTTCCTCATTGTAGCGACCGGGGAGGGGGGGGGATATATCCAGTCTCTGATAGTGTTACGTTATTATGAGAGTGCTCCGTTTGATTCTGAAATTGTATATATTTATATAAATATATACGTGTGTGTGTGTGTGTGTGTGTGTGTGTGTGTGTGTGTGTGTGTGTGTGTGTGTGTGTGTGTGTGTGTGTGTGTGTGTGTGTGTGTGTGTGTGTGTGTGTGTGTGTGTGTGTGTGTGTGTGTGTGTGTGTGTGTGTGTGTGTGTGTGTGTGTGTCCGCATCTGTAGCCTGTTATTGTCTCATTATACCGCACTGTGAATGAATTAAAAGTAAAATAAGTCGTCATGAACACATCTGTCCATCAGACAGAGGGCTGCTGTGCCTCCTGTCATCATTAATGGACGTCTCTTTAAAATGACCGCTCAGAGGAGAGGAGTTCTCATTTCTCTAACCGCCTGCTGCTTCCCCTCCTCGGCTCCTCCGCTCGCATCTCCTGTGGGCGGGACTAAGTATAGAGGATAGGAGACGAGGAGGGGAGGAGGGGAGTCGAGGAGGGGAGTTAGAGAAATGAGAAAGGGCCAGGATGTCTTGACATCCGGCTTAAAATGAACCAAGAAAACAACATGACATATTCACCTTTGCACCATGATGCCAGTCATTATAGGTAACATAACAAGCAGTGACTGATTTGAACATAATTTACCTGTCCAGATTTGACTTTTTAAAATACTTCTCTTATTTAAACTGACAGTGTAATTACTATTACTTATACAGAAAGTATTCTGATAGTGTATTCTGACACCGGTTAAAAACCTTACTGACTACTTATACCAGAAGAAAATGGCAAAGATAGGTGATAGCAGGTCAGAGAATGACATCTTTATGGTGTACAATGTTGACATTATTACACAAATAAATGGCTAATAGATAAACCATATAATTTATAGTTTGATAGTTGATGTAAAAAAAAGATGTACACTGTAAATTGGGGTCTTAATAGCATTTCTCTGAATTAATTTAAAACCAAATAAAGTAAATGTCCAATTAACTAGATTTGTTAGACTGATTAGATTACAATGTCCTTCCATTTACTTCCTCTCTCTGTGAAAGATCAGGAGCTTTCAGTTTTGTTTTGAAATGCTTTAGTGTTATGAACACAAGCTACAAATAAGCACAGCATGGATTTATTTCCTGTGTTCTTCTCCCATAAATAAATGTATGACTGTACCCTCTGCAGAAATGTTCTTATGTTTTCTGAGCAGACAGACAGAGTCTAGACCTGTGGTTGGATCTAAATGGTTGCTGTGCATGCTGCAGGTAGCACTCAGCCACGAAGGCAACGTGGTCTTACAGTAGGTGTAAACATGATGTAATTGTCTACAGGCTTTCAAAACATCCTATTTGATTCTCTTCTAATTACATCTTTGTAGTGTCTACACAACTACTTTGCATTGCAATGAAGTTCCCCTCATTCAGCACTCTCTTCTAATGTTTAACAACGAATCAGTAAGAATGAGCTCTAACGGTCGTTCTTACTGCCAGTCAAATTCCCCACAAAAGCTCCTGCACTACAGATTTATCTTACTCTATAGGCAAAATAAACCGCCTACACTTGGCTCCAATTAACCCCAGTTTAGCTTGGCCTTCAAGATGATTGGCTTTAACACCAAAGCCTATGCCACTTAAATAAATGCATTTTCTGGCACCAAAGCTTTTTCATTTCCTAACCTGCGCAGGAGAAATATTTAAATAAGCCTATTAAAACAGGCTCTGGGCTGTTAAGAAAGGTATAGAAGAGGTATTAGCAGAAGAAAAAATACAAGAAAGGGGGAAAACGGAAGGGATGTTAAAGAGCTCAGCACGTGGAACACAAATGGGCAGCTCTGAGCAGATTCAATAAACTAGAAGACAAACAGGGAAGGCACGCATCACATCCTCTCGTCTGCACTACGGTGCTTGTGCGTGGCAACCCTGACAAGCAATCTTTTGCTGTCCTCTGTTATCATTCCCAGCCTAACAGGTTGAGAGCAGTGGCTCTGTCCAACAGATAACGTGCAAAGGAAAAGTATAGGATGCCACCGTAGGGTCTCCTCTCGCCCGTTTAGCCGGACTTACCAGCCCTGACACGTAATCAGGCGGTGTGTACACCTCAGTGAGCCTCAGGGGGATCAGAAGCAGCACCTCGGTGCTCCAACACAGCAGCACCAGCACACATGTGCATGCCTCCAGATGAGATGCCACACTGTGTACATGTCACCTCCTCCACCTTGAACCTGCTCACGCTAACACCCGACACATACAGACACAAAGGTGTGCATGCACGTTTACACATGGACCGATGCATGTGAGTGATTCAAGTTCCAACCTCAAGTGATAGTGAAGAATCTGAAGGCTTGTGGAGGTCACACTGAAAAGACAACAACACAAGCTCCCCGGTTAAGTGATGACTTCAAGACCTTTACAGTCAGCTACGCGTGGAAAGACCACATTCATGATTTATCGTCATCAAAAGACCTTGATGCTAGTATGAATGTTTTTCATTGCTGATTTGTTTGTCAATGAGCCTCAAAGACTGAATAGCATCTTGGTCATGTCATGCGAGCGGCTCACGCTGATGCAGTCAGACATTTCCGACACTTGTCCCTCGTCTATCATAGCGTGATCTGACTCGACTCTTCACGGCCTCCGGATCAACCCTCCATCTCCCACAAGCCGTAAGTCTGCAGGCGGCGTTGAATGGCTGTGCTGAATATGTAAATGGTTGCCATTAAAGTTTTTTTTCTTTAATTTGTCTTTAGTTTCATGACTGAGTGCTTCCAATTATGGATCAATGTCTCATTTCTACACACAGACCTCTGGGTGTGTGAGGCAGTTTTTTCCGTTACAAAATGCTTTTTAATTTCTCCCCTGCCAAGAGGGCCGTTCACATCATACACAATAACTGCTGATCAATGAGACATTCTGCCGTGATAAACCTGCTGATATGCATAGCCGTATTATAAGGTCTTGTATGATCTTTTTTTATATAGACCTGATCAGATTGTATTACATTGGCACTTTGATTTATTTAATGTCCTGTCTGTTGTATTGTTGCTGTGTTTACTGAAGTGGTATCGGTGTGTGCGGGATAGGCCTGTTGTGTATATAATTGCTCTGGTAGTTATTTAGCACTGAGCTCATTAAATTATGCATAAAAAGGGAATAGTTCTGCCTAATACCTTAATGCACTCCTGACTGGGAGTTTTGTACTGGGAGGAGTTGCTGATATAGCGCTTTGAAACTATAAAATGCTACTGATGTGTTTAAAAACGGCCATTAGGGTCCATAAGCTCAGTTCTTAGAGCCTGTGAAAGCTGCTCAGGGATTTTAGGAATCCAACACATTAACTTATCTTACAGTTAATTGGGTTGAGACTGCCAGTGTGTCCACGTGCAGTAATGTTTATGTACAAAGAGATTTCAAAGGCATTTACAGACTGTCTCTGAGGAGAGCTTGCACATTTCTGATGCAGATTGATTGAGTCCTTAGAGCAGTCAAGTTACTTCAGAATCAGTCTATTTACTTTAATAAAGACGAGCATTATTACTCTTAATTTATGTTTGTGTCCATTAATGTGCAAAGTAATTTAAAATTCATAATCTCCATTAAGTGATCATAGAATGTGATGTCAGAGTGAATGAACAGTCGGATCATTGTTACCAATCGTTCAAAGTGGCTTCAAATCGACCGGCTGCTAATTCAGCAAACCTTTTTTGTTTGACAGCTAGACAACACGTATAGTCATTTGTCAATCAGTCAAATGTGCACTGAAATGTAAGAATTATTGAAAGCAAAATGTTTTTGAAACTCTCAGTAAACGTGGACGCCAATATTTTCTACAAGGTGCATGCAAACCATGTTTCGCTAAATAGAAAACACATTTTAATTAAGTCAGTACAAAGCCAGTATGTGGCTTTAACACAGATTTATTTTGAGTCCCTGAAATCAAAAATGGATCTCATAAGGATTCCTTAAAAGGTAGGAGTTTTGCAGGAGCAGACTCTCCATCATTACCCCTCACCCCTGTGATGCCTGGCACTGCATTAAGACTGAGGTACAAGGCAATCATGCCCACACAGCCGCCGCATCACTTCCTCACCAACACTGTAATTATCACAAACAAAGCAGCTCTGTTTACATCTGTTTAACTGTGAACCAGCAGGAGTGTGACTCTTACATTTAAGTGTGTTTGCATGTGATCATTCAGATGTGAACACATGTTGGCGAACACACAATACACATGTTGTGTTACATGTTTGCCCGCTGCCTTTAGCTTTTTCATCATATGTTGGCACAGACCACGTTTTGCTGGTCCAGTAGATTTGACATCTGGCTCTTCTGTCCTTATTTGCCTCTGACCTGCTTGCTAACACATGCTGTAATATTGACCTGATCCTATGACTCTTTCCCCCTTTCTTTTGTCTAACAGACCAAGCTTAACTTTCCCCGACAAGCAAGGGTATGGGATAAAGCTCAGGTTGTGTAATAGAGTAGCATTGATCCGATGGTCTGGTCTGATGCTCTGGTCAATGACTCTTGTGTGTTATCCAGGTTATGTTGCCATGCCAACGGTGGCAGAGCTGAAAGGACCTCAGGTTTTGCGGGTCTTTAAAGACTTGTCCAGAAGAGGACAGGCACTGCCAGTGACACAGCACCTGCAGGTCACATGATGTCCCCCGCAGAGCGACCTGGGGGAGCTTGTAGAAGAGGGAGGGAGGAGGGAGAGTTTATCTGTACAAGCATTTGCATCAGTGCCCCAGGGCTCAGTGTCTGCTGCCCCCTAGTGTGTGTGTGTGTGTGTGTGTGTGTGTGTGTGTGTGTGTGTGTGTGTGTGTGTGTGTGTGTGTGTGTGTGTGTGTGTGTGTGTGTGTGTGTGTGTGTGTGTGTGTGTGTGTGTGTGTGTGTGTGTGCGTGTGCGTGTGCGTGTGTGTGTGTGTGATCAGCAGCATTGCTGGCCATCCCCTGTGGTGAATGCCTGTTATCCAGCCTTGAGATGAGTGCTTGAAAATTGAGTGTAACTGTCGGGACAAGTAGCAATTTGCTATTAGTATATATTTTCTATGAATTAGACAGATATAGCGTGCAAGTGAATGGGAGGTATAATGTCTAATGCACAAAGGTCTGAGGTCACCGGTGATGATAGCTGCGGTCGTTAGGGATCCATTACACCACTGAGCCTCCTTCAGCTGATGGACTCTAATGATGTTGCACTGCAGAGAAGCATTTAGTTTTGATTAGACAATTGTTGGCATGGTGCATTTCATTAGCTCCAAGATGAGATTTTGTTGTCTGGTAATTGATATGCCACTGCCGTGGCAAACAGACGGCATCTTGTGTCCCTCAAGGCAATCTGAAGCAACAAATGTAATAACGGAATATTCCTCTCCTGACACTCTTATACCTTTTACAACAAGCGTCCTTCCCCTCCTTATCCCGCCCCCAGACAAATTGACTTTTAACTATCTTCCCTGTCTGGAGATAAGGTGTCTCAGTTTTCTTGCTGCAGGATTATATTGCACTTTTAAAATGTAAGGTATTGTCTTTAGTCTATGTGTAGATGTTGATCAACCTTCCAACAGTTTTATTGAGATTTGAGCAACAAAGCAAAAGCTCTTCTGTGTCCAATTCAAGGCCACATATGTGAGTAAATTATCTACAAAAAAAATTATTTTTCCATGTTCATTTAATCATGTTTGACAGTTTGTATGATGTAGAGAGGGAGCGAGACCAGCTGAGGAGAGAGAAAGAGCAGTGAGTGAGTGTGTGGGAGTTGAATATGTCGCCTGATGAATGCTGCAGAATACTGTTAAGCTAATCAGAAATGTGATCCCCTTATTGAGTTTGATGCACACAAGCCAGAAGCCCCCGATTTGAGCCCATGGTTCATTATAATTGTATAATTAATAGTACTCAGCCATTTTCTCTGTGTGCATGCTAGAAAGGGGTAAATAATAAATGATTAAATTAAAAGGAATCTGATGCCTATTAAAACTGGGTTTTAATTCAGGCACTGTAGGTTATTTGAAATGAAACAGCCCAACCTTTTTTATGAGCTCCTGGAGAATAAGATACATGGAATAAATATCCAAGATTGGTTTTCTTGGCAATTAGAAAAGAACAAAGCAGTACAGTGTAGAACAACCTTTTGAAAGTACTGTATTAGTATCTTACTGTTTAAGCATGATTTGTTTTATTATATTTTGTGAATAATATGTCTTACATTAGAGAGGACAGAGACCCTTATCCCCAAAGCACATTACTTACAGAGGCCCTATTATGCATGTTTGGAATTTCCCTTTCCTGTAGTGTGTCATATAGGTTTTTGTGCATGTAAATGGTCTGCAAAGGCTTAAATCCCAAAGTATCCTCCAGAGTGAGTTTCCCACACATATACGCTATGGGGCTTGACATGTATAAGCTGGTGACCAATCACAACAGAGCCGTCCAGTTAACCAATCAGAGCAGACTGGCCTCTGGTTTTAGACAGAGGGTGAAAAGAGGTGCTGCAGCACAGGCAGTATGAGAACAATACAAGCCAACATGTTACAGTATAGGCAAAAAACCCATATGTGAACCTGAACATTAGCATAATAGGACCCCTTTAATATTTTAGTGAAAGTAAAAGCAGACAAAGACAAATCAGTGTATAAAACTCGCACATTTTATTGGGTTTGTGTGGTTTGTTTTGATCAGTGGTGGCAGAATAAGTGAAATGTTAGCAAAACAACTATACAAATACCTGCATAGCAATACTGTATAGCAGTATTATCTCACAAACATACTAAAAGTGGAAAAACATGGCTCACATCAGCCTTTTACTTTTTTATTTTACACAACAATATTGGATTGCACATCAAAGGAGCTGAACTGCTTTATCTACTTTTGGGTTCTTTCATCTGAAACATCTTATTTTGCAAATGGATTACTCAAAAGCATGTGGTTGAGCAGCAGTCCCAAGTTAGATAACACCACAGGATATCATCACAAACATACATTTAGCAAAAAAAGAAAAAAAATGTAAGCAGAACTTCAAGAAATGTACACTTCAAAATCTGTTTACGCACCCTGTTGAGTTGACTGCATATTTGGAGAGAAGTTTTAGAAAGCCTTTTGTGGCGCCTTAGGGAGGGAGATCTGATATTACGCCGCAGTAGAAGTCACTTAGGTTACCTCACAACTTTTCTTTTTAAAAACATTCCACTCATGTTACTGTTTTACATCAGTCTTCTGTAAAAAGAGTCCTGCCGAGGAGAGTCTGACAGTGTTGAATGTGTGCGCCTAAACACAGACAAGTTAAAAGATGTATGCTGCTGTTTTAAAGTGTGTTACTTTAATCTATGTGTTTGTCATCACACTTCCACATCTTCAACACAGCATTTCAAACTGAGAGCTCCTTTTTTTCAGCCCAGTTTAGTATTCATATTTGTTCTGCCAGTTTAAAAGTGTTTAAATGATGTCAGTTGACACACCATAAATCAAAAGTATTGGTTTCAGATCTTGGAGTAAATTATAGCAACATGAATAATGCTTTAGCTTCCTTGATTGTATCACTGCAGCCTTCATGTATGAAACACATCGACATGCTTGAAATACCGAAATGCTGCACAAGCACATACACACATACTGTACACACACATTTATGCATGTATGCCCACTCTCCAAACACAAACCCATACATTCAGAGGCAGCTTGGTATTAAGGTTTAATCAAATGTAAAATTGGTGTCGTTTTCAATGTCATGTTGACAAGTTAATGTTAGGCACTGGTGGCTCCCGTCAGCAGGCACTTTGTACAGAGGGATCTTTGTAGCTTACATCCTGGAGAGCACTCGCACTGCTGCAAGAACAAGTTGCTGCTGTCAAGTGAAAGGGAAAAAAGGTGGATTAAATATGGTGTTTTTGTTTTATGCTTTGTGTAAAGGAAAAGTTTTATATTGACATTCTTTTTTCGCCAAGTCGATACATCTATGAATGCAATTTTGTGAGTTTCTCCCACTTCCAATCTACAGATGTTTAGAACATGGGCAACAAGAGCATAACACACATGAACTCTTCAATGTCTGGCAAAATACTCCATAATGTGGACTTTAACATTAAATCACTGAACTTATTTTTGATGTTTTCTCTCTCAGAAGGCCTATTGTTTTTACCACAAATCCAGTCTATTATCTAAAATTGTCTGCATTCTTTTCACATGGCTTTCTCTTTTATCCAGCTCTAGCTGTCATATTTTTTCTTGTGGCCACTACATACAATACATAACCATGAACCCGAGCCACAGTCAGCTACACGCCGCTGACATTTATCACTATTATTCTCATCGCTGTTTTTTTTTTAAGTGTTTCAGGGAGAGTTTACACTTTTTTTCTCATCCTGTCACATACAATATCTTCCTTATTATTCTGGACAAGGCTGAATTGCAAAGGTCCCCTGTGTAAATGCATTCCAGGGTGCTTTTCATCCCACGCTTCCCCCCTTTTGGCTCTTCTCCACCATCTCTCTTGCTGTACTTTCACAGGAACACAATGGGAAATTATCATCTGGAATGTAAAGATACTAATGGACTCACCATACCTCGATTTGCACTCAAGTTTCCTCTGCCTATGCAGTAGTTTAAAGGGGCCCTATTGGGGTTTTTGGGGTTTTCCCTTTCCATTACATCTCTTAGTGCCGGCCAGTAAACCAATCAGAACAGACTGGGCTCTGGTTTCAGACAGAGGGTGAAAAGAGGCGCTGCAGCACAGGCAGTATGAGACCTTTTTTAAACATTAAAGTATTGTAAACATGTCACAGTAGAAGCTAATATATAATTATGAAACCTGAAATGAGCATCATAAGGCCACAATTTACTACTGTGCAGCTCTCACTCAAACTACTCTGTAAAATTGGGCTATTCATGAATATTATTATAATAATAAATACCCAATTCAAAATCCAGTCCATATGCAATATTATACCGTTGAATAAATGACATTTTGGCCTTTGAATGTATCCCTAGCAATAATGCATTCAGGGTCTGATTTATGTGCTCTGATTGCACCGCAGCTAATCAGAGAGCCGTGATGATGTGGCGGTTTCTGAAGGGTTTCCTCAGCGGAGGGATTGTGCTGCATGCTGCGACCATTTGGTTCCTTTCTCAAAATCAGACCCAAAAAGAGGCGCCGACCTCTGAGGGGGAAGCTTAGTGGAAGTGGGCTGGGATAATTCACTTCAAATAGGCTTCTTTCATGGACCTTTCGTCAGGATGGTATCAAATATATTTTGAATAAGCAGTCTTAAATATCATATGACATATCTAATTAACTGTTCAGGTGTCGGTTCATCCTCACCCTTATCTATCCATTACCTGTATTCTGTGTTCAATAAGATCACTTTAAAAGATACATCACTGGGTTGGGTTCTTGACGTCTCTAATAATCGGGCATTAGCCACCATTGAGGTAATAATTCTTTTTGTATTTTGAAAGAAAATCTGTGGGTTTTATACAACCTGAAAATATGACTTTATAATTACAGTCCATCTTCTTACATTTGCCATTCACAGATTTCTCCTGTTTGAAAGGCTTTGAGGTTATCAAGAAGCTACACATTCAGAACATATATTTAATGAGTTGGAGGACGAAAAGTGGAGGAGGGAGATATCAGCCTTTTTGCATTCACATTCAGATGCGCCACCAAAGATTGTCAGTAAGATAAATCAAAATCTATAATAAAAATGCAGCATAATGAAAGTACAGTATTTGCACATAGGAGCTCTTGGATGAAAATGGTGTAGAACATAAAGGATTAGTATTCAAATAGGCCTTTAATGAACTATCTTTAGGGTGAATCAATCATTCAGTCCTTTTCAAGCAAAAATACAAATTCTGGTTCCAGTTTCTCCAAAAGAGGAATTTATACATCATCTTTTGGAGAATTGATCAGTTGCTCAAACAACAACATTTTACAATCAAGGAATATGTGAAAAATGTAGACATTATAATTACTAGTGATAATAATGTAAACGAGAAAATGTGTACCAGATTAATTGATAATAGAAACAAATGTAATTTGCAGTCTTTAAGTTGAGCTTTTTGTAATCGTATAAATTAGATTAGTGAAATGTACGTTTCTCTGTCTCGCAGTACTCTTGTTTGCAACAAAGCGACATTGTGTACTTAAGCTTGTTGACACAACAGCATAAAAATGTTTAAATCTAGCAACTGATATGCATTTGACAAGCTGTAATACTTGCATGTAGTAGAAGGTTTTATAGAGAAGCGAACACATGTAGCAGACATTTTATTGTTAGTTGAGACATTTGTTGCATATTGATGTTTGTATTAGACTTAGAAAAAAAAACATCTAGCATGAGTGATTAAGTCCACAGTGTTTGCAGACACACATTCAAATGCTTGGTTGCTCTTGGGTACAGCGGTGTGTGTGTGTGTGTGTGTGTGTGTGTGTGTGTGTGTGTGTGTGTGTGTGTGTGTGTGTGTGTGTGTGTGTGTGTGTGTGTGTGTGTGTGTGTGTGTGTGTGTGTGTGTGTGTGTGTGTGTGTGTGTGTGTGTGCGTGCGTGCGTGCGTGCGTGCGTGTGCGTGTGTGTGTGTGTGTGTCCGGGCTTCATTGTGCTGACTGGTTTATTGCTGTTCCAGGTGACAGAGCATGAGAACAGCAGCGCTTCAAGGTGCTGCTTTCAGGCTCCACTGAAGCCACAAAGTTGATTATTTTTTTGCCTCCACAAGTAGTTCAGAGTTTGCATGAAGCCCCCCTTACACAGACACAAATACACACACACACACACAGCTGCCTGAAACTGCCGTGGGTGGCATGCTGTGCTTCCAGGAGCCTGCATTATGCATTTTCATCTACCATTGTGTTTCTGTTAAACATCTCTTGTTCCATGAAGTCAGCGTGTTACGTCCTGCTCTGTTGAGGTTTGTTATTGTCACGATTCTCATGTTATGTCACGTTTTTAGTTTTGTATGTCTAGGTTTGGGTTTATTTTGCTGTTCGGTTCTCCCTGTCTCCCTTGTTTCTTGTCTGGTCCTTCTCCCTGTGTTTTCCTCCCTGTAGTTAGTTTCCCTGGTGTGTCTAGTTGTCTGATTGTGTTCACCTGTGGCCCTTGTGTTTCTCCTCCCCTGCCCGGCTGTTTCTCGTCTCGTGATTACCCCTCCCTGTATTTAGTCTTGTCTCTTCCTGTGTTCAGTGTTGGTTCGTCTTTTGTTTGTGACTGAGTTCACCGGTGAGTGTTCTGTTTTGTCCAAGTTATTATTTTATCCTTGAAATAAAGGCAATATCAGTGTAATCTGCATTTGTGTCCTGCTTGCTTCACCCACCGTAACAGTTATGGCCCTTCGTGGTATGTACTCAACATCTTGCGTCATGTATGTTATACATAAAGCATGCACAACTCTGGCCTGAGCTCAGAAATGTTTCTGTTATTACAATGTTACACTTATGTGAAGAAGATGGATGTCTAGAATACTTGATGTACAAGCTGAGAAATGACTCAATTGGACCTGAAAATGTCACTTTTCTCAAAGACTCTATGTGTATCTCTCTCTCATTCTCTAATCCCCATCGGGCGCGACAGTGGGCGCACGGATGCTACCACATCAGGGAGAGATTAAACAAGGAGTGTCACATTGACACAGTGAGTTTGATAATGGCACAAAATAAGCTCTTTCAATTACAGCTATTTCTCCAGAGAAATCTGCTAAAAAGGAAACTCTTCCAATAACTTTTCCTTTTTCTGTTCGTTCATTTTGACATTTAAATCTTTCTTTCTTTAACCTTCTTGCAGTCTAAATTCAATAGCGCTCTAATGTTTTTCAAGATAAGATGGAGCTGAATCACCTCTGCAAAGAGCTTTTTGGACTGTGTAGTAAGAGACGACTGCCGATCAATGGAAGTTTGGATTTGTTGACGATACTTAGGAAAGGACATGTGGAAGATGTTATGCCAAGTTAACATATTTGTGTGAACTTGAAAGCTACCTGCTGACACCTTGTGACCTTTTGATAATTGCAGATAGGAACCAATACTAGGTAAGTCAATATGATAGTTAGACACAAATCAGCAACTATTTAGATAATTGGCTAAACGTTTAAATGAACAGACAACAACAACTCATTGGCAAAAATGAAATATATTTGGTGACAGACTTTCATCCAGATCTTTGAACTCCATTTCATCCTCTCAATGTTCAGTGTTTGCTGTTATTTATCATAAGAAATTGAATTTCTGAAGCCTTTGGGCTGTCAGCCAGGCAAAACAAGCTATTCAAAGACATCACCCTGTGCTGTAGGAGTTTGTGATGTGTATTTTTCAGCATGTATAGATCAAATGATTAAAGCAATGGTTGGACATTTCAGGAAACTTTAGACCAAGAGCTGTTTCTGAGGGTGCTATCAAACTTCTCCTCTAACTCTAAGCAAGAAACTGAAAAAACTCATTTTGATATATATAAATACTACATATAGCATCCTAAACAGATCCTTGCTTTGATCATGTTGATTATAAACATATTTTAAACATAATTTATAGGATACAATCAACAGATAACAAACATATCAATAATATTCACAACTAACCAGGGATTCATGTTCTGTCTTATCCTTTTTCTATTACCCATTAAAATATACTTTATGATTATTTTTTCGATTGTATATTTCATTTACAAGATCCTTCCCTGTTGAGCTCAATCATTTAACATCCTTGTCCAATTCCTTGTAATTTGTTCAGTTATTGCTGCTTTTCACATTTTGATGCCAAGCTATGCGCTCATGTTTCATTGTGTGTCACTGCGTATCGAACAGATCTGCTGGTGTCGTGGTGATGAATGTGCATCCTGAATGTGCCGAAACAGCATCTTCACAGCCATCTCTCTGCTACTCTCAGGGAGTCAGCTGTCAGCGGTCTCGGGCAGCACCGTCAAGTCTGATTCGCTCTCCATGTTGGTCTCCAAAGCCAAAGGGCCAGCTGCTTCCAACTTTAGGGCCTGTTATCTTCTGAGCCCCTCTCTATTGCCTTTGGCTGCCCTCTGGTCGTCTGTCTGGCCTCAGATTCAGCCGAACCACAGCTAGTTTACAGATAATCAGGCTGTGACCAGCTGTGTGGCATGCATCCATGCGCCCTGTGCTGCTAATTGAATTAGACCCCATGCTGGAAGTGACAAAGAAATGAACAGTTTCCCTCAGCGATCTGTGCGATTAGCAGACTTTAAAGAGGGTAGGTCGGCTCAGGGTGGCACTCTGGTGTAAAGCGTCAAAGTCTTATTAACCCCGACACTCACGCTTCTGTCAGGTTTCATTTTGAGACGTGTCTCAATGGGGGGCAAGCACAGCGGACAATAAAATAAAACTGCTGCCAAGTTTTTACCACGAGTTAAAGAGACCAAATGTTCATTGTTCACTCTTTTTTACCTTTCAATTTATTGGCTAGCTTGATATACAACCTGCAGCAGCTTTGGTTTTAAGTCACCATAAAAAATGCAATAAATGAACTACTTATAACATGTTATTTCTTTATTATATAATGCTTTTACATGTTTTACTATATTGCAAACTCACTTGTTCTCCACTCTGCCATTGTTTTTATTCATTTCTTTAATGAAAGGCAAAGAATGTCCAAAGTAAGAAGATAGTTTGCATGTCTTTGAATGTCTTCGCTTTGTATTGATCTCAACTTTAAGATCCTTTTCTTTCCTTGCCTTCACTTTCCCTTGTTTTTATATTGCTGTCATCTTTTGAAGTTGGATATTTCTGTCACAAAAAATACAAACAGTTTGTCTCCATGTTAAAATAAAGCAGAGGGTCTAATTTTAACCTACGATGTTAATTATTATAATCTAAATTCTCTGGCATTTCTATTCTAAGATGGAATAAAATAAAACTCATGACATTTATAACTTTCGCAGCTGCTATTTAACTCTGCCAACTTGATGCGAGGAGGGAAATAATTGACATTTCTGAAGGGGGAGGAGCTAATATCAGTCAACTTTTCTGTCTTTATCTTGAGGCTCTTTAAGTTTGTGAAGGTGGGAGTTTAGCTCATGTACTTGGTGGTGTATATTGAAACATTTGTGCTGTGCAGTCTCTTTCATTCTTTTGCCTGTCTTTCTAATTGCATGCCTAAAGTGTGTATTTTCCGGAGCAAAAGTGTGCGTGTGCTGTAGAAAGTAGGCCATTTCTGCTGATGGCTGACACAGGTCCTGTGTGGCGCTCACTGACTCTAAAAACTCTCAAATGTTTATTTCTGGACGGTCAGTGCATCATCTGTTTGCCATATGAACCTCCGGTTTTTACCGGCCTGAGATTAGCATCCGTCTTTTCCCAAAGCATTGTGGGACGGGTTATGTAAATCCATGATGTCGTACTACGCCTTCAGTTGCTCGGTGCTCTGATTGGAACGCTGTTATGAAATGCGACTCAAGCTATTTGGTCGTCATCTTAATTATTCATACATACCTCTGTTGGATGTGAAAATTGGGTTGTTGTGTTCTGCTGCACAACACATCTTTCATTCTCTCAGAATAAAACTGAATACATTGAGTATGATGTGGAAATAGTGTCAGACCTATGTGAATATGAGAGCACTGGATACAACATTTTCCATTATTTATTGTTTTACTGTTTTTAGTGTCCTATTTATAATTTAGGTGTCATACATTTGCTCTGTTGTCTTTCTCACATGAATAATCTGTTTTGTGGCAATGTTTTGTTTATTCTACTTCTGAATTTAGAATGTAAGTTATCTTTTTTCTGCCTTGTGCTTTACAGTATTTGATACATGTTATACTGTATGCCCCCTCTCTCTCCAAACTAAATACTATGTGGATTTATTCATCTTTCCTCTTCTCTGTCTCTCTCCCCCTCACCATGTTCAAATTACACGCTGCTGTTTTGTGCCGGTGTGCCACAGAGACCATGCATGAAATGTATTGGCCCCAAGTCCCGCCATTTGACACGCAAGATGTGGCTAACAGATCTTGTGCCATTTCCCATCTCCTCCGGCTCCCGTGTAAAGCTGACCTTTTCTGCCTCCAGGCTTTATTTAAACTGTGAGCACAAGAGACTTATAGCGCTACGGGGACATTTTATTATCAACGCTCTCAATTTATCTGACTTAGTTCGGGCCTGCCTTAGATCGTGCCAAAATGTGTCGTTTATTTACGCTCTAGTACGGCAAACAAGGGCACCGGTGACGAAGCCCAACATCAACACCTTAGCGGGGGTGACGCCTGCTGAAGCATACCTTTGAACTTCCCTGTGATCCAGCCATGAAATTATGGCTCTATTTACAGTGCATATCAATTTGAAAATTGTGAGTGGAATATAGAAAAAAGAGGTGCGATATTATTCCATCACATGTTGACCAGGGAGGCAAACACACATTTTGAAGAATCTCAGTTGGTAAAATATCATATATTTCAACCACAGGCACATTCATCAGCTTTAGCTTTTTGCTGTCATTTAAGCAGTTGAATAAGCTCAGGAACACAAGCACATCCACACATGCTGTACCTTTTTCAACTCTCGCCCAGCCATCTGCTTAACCATTCATTGACACTTTTTTCCTGTTATCTGTCAGGTCTGAAATGGGAGTTCAGAGGGTGCTCCAGGTGGATCTGAAAATGGAAAGCTTTCCGGAGCCACTGGGCAGCCGATGGATGGCCTGGCAGGTGGAGTACCCGTCCAGTCGTGCCGCCACACAAGAGGCTGAGACGGAGATCAAGCTGGCGCAGGAGGACCTGGCGGGCATCGTGCCACTGGCCATGGTGAGTGAGTCCGCTTCCAGCACACTGCCACTCCCAGAGAGATGGCTGCACTGTGAAATGTCAAGCACCACATTCTTTAATTTACACTTCAAGTGGACATTTGCATATATTTTCTTTCAACACATAATTTAAATACCTTTCTGCACTTGTAATCATGTCTGGTTGAAGCCTTGGGGAGGAACATGAATGTATTCTCAAACTAGTCATGTGTTTTTAGAAGATGTTCAATTAAGAATTTAAGTACAACATCATAGCATGCTGAGCTCCAAGGATGTTTGCTTTTACACCTTGCTGAGTAAAATATTCTGGCCTAAAAATACTACATGCACATGTATTCATAAATTGATGTCAAGTTTAAATTATTTAGGATTAGGATTTCACATGTGATTAGTTTCTAAAAAGGTCCTGGACCTGCCTGCCTACACACACCAGAGGTGCTTTTAGTGCTATCCAATCTTTTGAAAACAAATCAAAATAAGCCAAACACTCAAACATTTTCTTGAATACCTCCTACACTACTCAACAATATACAAAAAAGTGCAATTAGTTCGACCATATCCAGCTACAAAATCAATATTCTGCAATCATTTACCCCAAAACACTCTGAGAGGGGCCATCCTGCATACTGAGTCATACAGTACATATATAACCTTTTTAAAAATATATTTTATTTTGCTGTTATAATGTAAGTTTACCTGCATGTGTATTTGTAACAAAGACCTTTTACACTGTCATATTGCTATATTTACTTAAGTAAAGGATCTGATTACTTTCTCCACGTACTGCTGCTTGGATAAAAAAAGGCAGAGCGATGGCGTGGGTCTGTGCTCGCAGACTTTGCTAGAAGCCTCTCTGGCTCCCAGCAGGCCTCAGATGGGTCAGCAGTCTGGCTCTGGCCTGAGGGGAGCCCGGAGCGGTGTGCCTCCCTCAGCGAGGCGCAGTACTACAGTATGTGTAGATTAAGCCAAGCTCCCCCTATAGAACTTCACATTGCGAGTTTTGTTCAGCGACCCAGAGTGCACTGCTTCTGATTTAGATCAAGAACATTCAGGTGAACAAATGAGCAACATCAAAGTGTGTCGACTTAAGAGAAAGCCTACTGCCACCTCAGCGCTGATTTCTAAAACAAAAATAGCATTCATTTTTTATTTCGGTCCTTCTGATCTGCATGATAAATACCTGACTGTTGTGTCAGTGTTATTCTCTAAGTATTGCCCGTAGCTGTGTGGATGATAGATGCATGTGGGTGGCTGTTCCTTGATTCAGAGGAATGCGGCGCAGCCTCACCCACTGATCCATTCTCAGGATAATTGAAGCTATGTGTTTAATGCTGCAGTATTGTTCGAGTTCCTTCTCTCACATCTTTTTCATGTCACTGATGAATCGGCAGCCTGCTTCCTTTTCTCTAGGAATACATAGTTTGCTTTTACATCTTCCACTGACAAAAGTATTGCAACTTTGATTCACATTGTTATCCCTCAAAATCTCTACTTAAAAAATAATTGACCATAATTCGCTATTGTCTGGATAAGGAAAACACGTTTTGAATAAAATCCTGTTTATTTAACCTTATTTTCAATGGTATGATGAAGGAGAGAAAAAGTCAACTGTATTGTTTTTGTAAAATAAGTGTCCAACCCTTCAAAATCTAACAAGCATTTCTTCAATCAACCTGCTCCATTTTTTCATAAAAGAAGGGATTTTAATGGCTCACTATAAATCATTACAGTGGCAAAAATCCATCTCAATAAACCTGATATTAGAATTATTTGCTAAACTAGGATTAAATCAATTAAGGACAGAGTTATTTAGGTCGGAGCGTCTCATGAGATTAAGATGTGTATTAAACTGTGTGTGTGACCTGGCTGTGCAGAAAGACTTCATTTAGCCTGTTCCTTACATTGGCTAGCTATTCTTTTAGAGGACCTGTCAGTGATTCAGTGAATTAGCTGCCATCATGTCAGAATGTGTTGATATTTTCAAACATTTACATCTTCAGCCTTTTTTGAAAAGACGTTGATTTGGACAATTTAACTTTTATTTTTACTCCATGAGACTGTCTCTTCGCTTTTCAAATTCATTTTTGTCCAAGTGCTTCTTCCGCACAGACAACTTCCCAAGGTGCACATCCTCCCCAGCCACCCCATGGTACTTAACACACAACACAAATACTCATGCAGACACATTCAGAACTCATTAACTCTGTCTGTCTCCTTCTGTCCTCTTTTCTGTCTCCTCATCTTATACACTCTCCCACACACACACACACACACACACACACACACGCACACGCACACACACACACACACACACAGATATAAGGCTGTTTGCAATCTGCATGCACCAATATAAGAAGCACACAAGCGAGAAAGAGGAAGGCTGAATTAGATTACTTGGGATCACTGTGGCATGAAAGGCCCACAGATAAGTTCCTCTTCCTTCCCCCTGCTACACTCCTCACTGATAGAAAAAAAGGAAGTAATGTAAGAGCAGCGCTGTCAACCCCCCTTACACACACACACACACACACACACACACACACACACACACACACACACACACACACACACACACACACACACACACACACACACACACACACACACACACACACACACACACACACACACACATACACACACATCGCCCAACATCCCCATATTGCGTCTTCCAAAGGGGGAGAAAAATCAGTGATTCGAAAAGAAAACCAGTTGCGTCACACATAACTGAAGTCACTAATAGTCGTGAAGATGGAGATGTAGCAGAGCTATATGAAATGTGGGCAGACAGAAGAAATTTTCTAACATGCCCAGTAATGCTTCGTTGGTGGTGGGATGTAGTGACTGGGAGACCAGGGAACAGCTTTATCCAAATGTTCATAAAACAAATGGTGGATGACTTTTAAACGGGGAACACCACTATTGCAATATGGGAATATCATCATGGGAAAACCACGCCGATGTAACAATTCAAATATGTCAGCCCACAAGATCCAATTTCCTTTTGCTGCTAGAGACTGTTGGTTGCAATTAGATCTGTACTGCAGAGGAAAAGGAGTACAAGTTGACTGAACATAATACAGGTGTCCACTACTCTGGAGTTCAGATTTGTAAGATTTATAAGAACAATGTCTATGAGCCTTGGATAGAGTTGAACAAGTGTTGAACAAATTCTGTGGAAATCTCTGAGGCCGTGGTTAGTCAGCATTCAGCAACTGATCTGAAATATATCGATTTATCCCTTTTTCGCAAGCTTTGAACATTATTCACTCAGCTAGCAGAATCAGAGCAACATTGACTTATCTTCTTTTGCACCACTGGTCGATTGCAAGTCCGACATTTACTCGTGTTTATGCTTCTTGTTTCATCCCCTAACTCCTGAGAAAAAAATCTGTGTCTATGAGAGCCGAAGTATTGAACAGAACATGGCGGTAAGCCAGTTCTGTTTAGTATTAGCAAAATAACATCAGTCAGCATTAATATCACACAATATTGCTTAAGGGTTATATGGTTATCTAGCTATCTTCTTAGTTAGCTACAATTGTAACTCCATGTTAAGATTAACTCTAAGCCTTTTTGTGTCTATGTTGTATATTTCGAAGTAGTGATGATCAGTGATGTAGGCAGTGAATCAAGGCTACAGATGAAAAGAGGCGAAGTGAAAAGACTTTTCAGAGAAGGCGGAGAGGAAGAAACACACTTGTTTTAATCAAGTTGAGAGGGGAGACTTCACAGAGCATGCTGAAGGCATCTGTTGACACAACAGCTCTGTGGTTTTGCTCTAGAAGGTCTTTTCATCTGTAATGAGCACTAATTAGTCTAATACCCTAGATGTATTTAGTCGTAATGGAAAAGCTGCAGTAATTGTTTTTTGACCAGGAATAAACTCATACACCAAATGAAGATCCATAACTGACCATGTCTCATAAGGTTGTAATGTAATAAAGCTAATGACTATTAAAAATGAGAAGCTTATTTTGGGTTTGATCACATTTATGGCCTATTACTTCAATTGCTCCACCGACCCGTTCCCAGCCAATTCATATCGTGTTCTAAATTACCATGCCCTTGCTGGAATCAATTATTATAAAAAGGTATTTTTATTGCATTTTTCCAGCCAATTGATGGGCTCTGCCATGGGTGACACCTCTGGGAGTGCAGCAACAACGTTTTGAAAGACAAAACTCTTTTTTCCCTTGTTCCCTTTGAAGAAGGCTGCTCCTGTGTATTGCCACAGATAAACCTGCATTAGCACGGCTCAGAGCACCGCTCACCACTTTGTCACCAATTTCAAACCATAAAGCAGTCATTTCTGCAAATGCAGCAATTATTTTAAAAGCTGAAAATGAAAAGAGTACTCAAAATCTAAATCGGTTTAGAGCGAGGAAACGCCACGAACCCTTTCTGTCGAATGTAATACTGACTGGTTTTCTCTTCATCTGCTGTTCTCTACCTCTCCTCTCCCCCTATCGTGTCACCTCGCTCCAGACAAACATACATTAATATATTAACAATGTATATTAATTGCCTCCCTTGTCACCCTCCGCCCCTCATGTTGGCATTCTCCATTTCACTTAAAGTATGAAAGAGCTGTGTTTTTTTGGGTCATCTTTAGATGAATTTTAAAGGCAGTAATTGGATGCCTGAGCGAATTCCTCTGCACAGTAGGAGGCTGGTCCATTATCTTTTACCATCGTGAAGTAATGCGCTCCTGTCCAGGCTGCCCTCATCATCATTACCCATGCTGTGGATGCCTGGTGATGGAGAGGGAGCAGGAGGACAGGGCATACATCATATCTGGACTCATCAGTCCAGCCGAGACACCAAACTGTGCTCACTCACATGAGCATTCGCGGGCATAGAGATGAGGAGAAATGAAAGCAGCCGTTTGTATTCACAACCGCTCCAATGTATCGTTAAACAATACATCATCACCCTGGCCTTCTCTGGCCACTTCTGCTCTCACATGATAAAGTCATCTATCAACATCCTCCAATGAATGTTTCATTTTACTCCTTTCAATTCCATTCCCTCTGTTGCAATGCACATCTTCTCTGCCAGGCAAGTGAGATCAGGAGAGCCATTTATCAAAAGCATAGTTAGTCATACAGACATGAGCACTTATGCCAGATAATCCTGCAGGAGTGCCGCATGGATGCATGCAATATCATGCACGATGTTTATCAAAAGAGCATGTACTGTACACTCTGCTTAAAGTACCTGACTTAAGGCAGACTTGGTAGCATGCACCCGCTTTTCAGTGGATCAGGATGAAGCAGAATGAGTCATACATTTTACAATGAAGGGATGATCGATGGACCTTCAAACATAAAGGCATCTACTACAGCTTAGAGGTTGATGATGAAGTGGTAGCAGTGATTGAGGCTGCCGCAGTATGCACATGTGGTGTACTACATGTAATGCTAATTGGGACAACAGATTGTGATGAATGGTCACTTAATCCACAACACATGGAAGTCCTCTACACTTTATGGCTTAATACATCCATGTTCCCACAGTCCTTTGCCAGGTCAGGAGGTAAAGGGCATGCAACAGTACTGACACATTTTCCCTGAGTGCATGTATGGTAACAAGTGAGGAAGTTATGAGCTGAATTACTGTACCTTATGACACTAAGCTAAACTGGGAGTTACTTTGAAAAATAATAGATACACTGAGGTTAATAGCAAAGTTCTCCAATGTCACTCAAGAAGACGATTAACCCTGAGATGCTTTTTTAATTTAAATGCCATATAGCGACTGTATGAGCTGAGTTTGTTACCTTTTAAAGCATACACTCACATAACCTTCCTTGTATGTGATCCTTGTTAAATTAATACATTTGGCTGCAGCGGAATCTCTCTGCTAAACTGATAATTATCAGTCATTCAAACTAACCTTCCCACAATGCTTTTAAAAGCTCCTCCGGGAGCGAGGTCAGATAACTTGTTTACTGTACCATTGTGATTCTTAGAAGAATGGATGCATTGTGTGATTCATGCATTTGTGTACACGTTACACGTAATTGAATGCTTTGAACCTTAATCCACGTCACCTCAGCCCTCTTTGTTCTCCTCAGCCTGTCAGTTCTCGTATAAATAGTTTGTGCAGCAAGGTAACAAAGAATGCTGCAGGGATGAGGAGAAGGGCAGGATGTAGACTGACAGATCAATCTCAGAGTGACAGGGTCGTCACACGTCCATATCTCACATCTCACCATAATTGTTAACATCCCACTCCACAGTGGCCAACTTCTATTCTTTCCAACTTTTATCTTGGCCCACTGAGGTTTGAGAGGAATGTGTGTATTTTTTTAAGCGGAAATGGACTCTACAGTGGAGCTGACCTTTATGCCCACTGAGAGAGGTCTGTGTCCAGAGGCCAAGCCAAGCTTAGCCAAGCTAAGCTGCTAGTATAGATCTCGATCAGAGCCGGGAGAAGAAATCAGACCAGAGATCAGGAGGTCATCCCCCACAGGCATGGTTGGCTGTTGGGGAAGAACTCTTCATCGATCGGCTGAGTGTGATAGACATTGGGCTGAAATTGAGCAGACTTGAGCAGGGAGGATTGTTCCCTGGCCTTCTAGCCTCCGGGGCCCCAGCTCAATGGGCAAACAGCAGGGGCACCAGAGAGCCTTCACAGCACCAGAGCCAGCATCAGTCAAAGCACCCCGCAGCTCCCTCCCATAAGCCTCTGCAGCTCTCTCAGTCATCAGGTGAGCAGAGAGCTAGATGGGTCGCTGATGCCTGACCTTGATTCCTCCGGAGCTGAGTCTGACTATTGCTGAAACTCACCAGGGACACCCTCCCCTCCCTTCTGACCCATTCATCTAGATATATTACAGGTGTGGTATTCATGAGAATTGCAGGGGATTTATCCTATAAATGTAAAATATTGTTCTTCCATGTTCAGCCATGTTTTATTCAAAACCTCATTTTCACAGCATGAAGCGCATTTCATGGCCACTAGACTCCAGCGGGTGGCTCTGAACCTCCACCACCACCCGAGATAATTCCTAACTTTATCTTGCAGGTACAGACAATAATAATCCCTCTTTTAATGCACTCGTATTATTAGAGTGGTGTGTTTATAAGAGATGCCCTGAAGGTGAATGTATGCAGCACAGAGTACTTGCAGTGAATACACTTATTTGCTGTCCTATTTTGTTTGGCTCTTCAAAAAATAAAGTATTTAAAATAGACCCTGGATAGACTCTTTGCATTGTAAACCACTTGATTATACAGAACTGTCAGCAACTTGTGTACACTAAAGAATCAAGGACAGATAAGATTATAATTAATATTTGTGGGGGGATTATTGCTGTCAGCAGCTTGTCATTGTGGCATTTTCCCCACAGTCAAAGTTTACCTCTTAAATCATGTTCACTCATAAATAATTTACTGTTGAGAGCAGTAAATGTTTATATGTGACTTAAACATCAATATTTCCCACGAGGTGTTAATCCTCCTGCATAACTGACCAAGCAGCTAGGTTGTAGAGTTGTTGAGACGTCATTGGTTGCCCTTCTTTTTAAGTTCGGGGAGGGGACAATACAACATAAATCACTCCACCACTGAGTGCTCCTGAGTTTCCGTACAACTTTATGCTGCACTTTTTCTTTTAGATACTGTGAGAAGTGTCGGGATGAATCAGTGCCTTGTCTTTTGTCTAATATTCTCTTTTTTACTATGCTGCTTAACACACTGGCCTAGTCATCAAAAGTTAAATTCAGGTCAGACATTCAGAAGTAAAATGCTTTATTATTTTCATTTTTATCAGAGACACTTACAATAGGTCAAGGAATTTGATATGTAAAGACAGTGGTTCTACATTGAGCTTTTTTTCAGAAACAGCAAAAGGGAATGATAATGAATTTCCCATAAAAGAAGGGTTTGAAAATGTGGGAAATACATTGACTTTCAGAAATATTGTCAGGCAACCAGTAAAGATCCGAGCAAGACGTTGCTTCGAGCCAAACAATAAGTAAAGCAAATCTGCCCCCATAATACCACAACTTGTCATTTTAACACTTCTGTATATGGATTAAATGCACAAGATATAGCCTTACATGTTTAACTAGCTTTAATGGGGTTAGTAGGCATATGCATGTAATTAGTGAAGATGTGGTTTGAAATGTGTTGGCAAAAGCAAGGAACAGAAAAACATTAAGAACTACAGTATTGTGAATTTTAGAAGTAACACAAGCAAATGTTCCATGGGCCACAATCTTCACCCTTCACTATCAGCCATCCGCCTGACAATTCAGCTCTTTCACATATTGGTTGAGTTCAACTATGTGCTTAGACAAGGAACGAAGTGCCCTTTCTATAATATTTCCTAATTAGTGAATGCGGTACCAACTAAGCGATAGTAAGACTGGTCGTTTTGAGTCAACCATGTATCCTGTCCATATGATCCTCACCATATGATCCTCACCATGATCTCCCATGACCTCTTCTTTCAAACTGACCATTTCTGGAGCAAATCAGCTATCAAAGCAGCAAAAGAGCCAGTCTTTTTCCCATACCAGCCACAACCAACAGTAATGAGCAGAACTGATCTCTGACCAGCATGAGACTCCTAGGGCACTGCCACTCACTGGAGCTCTTTGTGTGCCACCTATAATGCTGCAACTTCATCCGGTCATCTGGGAAGTAGCGAGGAAAAGGGAAGACTGGAGTGGAATTGGCTCATTGTCGGAGGAGCAAAGAGTGGGAAGAGGAAGGAGCACGAGAGAGACCCTCATTAAAAGGCAGCATGTTGGCTTCACAATCATCCCGCCACTTCAATGCGCTGTCATGCAGTGATGTATCGCTCTGCATGGTGCTACAGTACCAAGGCCTTTATTCCCACTCTCCTCCATGTTTCTCGGTTCTAGCCAATTAAACGCCCACTGGAATAGAAGGGAGGAAGTGCCACATTGCACATTGCACAATGTGCAGAGAGGAACTGATGAAAGGATATGTCTCTTTAAGTCTGCTTAATAGCTTCAGGACATTGCCTGAGTGGCATTTAATGTCTACAGCACATCATTCACTATCCCTCTACTCCCATTTAACTGTCCGTACACGTACGCATACTTTATCGCCAAGGGATGAAAATGTTTATCAGAACTATGAATATTTCATTTAGAGTAGTTTGAGTATTGGCATACTTCATTCATAGCCCTTTTTTATTCATGATTTTGCTCTTGAAATGTCACCTGAAAGATCATAAAGAGACTCTTGTCCAATGACATGTCATTAATCATTGTTTTAACATCATCACAATCGGTGTCTCAGGTTTTCTCATAGGTTGTTGATCTTTTGGGTTTATCTGGTAAGATTGTTGGTTTTAGGGCAGTGGAAACGATAAAGGGCCTACAATAATAGGTGTACAGAATAAGTATATACTGTGTTTACCACCATTTCTTCTTTCTTCTGCTCCATGAATAATGCAGGCCTAAAATCCCCAACTCAACACTGCGCTTGACCTGTTCATTTGTTGTTGTATCCATGGTGGGGTCAGGCTGTGGATGTGCTAGTGCAGGAAGAGGCAGAGGCTAATCGCAACAGCAGGACAGGCAGCAGATTCGCTACTTTTCATGCTGCCCGTGTCACTCAGGCTGACACCATAAATCTCACTTATTTTCAGATCCAACCGAGACACAGGCAGAAATGACGCCCCAGAGCACATTACCAGGCACAGCAGCGTGCTGAATGCTAACAGAGAGATCCTTGATAAAGCAGACCGGCAGTTCTCCAACAGATTATTGAACAAAATCTGCTAGACTTGAGGGAGAAGATTGGCTAGTAAGAAAAGCACAAACATCAGTGTCAACTACAAAGCCATTGCATGAATAGAAATGTATTTAAATACATCAATTAGTAAATTGTACAATGGCAATACTGTCTCTGTGCTCGGTTAAAGAATGTATATGCTTAGTGCTCTATAATTATTGTTATTATTCACTCATTATCTTTTTATTCTTATGCACAGAGTATTGAAGGCAACCCACTAGAACTTGACTTACATAAATCAATGTTCATGTTTTACTCCAGCTTTCCACAGAAGCCATTTTTTAAAGTGTAAATGTAATATGTTGAAGTGTGATATAATTGCCATAGAGAGTACTCACCCATTTCTTCTATCAACCGGGCAACTGTCCCTGGGCTGGAGACGGTCGAGTGTCTCAAGGGCTTCAGACCCACTATGTGGTGTATGTCGTTGTTGAAAGACTTGTAAATTACATTGGTTATATTAGTTTTTTGGGCGTTTTGGCCAAAGCCACCCATACATTTTAGTGTTATTCCAATGTAGTAAAGAAAAAGCCTATACTGTTCTATTTACAATTAAAATGTCCCTTAAATATGATTAAGTAATCAATTTGAAAGAATAATGCACTCTGCATTGTGTGTTCTTTTCCGATAATGTCACAGTCTGTTATGAATTATCTCCTGACAAATCTGACACATGTAACTATTAAGACAATAGACAAAAGTTGCCAGAAAAGAAGGACATCAACAGTAGGATACACTTCTGCAAAAGCACACATTTCAATGTGTTGCACCTTTTACTGTTCTAAAAAGATTAATCATAAAAAAAAGTAGGCACAAAACTAATGTTCAAATGCATTTCAATAAGATATCCCTTTTATGATGTAAGCCTTGACCATCTCAAGTAAGGAAGTCATAAATCTCCGACCATAATAAAAACTCTCATCAGGTCATCCTTTCAGTTTCACAGGCCCAGATTTTATTGTGTCTTCTTTCAGATTACCGTTAGATGACTTGGTAACGCCACTGATGTGCACCGCTGGTCTTCATTTTGTGTTTAATTGCGCTGTCTGAGTGTGTGGACTATTGATGCATCACTGTGGGATCCCACTGTGGCTTATTACTGCCAGGCCCTGCTCTCGGCTGCTCTCAACCTGCTGGGTCATCTCCAGCTGCTGTAATCTAACATTAGCCTCTGCTTTCACCAGGTCCCAACCATTTACCCCATCATGTATTATTGATGACCCTCTGGAATTGGAAAAATCCCAGCAGACACAGAATTAATTTACAGCAGCAACCCTCAATTTTAAGGGGAATTGAATCACAGGCACAGTGAGATAGGGGTTTATATTCCTATATAACACTGTCACAGTCTATACAATTGTAATGAAAAGCCATTTGAAGATTAAGTGTTTTTTTGTGATTCATTGGTATCTCTTGGCTCAACTAAAAATCATTTCACTCCAGAGCTGACTGGTCTCAGTAATTGATGCTTACAAAAGAGCAAAGCTCCTTTCAACCAAACCTAATCCTCCTTTTCTCTTTTTTTTGAATGACTCTGATTCACAAGCTCACAAACACAAGGGGAAGTCTTTAGAAAGCGAGTTAACAGGGCCCTGTACACATCTTTAGCACTTCCTTAGGGACAATGGGATACTCTTGAATGTGGTGACAGGAAGTTGGGCACAGTAGATTGGTGCTGTCTGTGCTATTCGGGTTTAACATTAATACTCTAAACAAATGTGACATTTTATTCAAAAGGCATCACTACAGAGTGAGATGTAAACAAAAAATAGTAGCTACCTCAATAGAATAGAACTGAAATGTCTTCAGTGCTGGTATAGCTTCAATACTGTGCCAAAAGGTGTCTCGGGGTTCATGCCCATTGAAATGAAAGAAGTCAGAGCAGAGCATTTGTGTGCGAGTCAAATGCGTACAATGAGAGGCCTTTGTCAAGCTGTGCAATTAGCTCATGGACATGGTCATGTTGGTTCCCCAATAGAAAGAAAGGCGTGTTGGTTAAATGGTATAAGTAATGAAAGGTGCACTTTCACCTCAATGGCAGGAATTTACTGAGCTACCCAGGATTCCAGAGCAATTTGTGTAATTGAAGAGCAATTTTGTACAACCCAACTTATCTTAATTGGCCCCAATTATCCTTTGTGTGTGTGTGTGTGTGTGTGTGTGTGTGTGTGTGTGTGTGTGTGTGTGTGTGTGTGTGTGTGTGTGTGTGTGTGTGTGTGTGTGTGTGTGTGTGTGTGTGTGTGTGTGTGTGTGTGTGTGTGTGTGTGTGTGTGTGTGTGTGTGTGTGTGTGTGTGTGTGTGTGTGTGTGTGTGTGTGTGTGTGTGTGTGTGTGTGACTCAGAATCAGAATATTTGTCCCACAGAGGGGATTTTAGTAATAATTAGTAATTACACTATTTACTATTTACAAAATACACATCCAGTACAGCCACAGTTTGAAATTGCAGCCATGTGAAAGTATTAAAGGTGGAAGTATATTGCACAAAAGTAGGTGTTATAATTCAGCCTAATGGCAAATACAGAGCACAGTATCTGCTTTTTCAGTGTATTATGTCGGTTTTATGTATATGTGTGTCTCTGTTAAAAATTACACATTTTGTTATGCTCACTCTGCTAGTGAGCCTCAAAATATGATCTATTTACCTTTTGTAGAATATCATTTTAATGGTATACTTTTATTTTATTAGTAATTACAACCATAATTCAATAAGGTTCCTGGTAGCACACATTTGTTTTACGGCACTTTTTATGGTAAAAAGGCTCATAATCAATGAAAATGTATTATTACAACAATTTTACAATTATTACATATTTATAACTCTAAATCTAAAATACATTCTTCACCCGATCCAAATCTAGAATAATAGAAATGTTTAAGGGCATGTTTTCTTGTTGCATGATATAGACCATAGAGACCAAGCTTTTGACTGAAGGTAGGAATGACATTCATTATATTGCGAACAAAGCAGAGTTTGAGGCACTTACACGTGCGCAAGAGGAGGATAATCACAGCCGCAGAGACTGCAAAGAGTACCTTTAAATGACTATGGATCCAGGACTATACATACGTATATAAAAGATGGATTGACTTGGCAACAGTGACATACGCGTTATATTGCTGCGGATGCACAGAAGCACATTTTTCATAGAACAAAAGCTCACGTAATAGAGCATGAATGATTTCCCTACAAGAAATATAATTGTTTAACCATTTCATTTGTAGCCTGTTGAAAATCAAGAACAATCTAAATGTTATCTGCCCATCTGTAATTTTGGTGACTAGCGAACCACAATGTTATGCTAATTACTTTCAACAGTTAGCTGGCTGAAGAGTGTGGCAGTTGGGAGAATGTCTTGTATTCATCCTGATAATTACATTCACAATAATTAGAACAACCTCAAATTGTTATGGTTGACTTCATATTAAGAAACTCAACTGAGAGACTCAGAAGTAGCTATTCAAACTTCGATCAACACAAGTAATTGTACATGCTGCATTATAAAAACGGAAGAAATGATTTCCAGGTGATTGAAGCGTGACTGTATGTTCTTTCAGCTGCTGTAACTGTGCTCTCAGCAGCTGCCATCAGACATTAGCTGTTCACTGAACAGTGGCTCTGATTACACAGTGGTTAACCCAATAATCACTAATTGAGCGTTGATTGTGCGAAGCCTCTTTAGGCCAATTTCGATGCGGATTGTTACTTTGACTTTTTCTATTATTTCTGAGCTAATCACTGATTGGGTGGATTAGGGACCTGCTGTGCTGATCCCTCTCTCTCTTTCTGCCTCCAGGACTCTGAGATTTTGAACACGGCGGTGCTGACCGGGAAGACAGTGGCTGTGCCAGTGAAGGTGGTGACCGTTGGAATAGACGCTTCTGTTACTGACATCTCGGAAGCAGTCAAGTGTAGCTCTACAGACGAAGATGTGGTCAAGGTCAGTACGATGAACTGTTGAAAAGAACAAATGTTTGTACACTTTCATCCAACTCTTTGTATGAAGATTCTACCATAGAACAACTTAAGTTGGAATTTAGAAAGCTGAGGTGGACAACATGGTGTATTGAGCAAAGAAATAATTACAACTAAGTGCAATTGAAAGAGGTTAAGTGATCATGACGTACATGGACTTCCACTTTCGTTCAACTCAAACATAACAACAGACTAAAATGTAGTACTTTGTAGAACAATGAGGAGACTTTCCCCCTAATGTATGCGGTTAACAAACATCATTTATTGTTGAATCCTTTATGCAATGGTTTTAATGGCAAATGGAAATTATCTGCCACTAATGGGAACGCAGGTTAATCAGAATTTTCTTTTGCATATTTTCTAGACATTTTGTCAAAATGTGTACATATTAAATGTAATGGATCCATAATAAATGTCTTAAAATACTGATAAATACACTCATTTTAACACAATAGACTGTTGGTAGTTTGCAGGTCAATCTTGTTTATTAGACCATTTTAATTGCATTAATAACTTAATATCAAATCATACTGAAAAAATGTAAGATACAAAGGCTTTAATGTGTCACAGCGTAGATATGGAAATGAAAATATTAAGTCCTGAGCTCCTCCAACCAACAATGCAACATAGTTATATAAGACATACAACAATAAAACATTACAAATAAAATAGTGCAAGAAGAAACAAAGAAGATTATAGTGCAATTATGTTGCAGACCAATGTGAAAGTGATGAAGTAATATACATGTAAGAAAAATAAATAATGACAATTAGCCAAATAATGCAGAGAATGTTATACACGAGCAGAATGTAAAATGAAATACTGTTTATTACAGTGATAACTATTTGAGAAATAAATTGCAAGATGCAAACAGATGAATGCTTTATGGAGGCTGTTACGTTCCCTCCTAACTAGGGGCACAAAGGGAAGTAACAAAACACCAAAATAACCGGGCGAGAGAAAAAGGAGAGGAAACTGACTACTGAAGCCACAAAGTGATGTTTTAATGGACAAAAGAAAAAGGGCTCACCAGCCAACTTGCAAAGCAAACTAAAATAAACCATACACGAAAAGGTAAACTGGAGCACATCTAACAATTCACAAGAACACAGGCCTCACACAGAGACATGATGCACACATGCAGCCAGAGGAGAAGGAGAGAGCGACTGCAGCCTTGCTCAGGTCCTTTATGGAGGCCCTGATTGAGGATTGGGAGCACCTGGGGAGAGGCTGCACCTGGGGAATCAGAGGGAGAGAGAGAAAGACACACACACCCACACAAACACTACGGCACGTAATAGAGGCACTTTACAGAGTTCAAGTGTTAAATAGTGTATGTATAAAATGTTTGTGAATTAATGACTGACTCGAGGCAGGTATTTGTTTACAGACTGCATTAGAGCTTATGTGAAAGCAATACTGTGAGTATAAATAATGCGACAGATGAGAAGATTTTCTATGTTTAGCACATCTATATAAATCCTTCAGATAAACAAACACCAGCAGGCAACATGAAAGTGCGTGTTTGATATGCAGTGACTGCTGACAGGTTGTTCATGATTTCCTTTATTTTTAGAGCCCCTTACAACCCTAGGGCACAAGGCACAAAAGAGTAAAAAGTGACTACAGTGTTATAAAGTTGAGCCTTCGTATCATTAACTTTGCACTTCAACAGAATCCCCATGACTTCTTGGTTATCTACAGATTGCCTGGGGAAAAAACTAAGAGAAAATCACATCCTGTCTGTGATGTGTTTCCAATCCTAAGTGACTGAGATCTTACTGTGCTATGGTTTACCTTGAATTGTGTGCTTCCTCGTCACACCTCAAAAAGATAAAAAAAGATACTAGAATGCCGCATATCAAACTCAAGTAATGTACAGTTATAAAAACAAATCCTATATATTTCCCCACACTGATCCACTTCATCATGTTTGATGCGTTAAGTTATGGTTGGCTCAGGGATTCTTAGAGGGAAATACATTGCAAATCAATGAAGTTAGAAAAACCATAGCTCTGTTGCTGATATGATCTCTGCTGAAGGTCAGAGCCTCACCCTGCTCACCTCTGCTCATCTCTCTTATCATAGCCTGCGATCATGTATGTAAACATGACTAATTTATCTAATTCTGACCTGGGGAATAAGCGAGAAGTAAACGCAGAGTGACATTAAACTTGAATAATGAATCACTGTGCATATTCAATTATGCTTACACTCACTTGTGGCCCTATAATTATAGTGAATTTGAAAAAAAAAACATGTTGCTTTTTCTTTAAACCACGTTTAATATTAGTCTTGCTAAAACAAATTGTATCTGACAAGTTTAGGCTGAAAGAAAGCGCTGCCTCCATTTTTTGGGTGGGTATATCCGGTGTACATCTACTGTACCACCTTGTTAGAGTTCATCATGTTGCAGCTGCATACAGTGGGGACATTGCCAAAGACTTGAAGCAGCTCAAATGTATTTGAACAAACAATGGATCACATGTAAGTGAAAGTGGTTGTCTGTAGTGCAACAAACCGGAATTAATTACCCGACTGTTGTTGTTTTGTTGTTTTCAGTGGCAAAGCTCTTAAAACCGACTGTCTGCCTCCCACCCGGCTCAAAACAACAACAGACAAAGTTTGCAACTAGCTAACTAGCACGACAACAAAACATTTTCAAATGATGCATCTTTCAGCAGTATGCAGCTGATTAAAGTGCTTATCAGGTCAAGGACATGAAGCAGTATTTTAAATATATAATATTTTTCTTTTTCGTTTTAAATAGAAGGGTCCAAACAATTATGGCATACTTCAGTGCTGCCAGAATGCATTTGGAAGACGGATGCATCCAGATTTGATGATTTTATAGGATACTTCATTTTTTGTATGTGAACATCCATTCAATATCAACCTAGCCTACCATTTTTGTAAAGTTTTGAAAAAATGAAAACCCTTTTCTTGACTGTAATACTCACTACCATATCAAAAAGGAGGAGGAATGTGTTTTTTAATTTTTCCTCCCTATTTGGTCACCAGTGCTTCATAACAATTTTTTTTAGAAAGAAGCACATGATGCTCCAAGGATTTTTTTATAGAAAAATCTGAACAAATTGTTCTTCTCCTTGTTAGACATGAACTCTACTTACTCAAGGTCAATGAGAAGGCCCTTCTTACCACTGCCTACACAGAGCAAGTCTATTAGAATACGCATACACCTTCCCCTTGCATTGAAGTGAGTGCTCTAGCTTATGCAGAGGAGCCTGAGCAGCTTAATTGCTTCTGTCAAGCTGACTCTGTATACAAGCCAGAGACATGCACAACCCACCTTCATGCTCCCCACTCCCATCGCTCATATCTGCCGTGGATTGTATCTGTCTGGTGAGTTGTTAATTTCCTGGGCTAGATCCAGAGACAGCCTTAATGTCCTCTGTAAGTATTCTCCCGTTAGCTGCCTAATGTCTCTGATTAATGTGGTAGTGGATCCTCCTGGACGTTTATGATACTTTGTGAATCAGGATGACCGAGAGTGTGTAATTCACAGAGACAGTGCCCTCCTTGGTCTGCCACAACACACATCCTTGTGGGACGTTGTAAGAGGTTAAAGGGACTGTCTTTTTAAGTTAAAATGATGACTTGGATGTGTGTCAGTCGATGATACAGCACAGCAGGAGGGTGTACGCATGTCAGTGTAATGTGTCGGGATGGCTTGATGTCAGCTGCGATGTTTGCTTAAATTATTTCCGCTTAGATTGTTGGGAGTAGATCAAAGAAATACCATCAGGCAGTTAATTTGCCTGTCATGAGACATACTGTAGCAGACATGTGTGTTAATAAGTCCCAGAGTCATTAACATGTTCTTTCCTCAAATAAAAATAAACTGTATTCTTATAGATTTCAGAATACCTTTATTCGTCCCACAGAGGTGAAATGTACCTTGTTACAGCATATGTTAAAGGTGGGGTATGTCATTTATTTCAGAAACACTTTTCGTTATATTCCATGGAATGCTCTTAACATTCGATAGCAATGAATATATTAAATGCTTTGACAATAAATACATAACATTTCATCTGTGGAAGCCATAGTACTGTAAAAAGCACGACCCATCATTTTACCCGGCCCGGCTAAAATAACTGGATGGCCTGCCTGCCTGTCAGCCTTCCATCTGTGCACAAACTGTATTTTCAAATGCTAGCGCACTCGAGCCGGTTTCTCCAAAATTACCTACCCCACCTTTAAGATAGAGAGAGAAAATAAAACACTATTAGAAAGGGCATGCAAAAAAAAGGCTATTTCAATTTACAAGTAACATCCCTAATGCATTTCCAATTAACTGATTGCACACACTTGTTATTGCAGAGCATGGTGTCGTAGTCTGTGTTTGTTTTGTTTTTGTGTTTCTACATCATTGCACGTTGATGTCATTTCACAACCATTGCATCTGCTAAGTAAAATACATCTGATAGGATAAACGCATTTGTCAGGAGCATCCATTTTATCGATCAGCTATATATCACTTTTGGTTCTGTTCATGAGCCTCACATGGAGCCCAGTCAGGTGGTGTCTAGCAAGCAAGTTAATGCTCGTGCGGGCAGGTTGCACGGCCCCGACTTGTGAGAGAAGTCTGAGATGAAACGGGCTGTCAAAAGCACTTCTGTATCAGCCGACTGAGTGCATCGAGAGAGAAAGAGCTGCACAATGAGGGCTGATAAGGAGCAGGAAGTTCTCTGACATCTTTATCAGTTCAAACACACACTCTCACACTGGGAGCACTGACGGAGCCCAATCGGCTACATGACTGAGCGTAGCCAGGGGAGCACCACTGCCCTTGTAAAAAATATCAAAAGCTTTATTAAGCAACTCTGTCTGACCGTGTTGCATTGTAGTGTTGTACGGCGTCAGTGCACGAGCAAGGTACTGCTGTTTTCTCTGTATTCTTTAATTATTGTAGTAACATAAAGCATGTATCCACTCATACTGTGCGCATCCACTTGAGAAGTCAGGGCTTTTGCAGTCCAAGTTCTCTGATGGTTGGCTGTAGCCTTGGAGCATCCCCAGCAGCACGCTTTCTATTTCCTCACAGGGGTAGATTCTTAACTGGTGTTCAGACATAAAGTCAACTGCTTTGGTAAGCTTGCTATTGTCTTGAAAACCTTTTTGTCTGAAACCAGAGCCCAGTCTGCTCTTATTGGTTAGCTGGCTGGCTCTGTTGTGATTGGTCAACCGTTTAGATATGTTCCGCCCCTCATGTACAATGTGTTGGAGCACTACCCAGTAGAAGCACAACAGGTACATAGTGATGTCACTATGTTATGGAAGTAAACAAAGGAGTCCAGTCGAGGTGTTTGAGGCAGAGGGGAAGTGTGTGGGAGAGACATTCCCTTTGGTGTGAACTCTTATAGGATTTGAACCTTTGCAGATAATTTAAATGCACGAAAAACACACCACAGGAAAGGGTAAACTCCAAAAAGCATAATATTGCCTCTTTAAAAAAGCATTTTTGCTAAGAAATATGTTTCAGCTAAAATAGCTCTCTCTCTGCATTAATGTAATGTAGGAGGTGAGAAATACTGGTCTCAAAAGACAATGTGTTTTACTGGTAATTTCATTGGTGCAAATTTATATTTTTGCCTGCAGACACCAGAAATCGCTCATCATATGAGTTTAATTCCAACAGCCACACAGGCAGTTAACAAGCTGCATGGCCGACGTTGTTAGCTGTTAAGTCCTATCTTCAATCTCGCACTCCCTAGATTTAAAAGCTTTAAAGGCTTTTTTTGTCATAAGCAATATACTGTAGCTAAAGCTTCCTCCAACAAAGCAACATGTGATAAACATAAGACATAAAAAGAAACACGGAAGTAAAATAGTCCAATAAAGTAGTGCAAGTGGCACAATGGTGCAAGATTAAATCTATGTATATAAAAATAGAATAAGATACATTTCTCTTTGAATCTCTCTTTGGTTTAAATCCATATATCATGATGTTAGCTTGCTACAGTTTGCATCAAACAATGTCATTGTGTATGAAATCATTTATTTCCTACACTTTATTTGATGACTGTTTTGATTTAGCCAACGCTATATTTGTGTCCAACCACACACTGGTTTTTAGGACAGATTATAAAATCAGTGAAGCACATATTCAAATATCGGCTTTAATGTAAACCAAGAAGCAAAATGTATCTTCCACAGAGAGTATTGTGTTGGCTTCACTCTGTAGATGCTGTGAAATAGAGAGAGCTCAAACCAAGGACTCTGTCTGTCTCCAGAATGTGGTCACAGAGGATATCCCGCTGCGGCTTTGTGATTTATGGCTGTTTATGTTTTTATCTCTCTGTGGAAGAATAACTTGGAAGTAGAATAAAAAAAGATATTTCCCCCGACCATTTAATTCCATCTGGTTTACTTTGAGCCATAGTAGTCTGCTATATGATGAGATAAATAGGATTGACAAATTGCCCAGAAAAAAGGAATCTCTGTTTCAGACATACTGATTAATAGCCTCTGTGTGAGTGTGTGCTGGATAGCCGTCTTGAGATCCTCTTCTTCTTCTTTTTGGTGTATTTGCGTATTTTATACATTTGTAGAGCTAGCATGGCATTGCATTTAAAAAAGACAGAGAAAGAAAGAAGCTTCGGGGGGGGGGTGGGTTCACACGGAGTGAGCCAAAGCAGGAGTTGTGTCCTTCGAAAAAGCAAAAATGTGGCCTGCTGATTACTTTTCTTTTTAAAGCAATTTATGACACGGTGCCTTTGAGTCAGGTCATTTTATCAAGAGATATTTGCTGTCCTCTTTCTACTTTCGATCTGTTGGTTCTTCTTTTAGCTTTCGGCAAAAATATAATAGAACAGTAGACCATGATCTGTTTTCCCTAAGGTTCAAAGAAGTCCTCGTTACCCCCTCCCTTCTTTTCCTGAGTGTGGAGCACATTCAGGACCTTTCATCTTGTTCAAAGTAGTTGCAGGAATACTGCATCAGTGGGGAGCTCAGAAGTGTAAACCTTATAATCAACTTGGAGAGCCTGGGCCACAGTGAACGCTTTATGGTATATTGCACTCTGTAATTCAATGTGTAGAAACCGTCAGAAGAGCTCAACTTAAATGTCGTCTCTGTTAATCTCTCCCTCTCCTCTCACGCAGGTGTCGGACAGGTGCGACTATGTTTTTGTTAACGGCAAGGAGATGAAGGGCAAGGTGAAGATGATGGTGAACTTCACCTACGGATACCTGAGCTCTCAACTGGAGCTCAACGTGTGGATCCCTCGACTCCCCCTCCAGATTGAAGTGTCAGACACCGAGCTGAGCCAGATCAAAGGGTGGAGAGTACCCGTCATGGCCACCAGTCAGAGGTAAAGTACTGCATGAATCTGTCAGTGACAGGGCCGTGTATGTGTCATAGGTCACACGTGCAAGTCCCAAGCAGGACTCCTTTCCCAACACTCAGGTCCCAAGCAAGTCCCACGTTACTGGGTTGACAATACAGCGAGTCAAAAACAGCCGCTACTATTAGTCGAGCAAGTAACAAGTCAAGTCATAGAATTCTGATGATCTACCCCAATATAACTCATCCTGAATAGATGCCAAATATTCCTTAATGGACGTCGTTGTTGTCCTCTGCTGCACCGTAATTGGTTGCCAGGTTTGCGCGATTTGCACCAATTCCTTTTTTTAAAAACGTTTTAATATCTATCAATCAATCAATCAATCAATCAATCAATGTTTATTTATTTAGCCCAATATCACAAATGTTACATTTGTCTCAGTGGTCTTCACAGTTTATACAGAATATCAGTATGACAATACGACACCCTCTGTCCTTAGACCCTCACATCGTACAAGGAAAAACTTCCAAAGAAAACCCAGTTTAAAGGGAAAAATGGGAGAAACCTCAGGGAGAGCAACAGAGGCGAGATCCCTCTCCCAGGACGGACAGACGTGCAATAGATGCCGTGTGTAAATTGAAAAGATAATACATTTGCAACATAGGTAGTCCAAATGTTTGGAAATGCATGTGTGTATAATAGGAAGATGAATCCACGAGGATATCCATCCAGGACCGATGATCCATGGACCACAGCCACGACTCAAGATCCAGCGCTCGCGATCCAGGACACAGGACCGCAGGATCATCCATGACTCCGGATCCCAGCGTATATAGACACCAAAAAGAAAGACATTTGGGGAAGCTGGGTTAATCAGAACATGAGAGTACACAGGTGCAGACAGAGAGAAGGAAGAAGTAAGATGTCCCCCGACAAACTAAGCCTATATCAGCAAAACTAGGGGCTGAATCTAATCAGCCCTAACTATAAGCTTTATCAAAAAGGAAGGTCTTAAGCGCACTCTTAAAAACGGATAGGGTGTCTGCCGCCCGAACACAAACTGGAAGCTGATTCCACAAATGTGGAGCTTGATAAGAAAAGGCTCTGGCTCCCATTGTACTTTTAGAGATTCTAGGAACAACCAACAACCCTGCATTCTTGGAACGCAATGCCCTAGTAGGACAGTAGGGTATAATGAGTTATTTAAGGTAAGATGGCGCCTGCCCATTAAGGGCTTTGTAGGCGAGAAGAAGAATTTTAAATTCTATCCTGTGTTCTATCTAGAAAGATATACTGTTGATTACATATTTTAAACAGTCATTATAGTCACTTTCAGCCTTTTGTCAATATCAGTATACATTACATTACATTTAGCTGACGCTTTTATCCAAAGCGACTTACAATAAGTGCGTTCGACCAACAAAATACAAACTTGAAGAAAACAGAATTATATAACTACATCAAGTTTCATAGAGCAAAAACATTTTAAGTGCTACTCAACTGGCTTTAGATAGAAAAAGGGCACTTATATACTTTATTAGTATATAAGTGCTTTGTTAATAGTTCTATTGCTCGAAGTGGAGACGAAAGAGATGAGTTTTCAGTCTGTGCCGGAAGGTGTGTAAGCCATCTGCTGTCCTGATTTCAATGGGGAGCTCATTCAGCCAGGATAGCAAACCCACGTGTTTTTGCTGATGGGAACTTGGGTCCCCTTCGCAGCGAGGGTGCAGCGAGCCGTTTGGTTGATGCAGAGCGGCAGAGAGAGTATAGCACATGTATGACTTAGTTATAGTTTTGTGACTCAGAAGTCTGTGATGAAGAAAATGTTCTCTGAACAAGATTAAACCAGAGAATCATAGATAATTGGTATCCATGGTTTATTGGACAGATTCAACTGCAGGTTGTCTCAGTCTTCTCTGCATTTTTTAGAATAACAATTCAACATTTTGCAAAGGGCTAATTTTCTCAACTTTTTTTTTGTGTCTGCTGTGTAATTCCAGCAAAATGTACAATTATCCAATGAAACGGCAATTGCCATGCCCCCAATCTTAGTTTGAGTGGATCCGAGCTATATCTATAAATGCCCTTTCTTATGTATTCAATAGCATTGTGCAAGGCAACATAGATGCTCTCAATATGAGCCATTTTTCTGCTTTTTCAGCAGCATTAGCCTCATTTAAGGGGGTAACGAGTGGCCTTTATTTCAGTATTCGATTTCAATCATGGCAGCCTTAGATAAGATAATTATGAGATGTGTGACTAAACTCCACTCCACCTGTCCCTTCCTGACTCCAGTCCTGCTGACAGTTCTTGGCTGATAACAAAATGGCTGACCTGTGCAATACAGCTTGTCATTAGACCGACTTAAGGTGTCCTGCCATTTGCCTCTTAGTCGTCAGTAGAACAGAACATTATTAGAGCTGCATGGAGGTCAGACCTCTCCCCCGGGGGCCTCATCACTAACAGCACCTCTGCCAACATCTCTGTGCAGCGCTTCTCTGCAACTGTTGAAATCCATCAATTGAGAGAGCAGCTACCTGCAGTAATTACTTCTGGAAAAACGTTGAGGCTGTTCCTGGACTTGGAGTCATCCCACGCACCAGTGTGGCTGCTCTAATTATCCTGGCTCCCCTCTTATTTTGAGTGACAGGGGTACAGCATTCGACTAATGCCATGGCATGTTGCGGATGTTGCTTTCCCAGCTCTGCTCTGGTACGCCTTTATCAGCCGAGACAGGCCAGTTGTGTTGTCATTGTTGACGCCAGAACCACTGCTGATGGGAAGCAGAGAGCATTGTTTCTCCCTGTCTTCAACCCGCCTTTGTTTATCAGGGGATAACAGGCGTGACCTTGCACAGTAGCACTATGCCTGTTGGTGAGAAATGGCACTGCTCCACTGTCCATAAGCCCACAAGGAACTGAGCAGCAATACAAAGTGGTGGGACCTTTGTCTATCAGCCGGCTGGCAAGTCGTGGCCACATTTGGGGGCGAGAGAGAAATGAGAAATAAAGAGACATCCGGCAAAGGTTTGATGGTTGCAAAAGCACTACTCACACGGTTTTTGACTGGCACTTCCTGTATGGCTCACCTCTTCCTTTCTCTAAGCCCTGTCAGAGCAGGGACAAGATAAGCCTTCGCAGACAGCAAACCTAAATGTAGGCGTAGCACTCAGGCTTGAACCACTCCTTTAACAGGTCTTTAAAGACATGTTTACCCAGATAGGGCTTTTAAAAATCTCCTTTAATACTCATTTTGATGTTGTTTTTATACTGGGTTGGCTTTTGCTGTGCGTACTGAGTGTTGTCTTTCTTAACCAATTTGCAGTTGAATTCCGTACAATAATATCCACACAATAAAAGTAAACAATCAAACTTTGTCAGAGCTGCATCTGTGTATATGTAGTAGCAGAACTGTCTATTTCCGTCCAAATGACCTTCGTCATGTTATTGTAGCAAAAATAATAAAATAAATAACAAATACAGCACTGGATCTGTGGGGCACAACACAAATAAGAATGACACACACTCCAATAAACAGCATCTCCTCTGAAGTCAGAATTGGGCTTGAAAGTAAATTAAGCAGAGAGGAAAATTGCTTTGTGAAGCAGGTTGTTCTCTGAGTGTGATTTGTTTATTAGATTAACCTTAGATTAGATTTTGAGATGGCTGCACAAGCAGTGGCATTATAGATTTATAGTGGAGCTAAAACAGTTGGACTTCACTATCAGCTTGTTTACTCCTGAATCCATTACATCTGACTAATACCTGCATCTAAAAAGATCCCTATATACTGTTTAGATGCTGATTCGGTCAATGTGTCAGAACAACATCCTTCAACAGCAGTGCCATTTGTCAACTCATTGCCTGTTAATGTCAAATAACAGATTCTATTTTCACTCAAAACACACACATATGATCCAAAAGGATTTATCCAAAGCAGTCAGCGGTGAGAAACTTTCAATTACTGGCGTTGAAATAATTGGAAAATGGTGACAGAAATCATTGGCAGATGGATTTCTCCTCTACTTATTTTATTTAAATAATAGAACAGTGAGTGGAAAACAGGAATTCATAAAAGGCGAAGGGAATGTTAAGAGAAAAATCCGATGCTGAATACATTTTTGATCACAAATTCATTAATCACAAAGCTTGTTAGTCATTTGGAATTACAAAATGTATCTGATAAAGTGCCACATTTCATGCAGATGGGAGTTATTTTGTTGATGTGAATTTGAAGGTTTGCCTTTTAATAGTCAGTGAGTCACTCTAAGGCAGGGGTCTCCAACCTTTCTCCACCTGAGAGCTACTTTGTAAAAATGAAAGTGGCCAAGAGCTACTTGCATCACATCGCTTACATGTATTCACATAGCACTCATCAGTTGAATTAAGCTACTTTGTGTGAAATTGCAATACCTAAAGCTTATCTAAAATCTTAACTTCACATCAAGGTCCAAGAAAACGACAATTTCTCACATATTAATATGGACAACATAGTAAGTACTTCACTGAAGATTCACATACATGTCCAAGAGCAAATTACAATGTTTTCACTTCTTCTTATGGCCCACATAGTAAATACATCGCCTTAATCACCACCTTGCAAGCATCTTATGGCACGTGTAAAATAAGTGCATTCACTCTTTTTTACAGTTAGTGAGAGAACTGGCGCTGCATGGAGTCACCATACAGGTGTATGCTGGACCCACTTCGGTTCACTCTAATAGAGTCATTTACATGTTCATCAGTCGGTCTTGTTCTGTATTTACATTTCATTCATGCCAGAAAAAGCTGCTTCACAAAGGCAATTAGAGCCACGTAAAGCAGACATGTTCAGTGCTGCTTGGTGAATGTTCTTATAGTTTTCTGGGCGTACAAGGCTCCAGAAATGTTGTGAGTTTTGCTGAGACTTCAGCTGAACATTATTTTGGAGATTTATAACCTCCATCTCCATCTCCACAGGATTGACACTGAACAGTGCAGCCATCTTTTCTTCTTCTTCGTGTTGACGTGAAATTATAAACCATAATTAATCAATTGTATAGGTCTAGCCTCCCTATATCTGTGTGTGACATTTTTCCATCCTCAAAAACAAAAAGCTAATACTTCTGCAGTCTAGCTGCAGCTTCTAGCAACGGTCTTCTGTTAAAAAAAGGACACTGAATTTCCTGAATGTGGCATCACACACATGACTTGAGTCTGAACACAGCAGACAACAGGAGTATTTACAACAGCATTATAAAAACAAAAATAGTGCATGTGGGTGCACACTTACATTCTCTGTCTTACTGTTACATGAATCCCATGAATGTATGAGATTAAGTTAGCTTCATCATCTCAATCAGTGATTAAGTGAATAATAAAGTTTCTATCGGGTCACTGTCAGCCTGTCACTCTTATTAGTAGTAGTAAGAGTAGTAGTAGGAGGGGGCGGGGCTTGGAGGAACGGAGAGGAGACGGTGATCGCGGAAGCTTTCCTCCTGCCTTCACAAACTTTGCACACGTATTTATCAACTGAAAATAGCAAGAGGACATTCATACTCTGCAATCCAAGACTTGATTAAATCCACCAAAAACCTGACATTACAATAACGAGTGTTTTTCAAAAACACAAATCCCTGCTGTGTGTCTCTGAGCCGCAGCGATGCGGACTGATTCAGAGCGGGTCATTCTGCTGTTGGTTCTGACTGGTGCTGCTCGATAAAGCAGACTGCTCCGTGTGTGGTGTCGCTGTGCCGCTGTCACATCTGCTCCTTGATCTCTGTGTCACGGACCAATTGTATATTTGTGTGACAGAAACAATTCTAAAATAAAAACACTTTATTGTCCGGCCGCGGCCAAAAAATCAGGAAGCACCGTTACTACGCTATAATCGATAATCGAGCGGCGAGCTACTGAAAAGCTGCCCGCGAGCTACCGGTAGCTCGCGATCGACGTGTTGGAGACCCCTGCTCTAAGGTAAGACAAGGAAGAAGCTCCTTGTATTTGATCACAAATATTATATCCGAGAAGGACTCAAATAACCTCGTCCACCCCTTGGAATTCAATGTAGTTGAATTGTCAATGGTATCAATTGGATTGGACTGTCCCTGTTTTTATAATTCCTGTAGTGTAAAAGGAACCGCGATGGAATATTGAGCAGAAACCAACGTGCTTGCAGCTTCATTTCAGACTAACAAGAACACATTATTTTCAGATCACACTGCAAAATATATGAGCCGCCTCCTTAGCAATGACTTCATACACAGTTCTTTTTGTTGGTATTTCTATGCAAAACATAGCACACACAAGTGCAACCAGATGAAAACAACATGCAGTCCACCGCAATGTGTTTTGTCTGGCTGCTCTGAAATATTTGTCTATGAAAGTGTTGTTCTTGTCTGGTGTATGCATTCTTAACAAAATGTAAACAGGAAAAGTTGCATACAGCATATGAATCACAGTCTGCTGACTAAATCTGACTTAACCACAGCCACACAGTCCCGATGAAGGAGATTGTCTGCATTTTTGAGTCTTACATTTCTTATTTTCCTTGAACTTGACTTTAGCCTTTTAGTCATGAATATTTGATATATAGAAATACTTTTATGTGCATTTTTGGGGGGATTAAACAGAAAAAGACACAACAATAGAGAGCAAATAGTCAGAAAAGCTAAAAGAACGTTCTGTGTTTTGATAACACTGTTCAAATTCAAAGCCAATCATCACAGATGTTTGTAAAACCTATTTAAGGGTATGTGTTCACTTGTTGAATCCTGAATCAAAATGTTTTCTAAAAATGATCCCACAATTTCCACAGTTTAGTCATTTCCTCTGTGAATGGCTGTCATTCAGTTGCAGGTGAAATGGCTGCTGAAAGGGAAGGTTTTAAGCCCCTAACTCCAAATCTCACTGTGCTCTGGGGTTTTTCTCTGGAGCGTGCAGCTATCATCTTGATTTCCACGGCTTTATGTGCAGTCAGATTTCTCCTGGGATTCGCAAAGAAAAGAGACAAGCCGAGCGGATAATCCCGGTAAAAAAACAGTTTAAAAGATTAATTAATTTACTTCTCCCCTTTATCAAGATGGCTTGATGGTGTGAGAGAGAGACAATGGGAATCTACAGTGGCGTATATGATTAGCAGTTTTGTTTACAAAGCACTTTCCTGTTTAAAAATGTCCAAACCGTGCCCCAGTGTAAGACTGAAAAGCTGTAACAGCATTTATTCTCCCAGATCAACCATTCAAACATTCAACATCTCAAGGTGCTTCATCTCTTGGCTGTTAAAGAAAAATAACATTGAAACAAAAATGGACAAAGTCTAATGATAGTGCAGCTTTATAGTAACCATTTAAAGCCAGTTTGTCATACTGCAATTTTCCTGGTGAGAAAGAGCTGAGCCTCTGTTGGTAATTTTTCGTTACCTAAAGCAATAAAATGTGATTTGCTAGCAAAAAAAGCAATGAGGGATATTTAGGGCTATTAAGGAAAGCAGTAAGGGGACGTGTGCACATTCACAACCCAGACCAGGTGCTCTGAAATTGTGAAGGAGGGACGTAAGAAGAAAAAATGAGAGCCATACGCTGGATTTATCCTCTTTCCACGGTTTAATCATCGTAACTTTATCTTCGTTAGGTAAACATCCCTGTGTGAGACTGATGTGTGTGTGAACGTTTGTCAGAGTTTAGTTTATCTAAACGCTGCTGAAAATACCACAAACCAATCCAGAAGACATAGCAGATGTTTTCTCTTCTCATCTAATAGGTATAATTAGCAAACAGTATACACATATGCCACAATTATTTTAGATTAGGCCTTTGGCGGAGATGTAAACTGGCAATAACTGCAAAGTAAATATCATTATGTAATAAATGTGATATAGCTTTAACTCGTGCACTTTCTGCAATGTTTTAATTAAAGTAGCATGCACAATTAACGAGACTACGAGTATACAGCCATAGCAGGCCTATTGTACTCCATGTTTACTTGTTTATTGACTTGAGCGTGTTAACATGATTTACTTTGATAATTAGCACTTAAAACAAAGTACAGCCTTTGTGGATGTCATTACTTTTGCATGTATTTATTAATACAAGAAAGTAATGGACAGTAGTGCTAGTCAGATGATCACAAATATTGTTCTGATTCATCATCTGGGGACCATGAATGTCTACACCAAATGCCATGCCAACTGATTCAATATCTACCATATTACTATTCTCTAATAGTAGTAGGCCAATCAACATTTATATTCCTAGAGCTACGCCACAAGCATGGCTGCAACAACGTTTTCAGTTTCTACCAGTTTGCACATCTGTTTCTTTTATTATTTCTTACTAGGTCCACACGGGACAGCGAGGACGAGGATGATGAGGACAGACGTGGACGAAGCTGCACTCTTCAGTACCAGCACGCCATTGTCAGGGTCCTGACACATTTTGTGGCTGAGTCAGCAGATCCCCGAGGCCAGACCAGCTTCATGCTGGGCACTGATTGGCAGGTGGACATCACAGAGCTGGTGTGGGACTTCCTGAAGGTGGAGGACCCCCAAATTGCAAAGATACTGGACAGGAGGATACTGGTGGGGCTGGACATGGGGATGACCACTATCCAGGTAGGCCAAGTGTTGTGAACTGCACAAAGTAGTTCATTAATTAATTGATGTAGCATTTAGAAATAATGTTAGGATCTTATTTTCAAAGTCTTGGATATTCTTCCTTTTAGTATTGACACAACTGTATTCAACCTCCAGCACCCAACAGCTAAAATGAAGCCGATATGACAGTTGCTCAATCAGAAAGGTTGTACAAAAACCCTCGAACTTATATTCAATACCTGAACTGTACATTTATCTTACTAAACATATTGCCGTTTCACTTTTACCTATTGTACTTCTTTTAGTTCAATCACGCACATTTGATTGAGTTAAAAGTTTCATAATTGATAGAAATTATGGCAAAATAAATCTAAAAAAGACCAAAGTTTTAATTAACCTAAACTTTTCTTTAATTAAACAGTGGTTGCTAAACATTCATGCCTACAAATATAAGATAGTTAGTAGCCTTGGCATCATGCTTTGTGGCATTGTTATGTTGCAGGTGCTAGGAAGCGCTGGCAATTTAGTTTTCCACTTGTGCTGGTGTTTCTCAAATAAAAAATAAAAAGATTTCCCATGAACCCGTTGCTTCCTGTCTCAGAGGTCTACCTAGCCTTGTGAAAAGACAGACAAGGATCCGGAATCAGCTCTTACTAACAGTCAATATAAATTCATTCAATCAACCATCTGCCATCGCGTTAATCTCTTAAAGCTTCAGTCACATGTGTGTTGAGAGATCAGTGCCTGCTTCTTATTATACAGATTCCTCCCAAAGTCTGCTGGTGTAAAACGCAGTGCAGATGGCCTTAGAGGCTGCCAGAGATCTTGGCAAAGGTCTGCGTTAGTAATAACAGAATATAATGAAAAGATTATTCCAATATCTCAATTTGAATATGCTAATTATTCATCAAATCAGGAACATTCTTATCATTTGAATGATGTCATTTAAAGGAACAAATTACAAATACAAATACATGTAAGAATAATAAAGAGTAGGAGCATGAACATATGTTTTATTACAGATGCCACTGATCGGTGCTGTGGTTTCAATAGTACCTCCTTTTGTCTAGTGCAGACAGGTGCATGCTGGTGTTTCACAGCCTGTAGCGCGGCTCTCAGCAGTCAGTGGTTGCCCCCCCCCAAGCCCTTTGGTTTGTCATGCTCTCCAGACTAACTGGATGAATATCAGCCTCCTAATGGCATCTGTGTGAGTGGGATCCGCTCCCTGTTGTCGAGGACTCATCTGTCTGTCTGTCTGTGCGCAGACGAGTCTTCACCTTTGTGGGAAAGCTTCAACGTTTTCACAAAACAAGCACGAACTGGCAAACATGAGCAGCACTAAAGTCTGCCAGCTGTGTCTACCTGTGCCACGCGCCACAAAGGCTGGTGCACGAGGAGAAGTGTGACACATAACATCTGCAGCATTTATCATTAAATAACGTTAGACTTCCTTCTTCTGTACTGGGGTGAAAGTGTGCTTCTCCTCTGGATATGAATCAAAGGGAAAGGATTCTTACCGATAGGAAGTATCGGAGTTATATGGCAGCCAAGCGTTTGTTTGATCTATACAGCCTGAGTAAAGAGATAAAATAAAAAGTAGGTTTTGCATATTGCGCAGGGGCTTGTGAGCTTTTTATGTCGGATGAAACACATCGGAAGATATTTTGTTAAATCACCTATAACTCGTGGTAATCCGCTGGGCGGTGGTGGCGAAGTCGACAGGGACTTGGCTTGGCAACTGGAAGGTCACTACCGAGGTGTCCCTGAGCAAGGCACCGTTCCCTACACTGCTCCCCGGGCGCCGTTCAAAATGGCAGCACACTGCTCCTAACACTAGGATGGGTCAAATGCAGAGAAACAATTTCCCCACGAGGGATTAATAAAAGTCCATCTTAATAAAGGTCCATCTTTTTTCGTGTTTGTGACATCCTCACTGCTGAGTGCTCATTGATGGGACTTTTTTACATTTTTTTACAGTCAGGAACGCCTTGTCAATCAAGCAGTGTGACCAGTAGGGACTAACTTCTAGTGGATTTCCTGTTGATGAAGTTTCTATAGTGCTCTTTTTCTCTTTTTAGCTACGGTTGCTGTCACTGCTAATTTCTCCAGGGAAAGACCCTCACAACCCTCGGTGTTTAGAGCAGGAAATGAAAAGTCTTTCATGAACAGGCTATACAATAGCTTCAGTCACTATTGCAGAAAAACATAGCTGTAATTGATCATACCAGAACGTCACAGGTTATTGCTCGACAAACACATATTTGAGGGGATTGTTGTTGAAGAAAATTCTTCATCTTTTCCTTTGAAAATGTATTTACTGTCACAATGTAATCTATCATCTCTGTTTGTTTTCTTTCTTTCTTTTTTTGCTGCATTTTGCACATCCTAGGTGTTGTCTCCTCTATCTGACTCCATCCTGGCAGAGAAGACTGTCACAGTGGTGGATGATAAAGTGACCATCACAGAGTTGGGGGTCCAGCTGGTGACGGGCCTCTCTATGAGTCTGCAGCTCAGTACAGGAAGCAACAGAGCCATCCTGGCTACCACCACAACACAGGAGATTCTGCAGAGCCCCAAACAGGTCAGCACACATTTTACAAGAACAGCTGTAACAATTAGTAGATATTATAATCATGTCATCCATTTAATCTGCAACTTTTTTAATGTTACATTAATCATTCAGTCATTTTTTCAAGCAAACATTTTAAACATTTGCTGGTTCCAGCTTTCCAAATGTGATGTTTTGCTGCTTTTCTTTGTCATACTAACGATACGATCATAATTTGTTGTCAAGTCGGATACTTTACTTGCCAAAAGACCCCTCAGGGCTGACTTGACCTGGGATTTAGTTCTATAGTTTAGTTCTACTTAATAGTAAACTGAATATCAGTACATTTGGGGATTTTGGTCAAATAGAAAAACTAAATTATAATCACCTTCACATCACCTCAGGCTGCAGTTTTCACATTTGTATTTAGTTATTTAAAAGACAAATAATAATTGTGTATATATATATATGACACGAAAGAAAGTGAAAAATATAAGCATCAAATTGAATATTTATTTTCTAGCCAATGCGGTTGAATACACAGTCTCTTATTTAATGCATAACAAAAGGACCAGTAATTATTTGCAAACACAATTTAGCAAGATTGGATTAAGACAGAGAATGATGAATATTCTCTCCCAGCATTCATTTTATTGAATTATTCAAATGGTATATGAGCCTTTTGGCAAAGAAAAACTTTTATATATCTAGTAAAGCTAAAAAATGTAGATTCTGCAAACTTGATTACTGTCCCTTTCAAAACTAAAGATTTACTTCCATATTTCATTTCACGCTATCAGGTTTCCTGAATGAGCATTTTTCCAGTCAAAGAAAAAGCTGCGAGTGTGCATGTGCTTGTGTACACGTGCCTTTTTGTTTGTTCCACACCAGCTCTAACCCTCTTAACTACAAAAAGCCGGAGTGTGACAGAATGTGTTTCCGTGGGCATCTAATAGAAACTGGAGATTAATCTGAAAGCATGCAAAGGCAACAGCACAGCTTCTGTACCAAAATATGACTTCACAGCACAAACATTCATATTATGTTTCTCTCGCTCATTTGCCCTGGCTACTCTCTTTGTGGCCCCTTTGATCTGCCCATCAAGCCCTCTTACAAGTTCTCTGGATTGCTCTTTTAGCATCCCCCCTCTTCTTCCATGTGAGGAAGAATGGAAAGGCCATTTATCTATCCTATCTCTGTGCCCAAACTGTGAAGATAAGCAGGCTGCACTGTTAGTCCGCTGGTCCCAGTAATTAGCGAGTGTTGACACTTACTGCTTGTGCACCATTAGGGATTTGTCCTTCAGCAACATTAAAGGGCACATTGTGCGTTTGCAGCAGGAGAAGGCCTCAAGATGTCTATGTATGGCAAATCCTCCTTCTAATGAACAATGTTTAATGTTACTGTTTGATCTTTTCCGCCTATCTTTTAATCTGAACCCCCCTTAGTTGGGAGGAAATAGCCGCTGAGATATTCGAACCACGCCATTTGGTGAGCTTAGAAAATGTTTTCCAAAATTAGAAATGTAATTCTCAGTTTAGAATACATTGATTTGTTTTTATAATAATTTCAGTGCTAATAAAGTATAAACAATTTGATCTGTTCCCGTAGGTTTCCATCATGTGAGGCTAGATGCTTTATTTTTGCACTATTATTTGCATTTCTTTGAATTACAAAAGCACAACATGTTGTTTATGTGTCACTGACTATTTTCTCCCTTTCCCTCTCTCTCCCTGTTGTTTGTGTTTGTGTGTGTGCTTACAGGAAGCCTTGATCAGCGCCTGGCTACAGTTTAGTGACGGCTCTGTGGCTCCTCTTGACCTGTATAATTCAGACTTTTTTGTCCTGACGGCCACATCCCTCGATGAAGAGATTGTGACAGTGCAGCAGAACCCCTCGTGGAAATGGCCTGTCATAGTGACGGAGGCGGAGGGCCAAGGCCTGCTGGTCAGGGTGGAAATGACTGTTTGCGAAACCTGTCAGAAGTTTAAGCGCCGCAGCATCCTGGCCGCGGGTAACTGTAACGTCAGAGTGAAGTTTGGTCGGAGTGACAGCGCGAGGGGAAGGGGCAGCGACTACGGCCCTGATGTAGACGATATGGAGAACAGAGGCAGGCTCTCCCCCTCCCAGGACAGGACTGGCCCTATCACACACTACTATGGCAGCTCCATCTCTGACATGGAGGATGGGGTGTTAAGGAGAGCCACCACCACTAGAAGTGCCATATTGCACAGACCAAACGGGGATAAACGTTCAGATGATGGTAGCCAGAACATGCCAATTGACTTTGCTGACTTCCCTGCACAAGTGGACCTGCCCCGTGGCCGCAATATGGAGGATGACCTTATTCAGACCGCTCGTGGACTTACAGATCTGGAGATCGGCATGTATGCCCTGCTGGGGGTCTTCTGCCTCGCCATCCTGGTTTTTCTCATCAACTGCATCTCCTATACGCTGAAATACCGCCACAAGGAGCTCTCGATTGAAGGCCAGGAGAACATGAACCATGCTCATGATTGGGTATGGCTTGGCAACGAGGCAGAGCTGCTCGAGAGCCAGATCAGCCTGTCGCCCCAGCAGGAGGAACAGACCTCTATGATAGACTCCAGCAGCGGGCTGGAGGAAGGAAGCCACCTGCTGAACGGAGGATCGGCCCAGAAGAACGTGCAGGGCCAAGTGCACCGGGGAGCAGATACAGGGTGCACAGTCAAGGACAGTAAAGGAGACTCCCCGACCACCAAGAGGAAGAGAGTCAAGTTCACCACGTTCACCACCATCCCCTCGGACAGTAGCTACCCCACTGTTAACACACTGACTGGGAGCCGCTGCCAGGACATTAAGTGGGTGTGCCAAGATGTGGAGCTGGGAGACTCCAGTGAGTTGCGCAATTACATGGAAAGGTTAAGTGACAGTGCTTTAAAAGAGATGGCATAATGAACTGCGTGCACTTGTAACAAACTCACCCTTATGCCTTTCAGAGGGCAGCGGGTCTGGACTGAAACCGGAACCGGAAATTGACGTCAGAATCATCCCAAACTGCCAAAGGGTCATTATATTAAAGAGGATTGTGGTGATTCCACAAGTGACTGATGATGAATCATTTATGGAAAAAAAAAAAGTCAATGAAAGAGGACGTCACGTGATTCTTTTGTTCCTTTGTTAATCAGATGATTAGCTTTTGATCGTTCATTTTAATACTACAAGGTTTAGATAGAATGAACCCAGGACTAGCAGCAACTACGACGTGTACAATTCAGACGACATGTAGATTTTAAAACAAACCGTAAGATGGCTAGATAGATGTTCCGGATGTGTGTGCACATTAAATGGTTTTGGAAGTTTTGTAACATTTGGGATTTTAATTTCTTACGTCAGATCATTAATCTGTGGAAGAGTTCTGTAAAGGCCAAAGCAAGCGATGAGACATTTCTGCATGTAGATGGAAGAAAAAAAAAAGGCACAACTTTCTGGTTCATTCTCATTCTCCTTAACACAGCAGAAAACCTGTTCTGTACAGTCTCCAAAGCATTGTATTGTTGCTCTGTATATTGTATTTTCATAACATTTAAGAAATACACAACAATGTCAAGAGTGTGTATCAGCTTTTCTTGACCACAGCATCAAGTACTGAGGTCAGCCGAGGATTGTGGTGGATGAAAAGAAGCCAATTACACATTCATGTTTGTATAAAAAGTATTTCATGAGATGCAATTCACCAACAAGGCATTGTCATATGCTCCCTTTAATGCTGGCCGGTGAAGAAAGGCAGTGGTCATTAATACTCATCTCGTCTATTGGAACTCGTGCCCTAACATGACAGCAGAGCATGAAGGGGTTTTTGAACTAAATTGCCGGACGACATGGTAATGTGACATTTCCCGCTGTCCACCCTCCAGTTTAAAGTTTACTGAGCTTTGAAGAAAATGCTAATTAAGGTCTTGTTAACCTCTCTCCCATAGCCTTCAGGAAAAGCATACTGATAAACTGTGTGTTATGGACAAACTGGGATGAAATGTGCACTCCATCTCATGGGGATAGTGTGGATACAAAGAGGGATAATTAAAGGCAAGGTGCGAAATGTGTTCTTTTTGATAAAGGATATTTTATTATTCAGATAATTGCACAAATAATTATCATCTCTGAAAACTTTCTAAACAAAGGCAGTCGGCTGAAAAATTGCCTTTTGCTCAGTGAATGTTATTATCATCACAGTGGTGTTGGCTGATTGCGTTTTTTTGTGTTATTATTTTCTATCAAGCAGAGAAATGTTCACATTATGTTAACTGTTGCTGCAGTGTGGATCAGATTGTTAATCAGCAACACTCAGAGTTGTAGCTTGGAAGAAGGGAGGTGAGATACTTAAGCAAATAGTAGCACTACCTTGAGTGCAAAAAGGGGACGGCATTTAGAGCAACAGTAGGCACTGAAAAGAGCCCCTCCGACTCCTGTATTAGTTTGAGTGGCTTTTCCACTTGTATTTAATTATTTCAAACAGCTTGTCTACTGATTCTCTTACTTCTGGTGCTGCAAATGATTCCCTGCTTGCTGAGCCACCAAATTATCACCCCACAAAAAAATCAAGAAATAGATTTCAAATGGAAAAATAACAAGCCACGATAGCTAGTATAATTAAAGGAGTAGTTTTAAATGCTGATAACTGGGCTTATTTACTGTTTGCTGTGTTAAAGATTGATACCACTCTTATTTCTTCACAATACATTTGAAGCTACAATTAGTACAGCAGACAGTTAGCTTAGCATAAAGACATCTCGATTCTTCGAGAGGTGAAAATACTAGATTGTAGAAAAAAGATCCAAGGGTGTATGGGGTTTTGTGCCAAACTATACTTGGTTGGCAACATAAGCTGCGTGAGTCTCAATATATAGTATGTTAGTACTAAGCTTCAGAGGTGCTGTTAACATATTACTGGTAATAAGCTGATCTACCATGGAATCTAAAAAAAAGATATATAGGTTACATGTTCAAAAATGTGAAAACAAAAATGTTGTGGTGTTACAGGCTAAATCAACTTTTAAAGTCTAGGAAAAGTAAAAGATGTGACGATTCGGCTTAACTTTTTGACTTTAAATACTTTCTCCATATATCTTTAGTTTAACGTTTAAATCATTGTAAATGTAGCTTACATATACATTGAATCCATGATTTATTCACAGACACAATCAGGAAAAACTCCCCCTGCTCACTCATTTGTCTCAGTTTCTGCTGTCCTGATTTATTTTTCTCCGGTGCAGTCTGCCTTGTGGGTTTCCTGCTTCTGAAGCTCTATCCGTGGCTGCAGGGGATCATGTGCAGAGAGTGCTGTGTGCTGGGACCATGGCACTGGGCCCAGCCTGTGGACTGTGAAGGGCGAGGAGAGCCGGTGCAGATCCTGGGAGGGATTCAACTGTCAGCCACAAGGGGCGTGATTGATGGAGGGCCCCATGTAATTAAAACACCACTGCGACTCTCTCTCCGTGACCGACGTTGGTGGTTTCAGCCTCTTCAGGTAGGGGCAGAACAGCGCAGCCCATTAAAGACCTGCTGTCTCCACCCCCTCGAGCCCCAGTTTTAGACAAGTGTTCACACCTGCTGGGATGTGGCACAGCAGATATAATGACTATTCACTTCCATTCTTAGAGCATGGTAACTCAACACTCATTTTCATTGGCCTTGATGTATTGCCTTCTCTAAGAGTAAAAGTAAAAATACTTCCCCAGGCCTCCATCTTAAATGGATTTTTAATTAAATTGATGATGTGAGACCAACAAACTCCCGCTAATTGTTGGTTCTGCTCCCAGTGGTCCTAATATGTCGACTCCGTATTTGCAATTTCCAAATGATTATTCAGTGCTTGATTTATGTTGCTTCCTTTCAATTAATTTCTAAATCAGTTCACAATGGTTCTACATCAACTAAAAACGCACAAACATGCTTTCTCCGTTGAACGATAGAGCAGCTGTCAAGGTCAGCTTGACTTTCCAGTCAGACCGATTTTGTACAGATTAAGCATCAGGGAACCAAAGACAACAGCACTCGTCAAACCCTTGTGCCAAATCTGTGTCTTGTAAACACTATCTCCCACTTGACAAGAGCAACAAGACAAATAACAGAGCACACACGCCCAGTTGTTCAAACATAGTAACCCCCTGTCGGATCTGATAGTTACAATTCATATTATATTGTCCAACCACAACATGTTATACTATTGTTGGTTGATTCAGAGTTTCTCAAAGGGTTGACCTACATTATTTGAGCAGATTGAGAACAACATTGATCCACAGAATTGAGGCAAATCCCAATGAGAACATCAGTTTTGGATTTTTACAATGTGATATGAGTACAAACCTACCCAGTAAAAACATATGCACTATAAAAAGTATCAGCGATGACTCTTAAACCTAAAGACAAAAAAGAACTACAGAAGCCCTTGAGCAGCATGTGGTGAGTAACCAACCGTGTCATTTAGATATATCGGCCCAGGAGGAGAGAGGAGAGCAGAGCACCGTGCTCAGGGGAGCGACATATCAGCCGGCACCCTGAGACAGGAAGGGGCATTTTTCTGCCTGCCGGAAAACAATAGAAGGTCAGAGGGCTGCAAAGATACGCCTAACACAAATGGTATTCCTCAGTGTGGCTGAGAAAAATTCATCTTGATACCTGTACTGTTTTATGGGAGTCAAGCCTCATTCTGTACAAATAAGACGCTCTAAACCACAGGGCCTGCACATAATAACCGAGGTTGAAGCCATAAATCCAGATGGATGTTCGCTGTTAAACACATTTTACGGTTGCTTATTTCACAGATCATCCGTCTGAATGAACATCCTAACCTGCTGACGTGCTCAGTTCAACAGAAGAGAGCCTTTTAAGTGACAAGACCTGAGCAGCACAATTTCTGCAACAGGAGATTGTAAGAGGCTCATATTCTCAGCATGACTCATTAGGGATGAAGTTGAAGTAAAACAACTTGTCTCTTGTCCAACGCTGTCCCATTTTGAATCAGAAAATGCTCCGGGATGCAGACTAACAGAGACAGCTCGGATAAGATAATTAGGTCTCTGTGAGTGCGGATAATTAGTAGGCCTACTCCGAGATAGCCGATGTGTCTGCATGGCCCTTTTTCCTAAACATTGTGTCTGCTTTAGCTTATCTTAATTAACATGTGATGATACCTCCTAATCCTCCAATTACTGGAGGAACATCTTCTGGAGCATCTGCCGGTCGCTCATTACACAGGTAGGCTACAGTAAGACTCACAGTAATACAATTAAAAGCAGTTTAGCATTCTGTAGATTATGTAAAACAGACACATGCCGCGTCATACAGACTTATTTTTATCTGTGTTTTTAAAACTGTTCTACTTCATTTTCATACACTTTGACGTAAAACTGAAGATATTTGGAGAAAGTAAATACCACTGACTTAAATGTGGAATAATTACTGCATTGTTGCTATCCTAATTTTGGCAGCTTTTCAACAAGAAGAAAGCTTGTTTTCTAATTTAAGTTGTGGGTATTTGATTTGGAGGATACAAATAAACAAGATAAAGAGTCACAAAAAGTTGATAAAAATGTAATAATTATTCGTTTGCAGTTATTAAATCATAAAGCAAAGTATTGGCCACAACATTTAGTATGATTTATATACATAACCTTTAGGGATTTTGTAAATGTTACAGTTCATCCTGAGGAGAAATCTCACACACGTGTCATAGTAATCTACTTAAGTATGTGTTGGTACATTCCACGCCAAGCACACATTTTGAGCTCTGGTTGGTGCTAGAGAGAAAGTCAGGGGATAACCAAAAATAATCAGGATGCATCCTCTGGCAACCATGAATATCTGTCCATAAGGATTGGGAGAATCCATCCAACATGTAGATTGCACTAGACCAGAGAGGTAGACCGACAGACTAACAATGTTAAAACCAACCCTTACAATACTAGGATGGTGTAACAAAATGTATTTTCTTTTACATTTTGAATTTTGTAGGCAATGCATTATCTTAGCTCCTGGAACATACTGAAAAACAAAAGAACAAAGGGACCTTAGAAGATACAAATATATGGAGCCGCTGTTTCCAAGCCACTGTTGTTTGCTTGAACCATGGCCAACAAATCAAAATAAAATAGTGGGAGGTCAGAACTCTATATCTCAATGTTACTGCGTTGCAATTCTGCCACCATAACCACTGGAGTGTCAGAAATGTCTCTCAATATGCGAAACAAGCCGCCACACTAGAATTATGACCCCGAGGCATTGTGTTGGTTTCAAACATCAAGCTGTCTGCTCAGTCACGGCTATGTGGGCTCTCCGACCAAATTAGACAGGAAATGGCCCTCTCCGAGTCTCCTGGCTTTTAGGGCTTCGCATTAAAAAACGATGTGTGATGACGTGTTGATTTCAATCTGTGTCTGATGAAACTAAGAAGAAATACTTACGCAATGTGAATGCAAAATGAGGCGTTAAACCTTTGTGTTGGCAACCTTTTCCCAAACAGCATGCTGTGTTTTTATATGACTCATTTACAAAGTCTACTTTGGGTTTCCCAGGAGCAATAAACCATAGGCCTCATAACAAACGCATCCAGGCAGGCACTCTCCGTGATTCCCATTTTAACACCAGGGTCATCCCGTCCTCTGGATTTGGAAAATGCTCTTACTCATATATGAATGTTTTCTGTTGCTTAAAATGTTTCTAATTCAGAGAACATTGTAAAACTGCAATAAGTGACAGCAGGTCAAGTGATGTGACAGATGTATGAACTAACTTTGTCTTATTATAAAATGGCAGAAAATGAGAAACTCAATTATTTATTTAATAAACTTTAATGGCAACAAATACAACACAATTCAAGTTCCTTAGCATTATGGAAACAGAACATCATTCCAAAATAAACATTACAAATCTTTAGGGAGAGGACTGAAATGACAAAGCAAGTATATGTAAAATATGCAATAAAACAAAGCCATTTATACGACCCCTTTAACACAAACTGAAATCACTAACAGGAGTCAGATTTCTGCGTTTTATGTGCCGTTACAAATGTAACTTTATTTACACCACAGGGTAAACACAGTTCTGTGCTCCCAAAGGCAATTGTACAATTCCTGGAGTTATATCAGTCTGAGAGATGAGAGTTTGTTGTTAATAAAATGCAGTACCTCTTGCTCTATACCTATTCTGAAAATTATTATTATTATTAAGACAGCATTTTTCTGAGCAGTATTAAGCTAAAACAAAAGCATCACAGTCTAATAAATACAAAACCTATTTTTTAAGATTTGCTGGCAATGCTGCAAAGCCATGATAACACTGTTAAAGATCCCTGTCAACAAATGCAAGGAAATTACGATTTATCTAGGAACAGAATCTAAATGTAGGGAAGATGAAAACAATATGTAATTTGCTTGTGTAAATCACACTCCTTTTTATTTAGAACCCAGCATGTGATGGGTAGATATTTTAATTACAGCTCGACTCAAGGTGGCCTCTTAAGCTTTAGGATCATTTATATTAGTTGAATGTCAAACGGACATGCAGCAGAAATGCAAAAAAGTGCTTTGAAGCTTTACGGGAGTATTTTTATCACAAGGAGTTTTCAATATTAATGTGTATGGTTCTGTTTGAGGAATTAAAGCGGATTTATGGAAGGGATTCATAAGGATTTACAATATGTAATCACAGGCACTGGTACTGTAACACATGTGGGACATTTGTTTTCTCTCAATATTAGATTTGAATAATAGATTACATAAATTAAAGTGTATTGATCTCCTCAAACAAAGCACTATTCTGTCATTAATAGCAATGGTTTAAAACATACAACTAGTCTCGGAGTTAGAACTGCATAGGTATTCAAAGCTATCAAAAAGCCAAAAGGCGTAATTGTAATAAAAAAATAATGCTAAGTACATTTAATACACACATGTCCGACTGGATGTTAGTCTAGAGATCATTGTAATCCTGGTGTATCACACCAGGGTCAGGCAAATTGTTAGCTAAAGTCAAAATAAAGAAACTGTTAGAAAAGTAAACGTAAAAATCCAACTATAAAAACAACTGAGCATTTTTCATGATTAGAAAATATCTAGATATCACATTCGTGTTATGGCACCACTCCAAAAGTGCAAATCATCAACAACAAAAAAGGCAACAAGAGTAAACAAACAGGAGTAAAGGAGTACAGTAGAGAAGATTCAAACATGGCTTCTGAATTCATCTCTTTACGTTCAGTGGTTCCTGTACGTTCATCCAGTGATGGATAAAAAAAGCATCCTCTTAAAAGCTTGAGTAAACATAAATACGAAATATAGTCATGACAATTTGTTTGGAAGGTGAACCAAACTAGTGGGAGTCAATTAGTAAGTACCTATTCGACAGGGTCTTTGGGCACCGAGCGATCTGATGCAAAAGGCAGCTTTGGTGAAGAGGACATGGGGGACGGGTCAAGAGGAAGTGTGTCTCTGCCTTTGGCTTCCTGTCCGACCCCTCTGCCTTTCATACTTAAAAGAGACGATAAGAAAGACCAGCAAGGTGACACCCTGGATCCCTGCCAGGAGGAAGAAGTAATAGTGCAGAGAGCAGTCGTTGATGTTACCTGGAGAGAGAGGAAACAAGGGCATTATTACGATGGAGACACAAGACTGGCATTCGGATGATGCTTGAAAACTGAGCTCCACCAAAATGACAAACACGGAAATGTGGAGAACAAAAGAGTCAGGCACACTTCAGAGGGCGACAGCAGGAGGGCGCTTTTATCCCAAAGTACTGCGACGTGTTAAAAGAATACAAAAGGCAAAGGTAAACGGCCACAATCTCGCGAGTGTGGCAGGTTGTTGTGTTTCTGCTCGACATAAAATAAGTGTTAGAAGTGAGCATGGCAGGGAGGCTGTCAGGAATTAGGATTCAGCGGAGGGGGCTTGTTACTTCTCATCTCGCAACGGTGTAACCTTCGGAAAGCGGAGACGGTTGACCCTGCTCATCTGCCTTGACAAAGCAAGACAGATCTGATGCTGTGGGACTGAAGCATCAGATACAACGCAGCAAAACTGGCCCTCAGCTGTGCTTCGAGCCAGGGAGTCTTTCATCGGTATTAAAGGACGGTTTGTTTCCTCGTGGGGATGGGATGCAATAAAAAAAAGAGGAGAAAATAAACCGATGCTTCCGCTGTGATTTGATGTATTACTTCTGCACAGGAGGGAGGGGAGGACAAACAGACCATGCTGAGACTGAGCATACTGTACAGGACACACATGTTTTACGCTTTCAATTTTCTTTTTCTTCCAATTAGTCTCTTATCATTTGCTGTTTCCCAGAAATGGCTGTCCTCATTCAGGAACAAATCCCAAGAGGAACGCTCTAAACAAATCCTGTTTCAGGGTTTTACATGAAGGAAAAAAACAACAAGAACAATTGTCTCCCTTGTTCAAGTAAGGAGACAATTGGATTGGCTTTAGAGCAGCTTTTGTCCTCTTGACCATGTCCAGCTGACCAATTGACTTTGTAGCTAGCAGCGTGAGAGGACTGTTTACCCCTCTGCTGGGCGAGGAGACTTTTTCGGTGAGCTGGTTGTTGAAGGGTGCCTCTTAATGAGCACTTTTCTCTTGCTAGAGCGCAAGAACATGTCTTTGGTTCATGTAACAGGCCCTGTGTAAGGCACATTTGTCATCACTGTTCAGAGATACCTATAGCTTATATATAAAACATTATCATCAAATGAGTAAATGTGAAGCCCCAGAGCAGTCTGCCATTTCCTCAGAAAGCTCCCATTAGCTCCCCACCATGTGGAGCTGTCACACCGAATACAGAGCAGAGAGAAAAGACCTTGATTTTAATTATACATGGGGGCAATACTCAATTTAAGTACTTCCTCTTCACGTGGCAGGGAATGTGCGTGCCTGTGCATGTTTGAATGAGTGTATTTTAGTAGAGCCTAATCAATTTCAAGTTAGCAGCCTTCTAGGAAGAGATGGTGCTTATGGACAGGCAGGATTAACAAAGATCTTTAATCTTACCTTTATGTAATTGTTTTGGAATGTGTGAAATGTGATGCAGGAGAAAATGTTAAAAACAAATCTTAAATACAATACAAGCTCTTCAGTAAGGAGTAACAATTGTGTTGAAAAAAATACCTATGTATTTGTGGAGACTTGGCTGAAGATGTCAAAGATATAATGAAGAAATACTCTTCTCAGAATACTTTCCCAACTGTGATTAAAACAGTTTCACACCAAAGGCCTGCATCACATCCACCTCACTGCATTAGGGTGTCTGCATGTTGTACATGACTTAACAGGATTAACTCATTTTGAAAAAGTTATCCCGCCGGGTTGCATGATCACATCACCCTCTGTTATGTCACCAAGCGTATCGTGCATATACATAATCATTCTCTTGTGGTGAGATACAAATTGAGGGGGATAAAAGATCCACTCCCTTTATCTTGAAACCGTTGATCTGGGAACAGAGAGCTGTGAACTTCTGCCACAACATTAATGAATAATGGGGGAAAAGGGAACCCTGATTCTTTGGCCCCTGTGATACTTTCAGCTTATTTTGTTGTCTTCTTAAACTGGTCAAAAGTTTAAAATGGGAGAAATGGGACAACAGCCAAAGAAGTCTTTGAATTATTCATGAAGAGACAAAAACAAAACAATACTTGACAGGAGAGCACGGGAGGAAAGGGGAAGTGCATTTGCAGCGAGGAAGCTTGTATTTTTTTAATCAATAATTCGCCTAACAGATAATAAACGAAGAGTCTGCCTCTGCAGTCTTCATTAACACCGCAGGACTGCTGACAGAAAGCAGGGAATCTATTTTCAATTCAATAAATTAAGGAATAACCACTATGTTTTTACTAAAATGTGATCGTGTCAGCATGAGGCATGTAAGACAACCTGATTTTGAGATCATTTCTACTCTTAAAAACATGTGGTTTCTGGAGCCTTAAGATTATTCTGACCGAGGACTGGATCTCAACCTTTGTTCCACTTTCCACAATTGTCTTTTATAGCACCCAAGGAATTACAAAGAGGATTCGCAAAAAAGGCTGTACATCTAAATTGTTTGGCAACATTCCGGAAAAGTGTGCAAGGTTTCAGTTGTATACTGGTTCTTTCTCTAATTTATTTAAAATGAACTTAGGCTCTACCTCCTCCTTTCAGCCCTCGCCCCCCAGGGCCCACTTGGCTGCTAACCACTTGAAAAAATATGGAAGGACAATTACAGCAACAAAAGACTAAACAAGGACTCACTGTAAAATAGGGCTGAACGATATACCGTGTCATGGCGATAACCGCGATATGCGCATGCACGATATTCACACCGCAGGGACGTGCGGTTTTATTCATTTTTTTTTAAAAATGCTAACGCACTTTAGCACAGAATTCAAAATAAAGATACCCTTATTACTTATCGAAACTGCACATACAATATATCCGATTAAAGCTGAGACTCCACAGATTATTTAAGTATAGTATCCAAGCCATTCGATCTCGCGACAGGGGAAGCAAACACAGACTCACCGTAGCTGTCAATCTGATCAAAAGACGTGTTCAATGGCATTAAAACGAGAACTAATGCGGCTGAATCGGTTGATCCATAGGTTAATAATGTATCTGTGGCTTTGAAGCAATTGTTTATAATCCATAATTCCATTTTTATGTAAAAATCGGAGCACAAAAGTTAGCTGCTAATGGTAGCCACCAGAGTGTATGCAGCTTCCGGTTTTGGCTACGCGTCACTCTCACTCCTTATTTGGTAATGTGTGTGTGATAGACTCCCGCATAGCCAAGACCGGAAGCAGCAGCCACTCTGGTGGCTACCATTAGCAGCTAACTTTTACATAAAAATGGAATTATGGATTATAAATGAAATAAATGTTTTATACAGAGACGTTAAAAACCTATGTATTAACCGATTCAGCCGCGTTTTTTCTCGTTGTAATGCCATTGAACACGTCTTTTGATCAGATTGACAGCTACGGTGAGACATCTCCCCTAGAAGCTCCGTAAAGGTACGTGTTGTGTTGTCTGAGTTTGCTTCCCCTGTCGCGAGTTCGGATGACTCAGTGATGATACTATATACCTAAATAATCTGTGGAACCTCAGCTTTAATCGGATATCTTGTATGTGCAGCTACGATAAGTAATAAGGGTACTTTTATCTTGAGTTCTGTGCCAAAGTCCATTAGCATTTTTCGCTCAGGGGTCATTTAGATGCTTATTATGAGACTTGTGTTTTGTTTTGGTAAAAATGGTTTGTATCGTCAGTTAGCGGAGATTATTTCCGTTAATCTGGTATAACACATTAATAGGTTCTTAAATATTAAGATCCCCTGAGACACAGTGTCGTGAAAAAAGAAAAGCAAAGTACCCGCAGGGACCTTGGGGCTTAACAGGTTAAAAAAAACGCAATATATATCGCAGGGGAACAAAAAACCGCAATGTCAGTTTTTTTCAATATCGTGCAGCCCTACTGTAAAACACATTAGTGAAGCCAAAATAATTTGACAGTTATTTTAAAGCAACATTTTTACCAAAGGAGGAAATATAGCAAACCATATAGAGCATAGAGTGCGGTATTTCGATTATTACACTTCTTTTAGTTTGGATATAACTTGCAGTCATGTTTTACAGCTCTGAGTTAGTATATGAGAAGATTGTGAATGCACTACCAGAAAGAGTCGGCCATCTAATATCTTAGTGACATAAAGTTATAGGACCATTTACCTCCGAGTGGCTCTGAGAAGGCCATGTGAGGCCAGATGAAATGGTTCAATTTCAATTTAATGTTGGAAAACAGATCAATTGATCCAGACCTTCGGTGCAATGACCCAGCATTTTAATGCTTCAATGCATTCAAGGCCATCCCCTGTCTCTGGATGAAATCAAAGAGGGAATCAATGTGTGTTTGTTCCAGCTGTAAATATATCATAACATTATTTTTCTGCGCCCCGTAGCTCGTAAGGGGGTTATTGACGCTGTAATCTTCTAAATGGATAGCACATGCTTTCTGGCCTCTGCTGTCCCTGACATGTCCAACACACGCACAACCAATTATATTTTCAAATATAGCCCTTTCAGACAGAATAAGAGTTTATGTTAAATTTGCCAGCCCTGACATTAAAGGCATCCATTAAAACATTGACATTTCACTGAATGTGATCCAACACTTCACGGGCAGGATGTGGAATGTCAGCGCACTCTGAAAGTCTGAACACGTCCCAGACATCTGATTTAAGATCAGTCATGACTTTGACACTGGTCAAATAAAAATGCCACTTCCTGTCATGTGACCATAGCAACTCTAAAAAAGCATTCATATTGAGTGAAGAAAACTCCAACAAAGGCAGAAGACATTTCCTAGAAACAAATATCTCCTTGTATGTGAGGAATAATGCTCGGTAAGAAACTAAAGGTTGGTCTTTGATTGACTTGTCTTATGACGTAACAAATGTCATTGACAGGAAAGGGATGACATAGTGGGCCAGTAAAAATACCAAATAAAAGTGTTTGATGCGTGACTACTCAACCAGATGTAACCATTGTGGACATATAATGTGCCCGGGGATTTAAAAGGATCAATCATTTCACCACATAAGCTCACTAACTCTTAAGTCTGAGAGCAGATGTTGCTGAAATGCTGTAACCATTTTCACAACGGCTTTGCAGACTGATGCCAGAGGCTTTCAGTCACATGTGTTCATTCACTCCCATACTGTTCACCAAATGGGAAAGTCATTCACTTCACATTATAAGAGGCTGGCATGATGTGAGGACTTTGAAGAGGCCATTTTTATTTCAGTGCGTTTTTTGCTTTATGACTTGGCGAACCAAATAACACATGTATACTAGACTTAATTGGGATTCTTCTTCTTCTTTTGCACTTGTTGTGCATTTGTTAAAAGGTTGGTACATTTGGTGCTTTAATTCTCTGTGGATTAATATCTGTATTAGAACTGCTGAACCTAATTATATACATAATAAATGTGTATACAAGTGTTTCTTGTGAATGGGGTGTAAATTATGTTGAATATTTTTAAATACTTTTACTGTATTTCATCATTGAGGACACAGTAGAGTTGAGCCAATAGGCTACAACATATCTGCATTAGGATCTTTGGACCATTAGCATCAACTGGTTATAATTTAAATTGTCCCAAGGAGACACACTTAAAAATGAAATCACTCATGTGCAGTTATAACGTCCAAATAAAAAATAAATGGATTTAAACATACATCTCACTCGCATGCATCTTACCAACAACAAATGGAAACATCCAACAGTTCACCGACTGCCCCCCCTAGCCTTTTGTGTGTGGGAGAGAAACTCCCTCTGGTGTGAACTTTGGGATGTTAGCCTTTGCAGACCATTTACATGCACTAACGCCTCCTAACACACTACATGAAAAGGATAACTCCAAAAGCAAAAAGGGCCTCTTTAATTCCTATTTGTACCTCTTTCCAGACTGCATTATCACACAGGCCATGTGGTGTTGTGCATTCCTTGGAGCCGATGTTCTCTGCAATCCTTTACGAAACCAAGAATTTGTGACTCGTTCTTCCTAATTTCCAAACCAGCAGGTAGCACCTGTTCAAAACCTTACATGTGACACTTCACGGATTCTGACTAACATCGGAAAGTGCAAAGCAGGGAGAGAAGGAGCAACAGTGCGACGGAGAGAGCTGAGCATCCAGTGTGATGTCAGACGAGCAGTGCCATCTCAATGTAATGCTCCAGGGACAGCTTTACTTAAGAGATCCAGGGCTATGTAATCAGACCCCCAGCCTGTGATTAATGTTGCTCATCTGTCTTCAGGCCCGTACAGCTCAGTACAACTTAGCACAGCTCACCCAAGATGCTGTTTACTGCACACCCTTTTCGCCTGCAGCCATGGAAATAAGTTGAATTTATTTCACCTAGAGAGCCAGGAGATGTGGAAGAAGCTAAAATCCGACAAACTGTGAGAAACAGACACAAAAACAAACCGCATGATTCCTGACTGCCTGTACTTAATGCCTAAGCTTTGTGCTGTGTGTCTTTTATCCGTGGCCAGGAGCATGTTTTGTTCCATTTCTGCAGCTCACCTTTTAAATGACTTGTATTTTGCAAAGCAAAAACACGTCCACAATCCAACTTTAGTTTAACTGCCCCTCAAGTGAAGCCCGGCTGAGCAAGGGATGGATTTGTGGAGCGTGCCAAGCATCTTCCAGTGCTAACATCATCAAAAGTACCTCCCTAACTGTCGGCAAACTGTATTAATGAGCTATTAGGTGTTTGAGGGGAAACAATTTACAGTGTTGGCTTATTTACCGCATGCTCAGGGAAAAGTGCATCTGGGTTTGGAAGCCTCCTCTCGCTAGGGAGCCCATCCATCTGCTGCCACCACCACACTATTTATTCTACCACTTGGACAGATTTACACAAACCTTTTGTCGTTAGCCTGACATGTCTATTTATTATAGGAAACGCTCTTAAAACAAGATAACTGCCCCATGTGTTGTTGTCCCCCTCCCTCTTCTCTCACTGCGTCTAATTTACAAACTCTTTAAGTGGATTTTAAATCTGCACAAGCTGGGAGCATTCTTACGGTACGTGCCTAAACGAGTACCGGTACATACATACAGTCGATGTGCAAAGTCAATAGTGCACTCTACATGCTCTGGGCATCTAACAGCCGGGTCGACAACTGTAATGCTCAGTTTGGGGGGATGGTGGACAGCTCTGAGAAAACTATGAGTAAAGATCAACCATCCCTGTCTCGTGGAGATATTTTGAAGAGAGTAGCATTATAGTACAGACAAAATCATCGATTGTTTTACAGGCATACAAAGTCATGATTCCCATTATGGAAGTGATATACAATGGTAATAGATCAAATGATGTAAGAGCTTTTAAATGGGCTATTGCAAAACAAGGAAACATTTGCAAATGAACAGATTCATCAGTGTTATTATTAAATATGAGTTGTGTTCTGACCACATATTCATTCTCCTTTTAGCTCTGTTTGGTATCCACCATCTCTTTAGGAAAATATCTGCCTCTTTGGCTGCTACTAGTGTGCTAAAAATATATATATTTGAACCATCAGATTGATCCAAAACATGTTGCAGGCCATAGGAGGCAGGTGAAAAAAATATATTTAATGTGACATATAGTATATTTGTTCCGCTCATGGTACGCAAAACCCAATGTACAATAATTGCCAACAAAACATGTCTCTACAAACACACCATTGAGCGAAAAGGACCTACCCCTTTAAAAAAAAAAAAAAAAATAGAAATAGATGGTCTGCCCTTCATAATAATTTCAATCAATCCATTGGTTAAACACATATAGATAATGGTTTTCATTAGTTATTATTTTAACCTCTTGTCTGGTTAGCAACAGTGACTGCACATATAATGAGTGTATACGTTACTGTGATCTCTTACCAAAGTCTTTGTGGGATGACATCCAGCCAATCGCCTTGAGGGAGACAATAGCCAACAAACCAGAGCCCACGAAGGAGCCAATCCCAGAGAAGAAAAAGAAAAGTCCCATGATGGCACTCTGCATGGACTTGGGGGCTGCAGAATAGGCAAACTCCAGACCTTCAACAAAAACAGTAACATTAGGTATTTGTTAGATTGTTGGGTATAACATTGTAGAAATGTACATCCAATAAAAGTGTAATGTAACCTGTAATATCATGCTATTTAGTCAAACACTCCCAAAAAGATACTGTCCAGCTCATGCCTCTGACAGTGGAGCCAGCAAGGCACCACTACATATTTGGTTAGAATTCGATTTCTATTTAGATTGTTTGTTGACAATCACTGGTTTCCTTTTAGCATTTTGTAAGTGAGACCAAAAAGATTTCTCAACAGCTGCTTGCATCTTAATTATAATGGTGGCACTGGCCTTGTTTGGAACTACTCTGCTTAGTACTGATCTCACAAAGTAGTGATTTCTGGAAAACACATCACTCAGTGTTTACTTAGTCATGAAAGAAAGGAAAGGACTAAGAAAATGGGCAGGGGACCTAAGGGAACATATGATGGGCTAAAAACATCAAATAAGTGTCTCTTTTGCCTAGAGATCTGTCTGCCTGCAAGCTGACATTGATAATTTCATGGCACCTCAAACATGTGATTTTTTAAACGAGGCCCTTTAGCTACATCTGTCTGGAGAGATTAGGAAACTGCTGTTAAATACATTTTCCTTTCAAGATCTTCCTTGGAGGGGAACATTGCACAAATGAATGTGATGAGCAGTTACCTTACTTATACCTGTGGTAGTTTTGCAAAGAAAAAACGTCAGAAGAAAAAGGACTGAGATAAGGGAATGGCAAATATGAGGTTTTGACTCAGTGGAGCATGATCCCCTTTCCAAAAGTTCACAGCGATACATTTGTTTATATCCTTAGCTAACCTTTTGATAGCAAAGGAACACTCGTCAATAGCCATAGTCACAGGAGACTAACAAAGGTTGGTGAGGATTCTCAGATACCACTCCTCACAGTAAAGGGAAAATACAGACTATCATTCTAACATCAATAACTATAATTATTCAAGAAACAACCACAGTGAGCTTGACCTTTCTTTGAAAGAAAAAAGGGGAAATAAAAAATGAATGCAAATGCAAAATAAACCAGACATATGTCACAATTCTTTCCGCCAATTTTCATACAAGTAAGCCCGTGGGATGGTATGCAGGGAGAGGAGAAAGTACGTTTATTTTTAAGGCTCCCTTTAGCTCTGTTATGTCTGGATTTGACTTTTTAGGGACCTGGATAGTTGTGCAAAATCTAGTTCTGTTCAAGGACCTTATCAAACACATTTCAGTATCCATGGATCTTAAACTTGTGAATATCAAATGTAGACGTTCAGTCGCAGAAACACCCTGCAGTGAATGGATCCGCTTGATAATCCCTCCAATAATAAGTCTTAAATATTAATAGTTCAATCAGCACTACTTATATAGAGTAAAGCGAGTGCTATAGAAAAAACAACAACAGCATGACCGATAGTACCAGGAGGATGACTCGATCATAGCTCGAGGCTTTAACAAACTCAAATCACTAGATAACTGAGGCCTGAAGCAACGATCATGACTCTAGAGAAAAATACACGAAGGGAGAAAAGAAAAAAATATAGTCACACCAAAGATAAACACAATACAGGGAAGATTTCAGTTGTTCTATATTACACTCAGATATTTCTCAAAGACAACCTCTTTTAGTAAAAGGACAATACTGTTGCTTTTCTTTTTGCAATCCCTATTTGATATAGTATTAAAGAAATTTCTCACTTTGTCACTGTAACGGAGGTGATCTCTGGGGCCATAGATCTCGGCCTCCGTTACGGATTCTGTAGCTTCATTGGTGGCAAAGTGTATGTAGTTTGTGCATCTGTCTGTGTTTTTGTTTGTCTGTCTCTGTTTCCTGGTTTTATGTTGAAAAGTGTTCCCCTATCCCCATGTCTGTTGCTGATTGTGTGCACCTGGTGCCCTGTGTTGTCACTCTCCTCCCCCCTCACCTGTGTCCCGTTGGTTTGATTAGTGTGGGAGTGTATTTAGGCTCTGTTGCCCTGTCTGTTGGGAGGCTGGTAGTGTGGTGGCTGGTGACTGTGCGCACAGGAGCAGCAGATTGAGGCTGTGTCATATCATATGTGTATGAGTTAATAAATGCCCACACCGGGTTGTATTTTTGGACGTTCTGCCTCTGCCTCCTTGCTTGGTCGGGACGCTCAATTGTCAGCTTCACATTATTGTATTACTGGTACAATGTGGCCTTACTTTTCAAAGCTTTTAATGAAATGACATTTCCTGTTTAGGTCAGGGCTCACACAAAAAAGAAGAGAAAGAGAAAGGGAGCCTGCTTGCTAAGCAGTTTTCGCCTGGTAACCCTGAAAGTCTCAAAAAGAAGACTGCAGCTGTCAGTTCCGGCATGAACTATTCTGACCTGCTCTGATTCAATGCTTTTCTTTTTAATCATTTTCCGGAGAAGAACAGGGAATTTATTTCTCCAGGGAAAGCAAACACTGCTACATTTCCAGTGACGGATTATGCATAGCCTCAAATTGATGAGCCTGTGTCTTTGAATTATATTTACTGGGATGAATCGTCTGAGCAGCGACAGTTACACAACTTTAAATTCAAATCAGATCTGCTGGTGTGAAAAGTTGGCCCAAGTGCTAAAACAAAGTTTTAGAATTTTGACTTTTTATAATAAATTCTCCTATGATAGTCTATCTGCTGTAGTACATAGACTATCAAAGGTATCACAAATATATCAAACATAACAAAATACTGTATCTTCTAATGTTAAGAAAATGTGAATAGAAAGAAGGATTATACAAAACTTAAGACTCCACGTGGCGTCTAGACATAGTTTGGATTTTTGGTTCCAAGGCTCTTAGATACCTGCCTTTGAAATTGTTGCCGCTACGACAAATATACCAAAAGACAGACGAATCAAAATATGTTTGTGATTTAGTCTACAGTCAAATATGTTGACCTGCAGATTTGTTATATAACTTTTAGACAATGGAAGCAATATCTGCTTGTATTGGAATCTTGCGAATCAATGAGCCGAAGCTCTGTAATGTACTGTTAGCTTTAGAGTAAGTCAGGGACTACAGTTTAGTATAATGCCTCTTAAAGGGGGAGTAGCATCATTATAATAAAATACTTTGCCTATTTGGACTACATACAAGTGTAACTGTCAGCACCCTGCTGGACTGATAATTAAACATGCCATTGTTTTTTGTGTATTCAGTGTAATATATTTCTTTGAACACTGTCAGCTGGGGAAGCATGCTCATTGGATAATTAAGAGTTGAACTTTTAATTAAGTGTTTGCCACGACAATTTGTCAGTTTTATCTCTCTCGAGCGTGATTTAGTGTGGGAGATATTGTTTCATTATGCTGGTGTATATTTAAGTTCATAGTGATAAATGTCAACTCAGCAGCGGCCTGAACATGAAGGTGAAATGTTGTGAGTGTGGCGAAGCTAATTGTGTTGCCACTGTGACTTTACCCTCAGTCCAGAACAGATTTTCTTACAGGTACAATAAAGTATATCATATTGTATCGATTAATGGCACAATGGAAGATACATATCGGTGTATTTGTCCTATTTCTTAGCTCCATCGTGTTAAGTTCTCCCTTTGTCTTTTGGATTCTTTGCCTGAATCATCATGTCTTATACGCTGTGGGTGCTAAATCACACAGGAGATGTCAAACAACTTTACCTGCAATGCTGGCAAAGATTTCGCTGATTCCTATCAGCACATACTGAGGCACTTGCCACCATATGGGTAAATCTGCAGCGTGGTAGGTAACATTGCCAAGCACCTGGTCAATGGTACCCTTTGATTTGATGATCTCCAGGCGTTTTGTTTCCAAAATACCTGAGGGAACAAAAAAAAAATGCAGATAAGCATAGTTAGCAGAGTGTAAATGTAGGAAGAATTTGACAAAGCGTTGTTCTCTAAAAAACCTCCGTACACGCATGTTTATAAGGAAGATTCTGCAACATACATACTAATTTAAAGATGCAAACAGGGCCACGGGTGAATCTAAAGGCTTCTATATTACTTCTCAGGATTAAGAGACACATGCTAAGGTATTTAAAGTCCATGACACAAACAAACATCCAAACACTTGCAGAGGACTTAGTGCCAGTCCGTTAAGCATTTAACTTGTTTTAAGGCTACCCGAACGCTTCATTAAGATCACATCTGCACGCTTCCATATTATGGCAGTTGGTTATGGAACAGTGCAGACAGTTTTATAATAAGAGGCTAGCAGTTGTCATCAACCGCTGCCGCCTCCTAAAAGCTTTATTCGATAGAGCTATTATCATGTAACCAGAGGCTATTTCCAGATAACTCCCAGAGACAGCTTCCTATCATAACTACACTTAATGCTGTTCTTGAGAGAAGTAATAGCCTTGTAATCCGACTATCCTATAATACCAGCCGTCCATCTCAGGCAGTGTGGCCACTGGGCTGCTGAGAGCAAGAGTCACACTATAAACACACACCCCTGCTTATAAACATCACACAGCCAGTGTGCCAACTCTGCTACAGCTTTTCATTAAAAAAATAAATAAAGATGCTTTTGGACACCTAAAAGCCATTGAGCTTTAGCTAAAGCAGATTAGTATATGAAGTTAAGAGAATGTGATAAAACATGTTTAAAAAAAACTCTTCAGAAGCAGTGTCAGCACAGTTTTTCAGGGCAGGCCTCAGTATGTGGCTGATTGTTGTTCACAAATGAAGAGCGGTTCAGAAACAGTCCGTCTGACAGCATGTCTTCAGCTGTCTCTCTGCACTACGAGGTCCAGCTGTCCTCGTGCCAGGCGTGTGACAGCGGGCGCGATGAAACCCTGTGAAATATCCCTGCAACCATGACATCATGACACATTCATGCATGTTTGTTGAACATGGTTATGAAAGTGATTCTAACTCTCAACAGCAGCGGTGTGGCCAATGTTGTGGACACAAAGTGGCAGACTGACAATGCAATGTGTTGGTCTGGCTCTTTTCTGGCAAAAGATGCCACACTCGGTCATTCACACCTATCCATCTTTCAGTCTCTGAACACAACATGATTTCAGCGACTGGACAGACGCAGATAAGCAGTGGGGATACACAGAAAGCCATCTGAGGAAATTGCCGTTAAAAAAAATTATACAATTGTAAGGCAGCAGCCAGGAGTCAATGTGTGTGACTGAATTCATGTGAAGCAAGGCAATGCAAGGGATACAGGGCACACATGCTCAGCAAATAATTATGGGATGAATAATTGTTCAAATAAGGTGCAGATACAATATCATTATTAGTGTATCTTAATAACCGTACATTTATCAAATCCAGGTCAGTACTGTGGTCCTCACTACTGTTCTGTGACCAATGGCCACACCACTGCACCACTTTAAACCCCTTCTCTCCACTCCGAGAACCCAAAATAGCTTTCCGCAATATTAAGAATGTATTTATCCCAAATTCAATTGCAAGGACTGCACTTTCTTTCAGGAAGCCAAATGGAAAAGTAAATACCTAAATAGCATTTGAACATCATAAAAAGAACATGTTGGAGCACCTTTCCTTCCCGGACTGCTCATGTCTCCTGAAATGAAAATATTACTTTAAAGTGAAAAAGTAGACACATTAGATTTGGTTCACCACATCTCTCTGATTGCAAAGGATGTTTTTGATGGGCCAAGTCAGCCTTTAATAAGTCGCTAGAACATCACAAGACTCTCCCTCAACAAACTTTCTCATCTCTTTGTCCCTATGTTTATATAAAAGTGAGGCAAAAGGATAAGAGCAGTAGTCCAGCAGCCTTTTCCTCTCTCTTAACCACAACAACACCCAGAGACAGCACACAGATATTTAAAAAGGTAGCTCTTATCTTAATTCATGGATCATCAATTCCAACCGTGTAATGCAACTAGCACCTGATAAGCTTTGGCAGGTAAAAAAGTTGGTCACCTGCCGCCATTGCAGTTAAGTGTTCTTTATATCAAGATTTCCAAGAGTTGATATCCTTGTAGCAAAAGCAGTGCCTCTAAGAGTCAGGGATTAAGACAATGTGAACATTTCATATTTCTACTGTCTCCTATTGACTCAGTGTTACAATTATAAAGTGTTCTACATGCAATAGGTTTAAAACTTAAAGGTCCCCTATTATAATGTTTTTCATCAATATATTATAGGTCTCAGATATATATATAAAACATGTCTCTGAAGTGTTTGGCTCAAAATACCAAACAGATCATTCATACCAGGGTTTCCGCTAGGATTTTTTCTTGCCGGTCAAATGTCCAAAAATAATTGATTTTACCGGACACATTTTAAACTTACCGGTCATGTTTCAATAATTATAAGAATTGTGCAGCAGAGTTTCCGTTAGCAGGTAATTACCGGACTATGACCGGATATGCTGATGTTTAAAACGTAGTTAATGGGAGTCATTTTTAAATTGCTTCAGTTTATAATCGTAACAGATTCATTTGTCAATAAATGATTCCACAAACAACAAACAACATAATTATTACATTCAAACAAACTACTTATAGTAGATAAAGTACATTATTCAAAAGTTTACATTAACTTTGGATAATAACACGGGAGAAAGGGATCCTCTCTTTTCCTCCCTCTCTCCTGACAGCCTGTCAGTTTCTCATGCAGCTCGCTAAACAGTGGGCGGGGCTTCAGGTGATCATGAAGAGCTGCGTGTCTCCGTCAGACTCAGCAGCTGATCTGATCTCTCTCTCGCATCCGGTTATACTTCACTCGCGTTTATGTCCATATCGATCAGTTCCAGCTCTCCTGATCGGCCTTTATAGAGAGCACCGATCAAACTATTAAGAGTGAATATCGGCCGATAATGATCGGCGGCCAATTGATCAGAGCATCCCTAATTATTACCGGACATTTTGGGCAGGTTTTTAATTGACCGGTTCTTCATTAATTGTACCAGCTAAAAACGGTAATTACCAGCCAATGGAAACTATAGGTTACTTACGTAACCCCAGGCCTCAGAGTAACATGAAGTGAGATGTCTCACTATGGGATGCGCCTCAACGCGTATGCAAACGGAAGCATCAATCTCATTACGCCAATCCTGATTGGCTGGTGATCTTGACGTCAGGGAATCCACCCACCCTTTAAATAGCTTGCGCTACGACGCAGCATCATTCAAAATAAGCACCTCTTCTCGCTTCGCCTTAGCAAGAAGGCCGTCTGGTGAGACATCTCACTTCATGTTACTCTGAGTACTGGGGTTACGTAAGTAACCTATAGTTCTCATTCATAACACTACGTTCGATGTCTCACTATGGGATATTGAAACTCCCGTATTGCTAGACATGCTTATCTCGAAAATCACAGGTAGAACTCTGTCTCAACACGGGACCCAGCACTGCGCGGGCCACACTTGGAGCAGAGACATCTAGCGTGTAAAAGCGGACAAAAGTGAGCGGCGAGGACCAGCTCGCTGCTGCACAAATGTCTTGGATGGAAACACCCTTGAACAAAGCCCAGGATGTAGCCAGTCCATGAGTAGAATGAGCACGCAGGCCCGTTGGTGCTTGCAAACCCTGACTCGTATAAGCCAGAGCAATCGCTTCCACAATCCAGTGGGAGAGCCGTTGCCTGGTAACGGGCTTGCCCTTCTGAGGGTTAGCCCAGGATATAAAGAGTTGGTCATTACAACGAAACTCTTTTGACCTGTCCATATAGGTGCGTAAAGCACGAACTGGACACAGCAAATTCAGCCGCTGTTCCTCAGAGGAACACAGCGGCAGAGGAAATGCCACAATGTCAATGGAGGTACATGAGCCAACCACCTTAGGTATAAAGGCAGGGTTGGGCTTCAGCAACACTCTCGTTTGCCCTGGGGCGAACTCAGTGCATGAAGGATGTACAGAGAGCGCATGAATGTCACTGACTCGCTTGGCAGATGCCAGGGCCAGTAACAGCACTGTATTGAGTGACAGGTGTTTCATGTCAGCTTCTTCAAGGGGTTCAAATGGGGTTAGAGTGAGCCCATCTAAAACCACTGCCAAGTCCCATAAGGGCACCAGTGACCTGGAAACAGGGAGGAGCCTGCGAGCCCCTTTCATAAAACGGCAGACCAAAGGATGTTGGCTAGCCGTCTTTCCCTCAAAGCCCACATGGCATGCAGCAATAGCAGCCAGGTACACTTTGATCGTAGAGAAAGCTCTGTGTTTATCAATTAAGTCCTGTAGAAATGATAAAATCACCCCGACAGGACATTGAAAAGAGATGTGTCCTTTTTGAAGGCACCACTCCTCAAACACCCTCCACCTACAGTCATAGGGAGACCTGGTGGAAGAAGCTCTTGCACTCTGAATAGTGTTTATCGCCTTCTGAGGGAACCCCACTGTATTCAGATTGTACCACTCACGGGCCAGGCCCATAGTGCCAAGCGCTCTGGGTGTGGGTGAAAGATTGTCCCCCCCCGCCTGAGACAGTATGTCCCACGGCTGCCCGCACAGCAGCTGATATATCTCCGCCAGCCAGTACATTGCAGGCCAGTGCGGAGCTATCAGGATAAGTGTGTGGCGTTGTTCTCTCACTCTGGCCAGAGTTGGGGGTATCAGAGCCAGGGGTGGGAACGCGTACAGAAGGACCGGAGGCCAAACTTGCGCGAGCGCATCCACGCCTAACGGTGCGTTTAAATCGCGCATTGAAAAGAACAGCTGACATTGAGCATTTTCTTTTGATGCGGACAGATCTACCGCGGCTCGGCCGTAACGCACCCACAGCTGACTCACAATCATTGGATGTAGAGTCCAGTCTGCATATAGTGGTGCACCTCTGGACAGTAGATCCGCCCCGAGGTTCATCACTCCTGGTATGTGCGTCGCTCTCAGAGAGAGGAGACGTCCGCAGCTCCATAAGATCAGTTTGCGTGCCAGCATGTGTAACTGGAGAGAACGCAAACCCCCTTGGCGGTTTATATACGATATTGTGGTCGTGTTGTCTGTCCTCACGAGGACATGATGTCCTCTGAGAAAAGGCAGAAAGCGTTTCAGGGTGAGGAACACCGCTAAAAGCTCCAGATAATTTATGTGTGACCGTTGGAGGTCTCCAGAGACCCCTCACAGGTCGACCTTCGTATATATCCCCCCAGCCCGTCAGACATGCGTCTGTGTTGACCACCTTCCGCGATAGGACAGCACCCATAGATACGCCCCGTACTAGAAAAGTCGGGTGTAGCCAGTGGCGCAGTGCCATTACGCATTTCATAGTGACCATCACTCTCCGCGCGCCATGACGCGCGGGGTCCAGTCTGAGGGCAGCTACCCAGCGCTGAAACTCCCTCATGTGTAAGCGTCCCAGTCGTACCACCAGAATGGCTGACGCCATGAGCTCCAGCAACCGCAGACATGACCTGAAGAGAACATATTTGCGTGGCTGGAAATTAGCGAGGCAAGCCCTGAAGGCTTTCACTCTCTCTGCTGACAGGCGGGCTGTAAAGGACACCGAATTCAGGCGTAGGCCCAGGAAGAGTACAGTCTGAGCTGGAGACAACATGCTCTTTTCTGTGTTTATTACGAAACCCAGGTCGAGCAGGTGTTTTACGAGGACATTCGTCTGCGTAATAGCCTCTTGCTCCGACTGTGCGAGAAGGAGCCAATCGTCCAGATAAGTTGCCAGGCGAATACCCTGTTGTCTTAACGGGGCTATCGCGGCTTCTGTACACCGTACAAACACTCGCGGGCTGAGAGACAGACCGAAGGGAAGTACTCTGTCCCCCCAAAGGCGAACCTCAGATATTTCCTGTGTGGGTAATATACTGGGATGTGGAAATACGCATCTTTCAGGTCGACTGATGTGAACCAGTCGTTTTGGCGCACGAGACGCAACAGAGACGTGTGAGTGAGCATTCTGAATTTGTATCTTTTGAGATATTTGTTCAGAGCTCTCAAATCTAGTATAGGCCGAATTCCGTTCCCTCCCCGTTTGGGAACGAGGAAATACTTGGAATAAAAGCCGCTCTGACTCTGTTAGAAGCTTTTCTAGTAGCGAGAAAATCTCTTGCTCTAGAATATGGGCCGACTCTCCCCGGGCCTGTGAATACAGAATGCCCGAGAAGTGAGGGGGGGTGACAGCGAATTGGCGCCCTTGGCTTCAAGCCTGGAAACGACAGTGGAAAATGATTTATTTTGAAACAACAATGATGTGTTTGTGTGACTTAAACAGGTAGCGGAACTTGCGGTCTTCGATGTGAAGTCCATTTCCCTGATGGCGCGAACTTGAGGATGACGTTCTGGCATCACTCGAGGCGGCGGGAAGATGGGGGCATGGTGGCACCCCGAAAACACATGAGCATCCAACACTGGAACGTGCTCTGGAGTTGGGGAACAGGGAACCTCCAGCTCCTTCATCGAGGAGAGGAGAGGAGAGGAGGCTGTCAGGCCGCCCGCTTCTTCTTCCTCGCCTGGTGGCTGAAAACCTGGGTCGGCTGCGCCTGAGCAGCAGCTGCCGGAACCGGAGATTTTCTTGGCCAGCTCCCTCTTGCCTCGTGCCCGGGCTGGGGACCCGGGACGGGCTGCGGTCTCTGCTGCTTCGGTATTTTTAACCGGGCAGGACGTGAGACAGCTTGGGTGAAGGCCTGCCGCGGGACCATTGGAGGTGGCGGCTGGACCCTTCGGGGGAGACAGAGCTGGAGAGCCTCGTCTCCCTTCCTTTTTGACTCGCATCTCAGCTGCATTGAAGCTAGAGCGGAGCCAAATATGCCCTCGGGAACAATAGGCATGTCCAGAACATCCTCTTTTTCCCAGTCTGGAAGGTTCGTCAGGTTGAGCCACCTGGCTCTCTCCTGTACCACCATCATTCCCAGTGCTTTGCCCGTGGCTTGGACTGCACAGCGCTGCACACGGAGGAAAATGTCCGTGATCGCTGTGATCTCGTCCCACACGGCAGGCTCAGGTTTGCTCGACATGTCTTCGCAGAGCTCCGCCTGGTAGGCGGTCAGCAGCGAGGAGACGTTGAGTGCCCTGGCGGACAAAGCTGCGACTTTATAGGCCCGTTCGGTCATCGCTGACTGGAACTGGTCTGCCTTTGCCGGTAGCATGGGGTTCCTGCTCGGTGTTGAAGCCAGCCTCGGTTGGAGGTGGGCTGCCACTAGCGGCATGCGGAGCAGGCCGAGCCTCTCCATACCGTCACAGTCCAGGGAGGAGGCACCCTGGATTGGGGCCTTGTTGCTAAAGGGACGGTCTCTCCACGAGACCGACACCTCGTCCAGCATCTCCGGAAAGACTGGAAGGAGCTGCCTCTTCGTCCTCGCTGCTTGGGGCAAGTTCTTCCCCTCGTAGCGAGATCTGGAGGTCTCCTTGGCCACTTCAGGCCATGGGATGTCCAGCCTGGATGCAGCGCGTTGACACACGGCCTGCAAGTCCATGCTTAGGACGGGCGAAGCTGGTGTGCTCTCGCCCGGGGGAGCGGACATCGCTCCCGGCTTTGCAGCCTGAGCCGATGAAACGAAGATGTCATCCTCATCCGAGTCAGACAGGAGGAACTCAGAGGTATCCTCTTCGTCCTCCATATAGTCCAACTCCAGGACATCCTCCGTGGGTGGAACCATGGTGAGGTCCAATTGGGAGCCAGAGCTTGACACAGCGCGGGGCTCCGCTCTCGCGGCTCTTGCCGCCACCTCGTCTCAGCCTGAAACGGCGTGGGGCTCCGATTCAGCGGCTGTCGCTGTTGTTGAGCCCCAGTCTGACACAGCACAGGGCTCAATCTCTGCGGCGGACGCCACCATGTCTTGATTGCCAGCCGGCGAATCAGCGGACATGAGGGTGTCCTGTCCCGACAAGCTAGCTTGGCATGCTAACCTTCGGCGGAGGCTCTTAATGGTGAAGCGGGTACAATGCCCGCACGAGCCGGGGTTATCGATAGCCTCCCGGGCGTGTTCCAGCCCGAGACAGGACGAGCAGAACTGGTGTGAGTCTGTGCCTGAAATCTTAATCCCGCAGCCGCATAGCCGAGCCTCCGAGTCCCTGACTCCTCTGGTGTGAGGGAGAGAAGGGTCCATCTTTGATCGCCGGGGTGTCGGCGTGGAGTGGACACGCTAGTAACTTACTGAGAAAAAATTCCAACCTTGCCGTTAGTCCGAAAGGAAAAAAGGCGACGGTGTAGATTTTATTCTTTAAAGAATATTAACTGGTGTGTTAATACGTTTTTTTTTTTATCTCTGTCTCTTCTGGTGTGAGAGAGAAAAGAGAACGTCCTCTTTACCGTGGTGTCGGTGTGGAGGGAAGAAAAAACTAGCAACAGGTATGTTACTAGCTTGAAGAAAAAATCAAACCTTACCGTTATTTCGACAGAAATAAACGGCGAGGCAGATTACAATATTAATATGTTTTCCTGAAACTTTCAGAATCTCTTTACATAGAGGGGTCACGTGTTTATGTATAAAATACATCAAAAAGTGGATTTTGCATAATAGGTGAATTATTCGGCATGGAGAAACCACAATTTCCAACTACATATCAAACTCACCACTAACTCTATATTACACTGCTTTAACCAGGCACTACTAATATGAGAACTAACTTGGATTAGAGCTGATAATGACATTAACAGTCTAAAAAGACTGTTAATGTCATTATCAGCTCTAATCCAAGTTACATGACATGAGTTTTATCATATATGGAAAAATGCTGTGTTTAAAACACATTTAAACACTCTGTATTATACGTATTGACCATAATACCATATGGCCTTTTATTCTGCTGTCAGATGACTATAGAGATTAATAACCTACTGATGCTGATGAGGATTCAGAGCACTAGCAGATTGTGAGTATGACAGGACACATACGGTAAGTATCATCTTATCTGGCGGCTCCAGTGTTCTTGTTGCAAAAGGTGTGTTCATGCAGCTCACACATTCAAAATTGCTTTTCGATCTGGACTCAAAAAGCACTTTGTAAAATCATTTGAAACAATAAACACGGCAGCTCAGACCTCTAATAGCTATTATAAAAAGGTTCAATAAATTGCATTCAGATCATTATAAAGCAGAGTAAAAAACATTAGTGATGTAGATGTTGTGTAAGTAATAGACTCCTGAGCAGGGAATTAAGTCAGATCACATTATTTTCTTTATTTAAGTGTTAGACAAATGTCCTCTAATGTATCCACATTGTAATTAGTTTGAACAAAATATTTAATAAACCATTTATAAAATTGAATTATCCTTCATAATGGTTGTCAAATGTGATTCAGTGCATCATTAACAGACAATTGGCAATCTGACACCAGTCAATATCTAAAAGGTCACTAATGACAGAACGTGTCCATATTCTGTGGCAGACACATTGTGTATCAGAGAAAGGGCAGAGGTTGTGGGTAATATAATGAGCATTGATTTCAGGAGTGTTACCTAGTTGCTTGTCTCTCTCAAATAATTTTAGCCTAGATATATCAATGCAGCAGCAACGCTGACAGGCCGAGATTACACTTTTATTTATAAAATAATCTTCAGTCTGAAAGTTAATAGGACTGAGCAGCTCTGCCGCAGTCGCCTGCAGTCACTCAGGACCCAAAGGTAAGATGCCACAGCTCCCCCTGTGCTCTGCAGGGCGCGCTTTCCTTCTGCTAGGTGGAATGTGATGTATTGAATCAGGAAAAATGAATAAATCTGTGACAGACCATCTGCTGAATCCCACAGCAAAATATAACACAACAAACAAACCCTTAATTTAAGAGAATCTAATCATACTTTAGCAGCAATACTGTCTTCTCACTGTTGGTGAGGAACTGATATTTTAGTACCATGTTTCCAAAGTCTGACAAAGGCAGTATTTAGAATTGAAATGAATAAATGATGTAACTGTGGTTCAACAAATGCATTGCTCGTTGCCTTGAAAGTACTGATTGCAAGTGGCATTTACCGCAAACACTAACTTAGCTGTTTCATTAGCGTGTGTTTGGCCTACTTATATGGAGAGGACATGTCTGTTTTTACACTCACCCGCCGCCACGGCCGAAAACATAACAAAGAACATCCCCACTGCGATCCTCTTCAGAGAGGAAGGCAGCAGGCCGCGGCGTTTCAGGATGGGGTCCACCACTTTGTCCTTAAGGGGAATCAGCATGAGGATGAGCACTGCGTCAAACATGGTGAGCCAGGCTGCAGGGAAGCGGAACGTCACCTGGGGGATCAGAGGAGGAGGATGAGGTAAAGCTGTGCAAAAATGCAACAAAGCATGAAAACTACTGAGAAAGTCAGTGCATTCCCACACAGTTCACAGAGTGTTTGTGTTCCTATGAGGGTGCATGTGTGTGAGCGCGTGCACCCCGGGACTTAATATTGCTTTGGCACCCCCAAGTGGAAAAAATCAAACGTAATGAAATGGAAAATATTCGTTTCACTTTACTTAAAAGAAGCATACAGTCGATTTATTAGCGATAAGTAGGTCAATAGAAGTTATTATTTGTGTGTTTTGTCTTTATTTTATCATAAGTAGTAGTAGTATTGTTTTATCTTGCTTATCAATAAAATGTGTAAGAGGCATTTGAGACGATTTCAGCACAAACTATAAACTAGTACCATTAGGTGTAATTTGAGAAACAGACTGGATGCAATATAAATCAAAGGGAAAACCTACTGTGAGCTTTGTTTGGTGTATGTGCCTACTGTATAACTTAAGGCAATATCTCGTTGTCTGAGGAATGGAAGACTGCAAACTGCTGGAGATGTTATTTGCAATACAAATTCCAAGTGCCATCTGAGCTCCTGATGCATCTCTGGTTGAACATTTCTGATAGCATAATTTATTCTCAGATTGAATTTCCATTTCTGTGAGTAACCACTGGCCATCTATACAAAGCTCCTTAGAGTGTTTTCATTCCTTGTGTGTGCATTATCATATTCGCAATGATAGAAAGAGCCAAGGGAGACTTTTACCAAGGAAAGCATGGCGTGAAGGATGAAACTGATGATGGTGTTCAGCTTTTTATACTTCCAAAAAAAAATAGACTGAATACTTTGTGCATACAGGATATACTCTAGAATATATCATGGTTCCCAGGTTTAGGACCCAAAAAATGATACACAAGTTGGGAAATATGAGGAATAAAGAACGACAAAGACATTTACATACATATGAAAAGGCAACCACCTTTTATATGTATCCTAGGGTACTATAAATATATTTGAAATGGTAGTTTTGAATATGTATTTAAAGTATGAATCCCTTACACAACATAGTTCAAATAGTTACTGTTGTAAAAGTAAAGTTCATGCCTGGCTGCCTCCCATAGAAATATATAAGTGTGAGCTCTCATTCCTTGAAGAGACATTATTTGCTAAGATTTGCTACAGAAATGTGTCAGGCAAGGTAGGGGGATCACATCACAGAGGCAACTAATCTCACTTCCCTTTTATGTTGAGAAGTGTCAAGACTGGTAGCTGAAAAGGCTCAGTTCTGTTTTAGATACTAGGTAAACAGTGTGTGAAGGGGGAGGGTGCCACTATGGATATTTAACACAGTTAAACACACAAGTATATGAGTGAACAAAACTATGTCGAAAATATCAATGCTACAAGTTTCTGTGCCTTAAAAGGACAAATGTAAGATAACATGAATGTAGCAGTAGGGTAGATTGCGTGGTTAACAGGCCAGTGTTTCACATAAAGAAGAACTGACGCACTACACTTCCTAGTATTCTTTCGATTTCATCACATTAAAAACTTTGATTTTTGAGGAGTCCTACAGTATATCATGTGGAGCAACTGGAGGGGATTCAGTCATCAAAGCCCTCCAGAACATAACATACATTCTGTCAGAGAGAGTACAGCAGCAACACTAGTCAGGAAGGATCAGATGGAGGTGTTACTAAGGAGAGGTACAGTCACCGCCAGGTTGCTAATCTGCGAGGTATTAGTCTGTGAAGTGAAGTTCTGACTTAATCCCCAAGGCATTACCAACCTTTGCTTCTGCCTCCAGCTGTTGCCTACAAATGTGTGTCAGTGACCTACAGACTGCTTTAGTTTCAGCCGTGAAAACAAATCTAGTTCAAACCTGATTATGTGGATGCAGGTTCAATTCCAAGCTGATATGTTTTCTAAATAGAATTATACAGAAGTTGCTAAATATGTGACAACATTGCTGATATTCTTTTTTTAAACAAGATACAGGTGCTTGGACTAAGAGTGTCTCTACTTTTCGGTTACCTTGGAGCCAGGGGTGACATCTGACGTACTATCAGGAATCCTCAGATGGAGGCCCTGCAGGATGTACGTTGTCTGCATCTGCAACACAATAAGAAGTTTAGAGTCTCAGCGTGAGGTAATTCTCCACCTCATGGTCACCAGGGTGTCTGGTGCAAAAACACTCTTCTCCAACATTGAAGCAGGAAATAATCATCCCTCGCATTATTAACACAAGCGCTTCCAGAAATCTTAAATACTCATGTTTAATTCCTTCATGTTTTTCATCTTGTGGGAAACATGGCTCGTATATTTTGTATGACCTTACCTGGAAGTACACAGTCCAGTATGGGATAAGAGCAAAGAAAACTGGGAGGACTTTCACCAGGGATTTCACTTCTTCTACTTTATCTTCTGGATATTTTCCTCCATAAGATACTTTGGCACTGTCGAGCAGTGTTGGCTTGTTGCTTCATGGGGAGAAAAAATATATATAATATAATTTAAATAACAATAAACACATAAATATAGAACACAGATAAATGACTCAACTGTTGAAGATTGAGACTTAATCAGCCCTTTTGAGAACACCCTTAAATGAATGCAGTTCTATAGAAAAGGGATTCTTTTTTTTTTTAAAGCCTATAATCCACATCTCTGGAGAAAATGTTGAAAGGCTGTGGGATTGGCAAACTTAAAATATTCAATGTCATGTTTTTGAACCAATTGTGCTACTTTGGTTCAAAGTCAAGTAACAGTACTTCAGAATAACTTTGCGCCACAGGGAATGAAGATAAATGCCTGGACCGGTGGGTAGAAAATAATTATAGGGGGGATCAAAGGAGGTTTTTAACATAGAGGTATACCTGTGCTATCCGCTGGAGTCAACATTTGCCATGACCAAAAATACTTGCTACTCTGTTGGAAAGAGCCTTCCTACTGGGATGGATAAATGCTTTGCTATTTCACATATAATGTGAGTGTGCTGTTTGTCATTCAGGGAATTAAATTATTACTTTATTGTTTGGAAAATACTGAATGTACTCTTTCAATATCAGAGTAGCACATGATAACAAAGGCCCAACTTTAGCTGTGCACGCAACAGGATGTATGATCACCTGGAAGAGCGTCAGGACACACTGTGTTAGGCAGATAGCTATGTGACAACGATTAACATGATGATTCAGCCTCAGTGACAAGCATGATCATTTCCGACGTGGGTCTTAGTTAATCTAAACTAAACATTGTATACTGCTTTGAACCGGTATTCTGCATCTTGTGACTCTCTTGTATATAAGCATGTGAAGGACACTGTTCGGGAACTTGTTGTACCATATGCTCTGTATGTGATGACTACTTCCATTCTTGCAAGGATAATAAATACATGTATCCTGATATTGAAGCTCAAGCCGGTGACGAGTGATATTTTTATAACATTTGTTATCATATCGTCGTCATCTTTTTCACATTATTACATACAATGCTGTAAAATATCCAACACAGAGACGTCGCTCTCACCGGAGAAGGTTTGGCTCCTTTGGTTTCTTGGAGCAGCATGCAGAGCCCAGGATCCTGAACATGTCTGTGAAGGCGCTGCCATTAGCGGGCTTGGTGATGAAGACAGTACGGCCCAGGAGGAAGACAATGAAGGATATCCCGAGGCACACGGTGGGAATGGTGTAGCCAACCCAAAAACTGTAGTTTTGCTGGATGTAGGCCACACCTCCCAGAGACAGGATAGCTCCCAAATTGATACACCAGTAGAACCAGTTGAAGAATCGGCGCGTGGCCTCGGGTCCTCTGTCTTTGACCTAAGATCACATACAGAGCAACAAACGATGTCATTGTAAGTTGGTCACACATACAGGGAGAAATAAACACAACATGTGTCTCATAGAAAAGATCTTGAACATTAAAGATCTTTACAGCTGAGTGTCAAATCAGATCGATGGTAAACTAGCAGCAAAGGTCAGCTATAAAAGGAACTGTGTTCATCAGCACTTTGATATGCAAGTTTTGAAAGTCACATAAGGAAGTTAACTCTAGAGAGATCAAATTGTGTGCATGTGAAAGGCAATTGCAATGGGCAAAGCAACAAGCTGTTTTTAAAAGTCCAGCTTTTAAAATCCTGACAATAAATGAAGAGACAAAACTGCTCTGATGATGAGGACCAAGCTGAGACAGACAAGGGGATGAGAGGTCACCAAATTACTTTTTTATAGTGATAATGATACATTTTGATCAGCGCTGTCGCCGGGTGGCATATTTTAATAGCAATATAACATTGATAGAAGAATAAGGTAAAAAGAGTGGAAGTCTTTTTTATAACTTATAATAAACTGCAACTTTTTTTGTTTATTTCTTATCTGATTCAGACCATCTAATTGCCAGGTATCATCTCAAATTGCATTATAATAAAGTCTAAAAATAATGCATACATAGAGAAGCGTACTTTAATAGCTCCTACATTTAGTTTTGACACAAGATCAATCGGAGTAAGTGGTTGTGTTCCCTCCAGCATTTAGCCACGTCAGGACAAGACAAACGTCTAATTTACTTTCTTGTTTCAGTGTTGTTAACCATCCATCAAATACAGAATATGATCAGGAATAAATATTACAATGATCAAATGCTGGTAGACATTGCATCTGCAGTGACTCATAAAAAGACCAAAAAAAGCTGCCACACAGTGTCCTGCTTTTATTCGATGTCCCAGTTTCACACTCTATCCATCATCCGCTGCCTGCACAGAACGCAGCTACAGTAATCCTCTAACTTTATGATTACTGAGATCAAATTGTATATTCTTTTTTTTTAAACCACTGTCAAAACAACTAAGGCAATGTCCACATAGAAAGAGGGTACAATCATTTTTTTGCCTGAAATCATATCACATGCAACATAAAATATTACATTTGACTAAAACGAAGCAAATTTCACGTATTAGCAGTTCCAACTATTCGTCAATTAGACTTCGAGCTGGAGGAAAATATGAAGGGAAATTGTACCTCTAAGTGACACAGATCATATTGCTCTAGTTAAAAACAAGTCACATTTAGTCAGTTTCTATAATTTTGTTTTGCTCGAAACTGTCTGAAATGTAGAATATGTATTCTATATTTTGCTGTTGTGTTTTCTGTCGTGTGCGGGCGTACCCGTCTCTGTGTTTATTTGTGTCCCTCAATGTATGGACTTTGCTTGATGATTGCTTGATTGCTTGATGATTTTGATCATGTTTTGATCAAACATACACAACGCCGTTGTGTATGTTTGAACATGATCAAAAGGAGCATTGACAGAGACGTGAGGAACTTGTAATGAGCGTAGTGGAATCAGGAACTAATCATGTTCACCCTGCCGGTTCACTGGGAGAGGTTTTAACTTCTCATAGTTAGATTATTTTTGAAAACAATCACCCCATTGATGAACTTTTCCATATTATATGACAGCTTCTTGTAGAAGTGCTGACATTTTCAAACTAACCAAACAGCGTTCTTTTTCAATTCCTGATGGCAATAAACGATTATTCAAAAAGGAAGATGCATGTCTAAGTGAACTGTCATGGTGCAAAGGAAATCACATGTTTGACCTCAATGATGTCACACTGAATACCTAATCTTATACAGGCCTATGTATGTCTGAACAAAAATCTCCATGTCTACTTTGAACACTCCTTATTTATTAAGACAGACTTTAAGATCTGGAAGTAATATGGCTCATACTTTACCTGATCTGCCCCAAATGGAGTGATGTTGGACTTCACGGTACCTACTCCTAATGCAATTAAAAAAAGGCCACTGTAGATCACCGGGCCACAATATGGGGTACGGATGGGGCAGGTTACATTGCTTGAAAGGGTACTGTTTGTGCTCATACATTCAGCAGGTTGCACAGGAAATGCCCCTTCGTCTCCACATAGCTGTGTCCTGGTATCTTCATTTGAGATGAAAGGGAAAAATAGCATGCCAAGAAAATATAGGATCAAACTTGAAGCAATAGTCCAGAATTTCCCAAGGTATGCATCCGCCAACCAGCCTCCAAATGGTGAAATCAGGTATGTTACTCCCATGAACATCAGAGGTGTCTGGCTCGCCTGGGTGCCCTGCCAATAAAAGGGACTACCATTGAGAAAAAGGACTAGATTGGATGTGATGCCATAGAAAGCAATCCTTTCTAATGATTCAGCTAGCAGGATGGTTGCACATGCTAATCTTCTTCCCTCGAAAACTGATGGTTGTGGTGAAGGTATGTTCCCAGAGTCCAACAGAGGGGTGCTCTCATTGGCATCCCTGTTGTTAGACATTCTTGACTAACTCAATTATTCTTAATTAGAGAGAGTTCAAATCTGTAAAGAAAATACAGAGGATGTCAAACACGTAAGAAAAACGTTGTCAACAGTGTGAACACAGAGAAAACAGCTAACTATACAGAATTCACATCTGATTTGTCAAAGAACCCCTTCCTTATAATACAGTATACATGTATACAGGCAACTAATATAAACCTAAAGTATGCTAGCTTTAGCTAAACGAACGCTTAATAGGTTTGTGTTTACATTACCGTTAATATGACTGAAACACGTCCCAGTTGTTTTCAATGATCTCCATGAACCTATATAATATGTACCGCTCAAACATTTACTGTGACCCGTCTTAAATCATTACTTTGTCAAAGGAGAACTGGAAGTCAACAAAAAACAGTGTCACAGTACTATCGCGTGACATATGCTCGCAGTCAACACACGGTCACACTTGCATAGTCCTGGAGACGATCTATAAGTGAAATGTACCCGGCATGCCCAGCAAAGTAATGCGGCAGCAGCCCATCCATGAGATTGTAGATCTGTTCCTTTTACGCAGGCGCGTACATCGATACAAGGAAGTGGTGATGTTGTTTTATTTTTTCTTCATGTTTTATTATCGCTGATATGACAAACCTGTCAGCAAACAGGAAGCTGCCTGTCGTTTTATTTTTACTCCGTCCTAAATATTCGTCTCGAAACTAAATACTGATATGGGGCAACAGGGCCTGTGCTACCGTCATGTGTTTCCAGGGGAACATATAGGAGACGGACTTGTAGACATTTCAAGTGTGGAGCGTGCGTGTGGGGCGTGCGTGTGGGCGTGTGGGGTGTACTCTGTCAATTGGGCTAGCCTTAAAGTGCTAGCTTTGCTCTACGTATAACTTGCAGGCATGGGTTCAGGAAATGTGATACGAGTTCAGCTAGCGAGCCTACTGAACCAGCACCTAGAGGCTCTGCTTGCTGCATTTTTCAACCTGTTTTTCACTAATGTTTACATGTTAACTAGTTAGCTCGTCATACCGGCCATTAGTGAAGATATGAAATTACTCTTTCTTGCTTGCCTCAGTCCTAAAACTGGAAACCACACTACAGCTGAGAGAATAAGGTAATTTACGTTGTTGCTAAGCTAGCTACAACAGCTAATTAGTACTTACCTGTTGAAGCTGCATTAGGCAATAGCAATGTAGTTCACTGTAAGCCAAGGCTATGTCATAATGAAATGGTCTACTTGACTGTACAATTTTATTTAAAAAATCATCTGTAACATAATTATTTAACTACCTACCTTAGTGCACTTTGGCTTTAGTATATCAGCTATAACCTGATCCAGTAATATGCAGCTTTAGAAGGATAGTTGTAGACAACAACAACAAGGACACAACACAACATTTGAGGATTACAACAAGGCTTTTCCAATGAAGCTTTGATGTTTGAAACTTTATTTATCCATGGTCATGTTTATTTTGTTTTAGGTCCCACATTGAATCAGCTGGACACACCTGTGAGCTCAGAGATGCAGCAGAGTTTCAGTCTCCTGCTGAGGTGGCAAACCTGATATCTAGTAATCCTACATTTGAGGGTGCACTGGCCATCCATCTGTTTAAAGCAGGCAGACTTCTCTTAGGTAAACATCCTTGCTGTCATGATCTATTCACTTATCCATATACCTTTTAAGTCATGTGTTTTTGTCAAAAAAAGAATATAAGATATACAAGTACACTGTTACCTGTCCTATAAATGTCAGGACCTTTCTGTTTTATGTCTAACCTTAACACCAGACATCCAAGTACCCTTTGGCGTTATCTTTGGCGGAACAGATATAAATGAAGATGTGAAAGTTGAGCAGAAGCGTGTGGTTATGGAGCAGGTGCTACAGAAAGCCAGGTGATGTTGATGCAAACTATTTTAACCCATAAAAGGTCTTTGTCTGTTGATATCCGTGGAGAACAGCAGTCACAATTTGTTTTGCTTCTGAATTTTAAATGTGTAATATAGGGTCCATATTATGGCAAGCCGATTTTGCTTTTATTCATTTCTGGAGGATATCAAAAAATCAATTCTTACTTGTAAGAATGCAAATTCTTGATATCAAAAATTCAATTCCTACTAGTAATAATGTTTATTTCTGATATCCAAAATTGAATTTGAACTAGTTGTAATGTGTATTCTTGATATCAGAAATGCGATTTTAACTAGTGAGATTTACATCGTTTTTCTCATTCATTTCAATGGGAGTTGCAATTTGAATCAGTAATTCAATTGGTAGCCTACTAGTTGCAATTACATTTGAACTAGTACAAATTCAAATGTCTGATATCAGTAATTCAAATGTTGATATCAGAAATACAATTTGAACTAGTTATAATTACATTTGTATTTATAACTAGTTACAATTGAATTCCTGATATCAACTATTGGCATTTCGACTAGTTGAAATTGAATCAGAAATTGGTATTTTTACTAGTTCAAATGTAATTGTAACTAGTAACGATTGAATTACTGATATCAGAAATTTGCATTTGAATGTTCAAATTCCAACTCCCATTGAAATGAATGAGAAAAACGATGCAAATCTCACTAGTTAAAATCGCATTTCTGATATCAAGAATACACATTACAACTAGTTACAATTGCATTTCTGATATCAGAAATAAACATTATTAGTAGTAAGAATGCATTTTTGATATCAAGAATTCGCATTCTTACTAGTAAGAATAGATTTTTTGATATACTCCAGAAATGAATAAAAGCTAAATCGTCTTGCCATACTATATGGCAGACTTTCAAACATTTTATTGCAGGAAAAGCACACGTGCAACTAATAACATGCAATGGGACTTTTTATATGACAAGTTATCCGTTAAGAGTGTGATTTATAAATGTTAAAATTTTTGATATCCACATTTGCCAGTAATGTCTCACACAATATGTCGCTTACTTCCTTTTACAGAGGTTTTAATGCAGATGTCACCATCTTGAAGTGCAACCAGGAAGTAAATTCTATAATTTACGCTTAACTGCAATTGTTCGTGTCAATCAAGATATCTCTGAAGATAACTCTCTAATCTCAAATTGTATTAATCATGTGCTTTTGAAGTCTAGGAAAAAATTACAGCTTCACAAGCTCAAAGTAAAGTTGTTGCCACAGTTGTGACCAATTGGCATACATGATATATTGCCATTAATCATTATATATGTACAAGTGAAACACATGTAGTGTTATTGACCAGTAATGCTTTAAGTATTCAGTGCTCAGCTCCAACAACTGAAGCAATTATAATCACCAATTTTATTTTTCAAGCTATAAAAATCATATGGACAAGAGTATCAAATATGTGTTTGGGTAAAAATACTGGACATCAAACAAAGAACTGGTATGAAAGTATTAGGAACATATAAAGGCCAAATACATATGTGCAGTTAGTGTGATCACTGCTCCCATAGTTAAACAATTAAAAAAGCTTATCCATATCCTGTTCTGTGCCTTAACATCAGAACCCTGGTGGCTCGGTTACCATTATGATAAAAATAGTTGGCATTGAGTAAATCTAAAGGGATAATTGCCTTCTGGGAGAACTGGGGAGATCCAGGTCTTGTGACTTCAAACATCTAAATCCACGCACCTCCCGCTGCTAGTGCCTTCTCACACAGCCTTGATCAAGATATCTGAGCCTTTTGGCCAATTAACTTGTGCATGCTGCTCACACTGGGCTAATTCATATTCGCCACTGTACTTTTTGCTCTACATTTCTTTTCTTTGTTTCCCTCTGTATTCTTGAATCATTTGTCTTCAAACCACAAGGACTCGTTCTGCTCTCAAGTGTTCAGCCTTAGCATAGAGAAGTGTGTGTAACTTCTGTTCCCACTGCTTTTTCCTCTTTTATTGTGAAAATTGTCACTGCTTGAAAACTTCTAAAATACGTTAATCTACGGAAGCCTGCTAGGATTGAACCTGGGTTACATACAGCCGCCAATTACATTCTTGTTTTACTTATATTAATTTCAAAGGGGTGATATTGACGTTTTTTTTGTCTGACAGGTTTGCTGTTGCATTCACTGACAAATTGAAAGAAGAAGCAGAATTATATTTGGTATGATTATGTCTTTTGCATTTGAATAGAGCAGTGGTTGGAATAAGCACTGATGCTTGCACGTGTTGCCTGTGTTTCATGTGCCATGGTTGTTACAGTAACATGACCCACATAAACGTAGCAACTAATACCTCCAAGGTGATAACATTTACAAACAATTGACCCCTGTTTTACAAAGCTACTATAAAAAATCAGTTAGAGCAAAGGTTTTTTGTTTGCTTTTTACGATGCTACAAAACACATTAATAGCCTGACAGCTCCAATAAATATAACAGAAGGGCTTTTACTATACAAACACAATATCCTGCCCTGCCTCGTAATAGTTAGCCATTAAGACAATATTATCATGTTTTATTTTAAGATGAGATTCTAGCCGTAGGCTGCGGATTGAGGCGAGTGGCATGCTTTATCTCTGCCATTTAGTGTTGACAGCAGGCAGACAGGACAGGCACTGAGAGGCATCGCCATGCTTTTATTGTGGCAGAAAACACACAGGGGATGAATCTACTGTGATAACATCCAGTCAATATCCTCTTCATCCCCTGTGATGTATTTACTACCACCCCCATTATCTTTACCAACTGCTTTCCTGACTCTTTTAAAGTTTGGATTTAGATGAAATGTGTTTGGAGCACAAACGGCTTTAATTGGCTTCTATTGTCTGACAACAAGAGAAAGAAGCACAGTTAGCAATAATCAAATGTAATTTATATAAACACTCAGAATTGATTGATTCAAAACACTTGTGTATTTTTGTTTTGAATTTGTTTTCATCAGAATTGTTTTCCTCTGTTATTTTTCTCTGAAGCTGTCCCAGAGCAGTAGAATCTATGTGCAGCCCCAAGGTAAGCTCTGCCGGATGAATATCCTCGCTTCATTCTGTGAATCCCTTTATCGCCATTGAAGTGTTGCATTATCAGCTTTGACATGTTTCCCTCCATTATCATGCTGTCTGCAGTACAGAGTTGTATTTGCTCTTGCCATTGGCCACCTCACCATGGAGGACAGCCCAAATCACTCTTCCATGTTGTTTCCCACCAGCAGCCTCCTTTGGCAAATAGTCCCTACATAGATTAGAGCAGAGCCCTGTGCCAGCTGCATGGCTGAGCTCTGACCAGTGGAAGCTCAGATAGTGATCACACTGAAGCACTTTTGACACAAACCTCATAAAAAGGTTTTTAAGTATGTCGATTTTGTTTATTTTACATAGAATTTAAGATGTATAAATAAGTCATACAAACACTATGTATGTCCAATATCAATTCAAAAATGTCCCAATTGGGATCAATAAGGTACTTATTTATCTAAGGTTATCATGAACATTGGATGTGATTGATATTTCTACTTTTGGGTGTATACAAACCCTTTATTTAAGGGTTAGGGTCGCTAGGGTTATTTATCTATACAACAACAAATAACCTGTTGATATGATTCTACATAATGGTTATTACATTGTTGTTCGGTAAAGGTTCTGACAAGAAAACTGCCTTTCATTTATCTTTATTTTTAAAGGTATCCAGACTGAAGTGAGTGAGAAATTCTGCTGGAGTGAATTCTTGAGGAGCTCAGGTAATGTTACTACTTATGTTGGTTGTTTTTTCACCTATTGCCTAATGTTTGACTTGATTATCAGCAGGCCTTACTCAGGACATTTGTTTTGTTTGTTTACTATTTAGTGTTCTTGCCTTTAGTAGGAATTTAGGAAATAATCTAAGGGTCATCAAGAGTACAGGACTTAAGGATGAAAAAACACTTACAAAGCAGGGCAGATTCATACATCTGGAAATTACTGTGATAAGTATGTGTCATGCTTTGGATAGCTGCAAGTCGTTTCTCGTCTTATTATTAAGGCTATGTCTGAAACTTTAGCAGGAATAGTTGTTGGCACATCTACACAACCTTATTTCAATCAGGAGAGACGGTTTTGATGCAAGAATACATATTTATTGCAAGATACACAAATGAATGTAATGGTGATTTTGGCGATGAGGCCCCGTTGTGCAGGAAGTATCATTCGGGAGGGTCTAGACACGTGGTGGTGGTGAATGGATGGTTGGGTTCGGTCTGAAGAGGTGTGCCTTAGCTTGACCCTGGATTCAGAGAGACAGGAGGTGAAAAGGGTCGGAGGAGGGTTGCGTAGAGTCACCTGAAATGACAGCTGTCAGGGGGAGAGCAGATTTAAAAGGTTTGGCAGAGCGCTATGATAGGCTCTTGGGAATAGAGCGAAGTGATTGGTTAAGCTGGAGAGTGACGCCCCCGATCACTTATTGAGAGGAGAGAGAGTAGTTACGTAGGAATAGTGAATAGACGGTCTTCCTGGTTGAACTTACGCTGAGCTTCATTACTAGGACAGGTGCTGGATAAAACGTCAATGCAATAAAATGAAAAGGTACATGCACACTAAAAGTTAAGATCCCTTGTAAAATAGGTTTTATCGGTGTCGTTTTGACCAGGTATACCAAGGTGTGTCACATATTTTAAACCATTTGCAGTATTGTACATAATAGCCCTCTGCTATATTCTAGACGGCATGCTTCTCACCTGCACAATTGGACTGTGTAGTGCAGGGCAGAGCTGGGCAGCCATCACTGAGGGCACAATGGGGAAAGCAATCATACATCCCATCCTAAAAGTACCAATCAAAGAGCATAAATGTACTCTGAGCTATATTCAATGTGTCTGATTGTCCGAGAGGCCAGAGTTTGTAGCTGAATTACCCTTTCAACTCTCTTCTTCAGTCTTCCTCTCCCTTTTGAATAGCTCAGTTAATATGCACTGTTACTCCGAGCATCCTCTCCCAGCAGCCCAGACTTTAAATTGGACATTGCTAAATGATATCCATCCAAGGTACATTAGTGCTCATAGAGAGCACAGTTGGGTACAGAGAGGAACATTTGATTAATAGCTCTCTGGCCTGGGGCCATTTGTCACAACAATTCACAAACGCTGTGAGAAATACTAATTACTAATACTAATAGTCACTTTTACATTTGTTCCAGTTGAAATGGGAGTCACTACTATTGTGCTTTTCCTCAGTGATGTGTTAAAGCACTGTTATCCAACTCGGGGTTCCTTTTGGAGCTGAAAACATTGTTGAATTGACTGCATATGTGCTGTCTGACTGTGTTAAATGATCTGTGTTATTTGTCAGTAAAAAACAACGTTTTCCTTGTCATGGTGTTATCACCACAGCATTAAGCAAACTTCATATTGTGTTTTTATGTCAAAATGACGGCCCCAATTCACAGAGCTGCATTTATATACAATGTTAACTGATCATGCAATCTATCTTTAATTATTGTTAAATGTGCCTTATCATAAAACTAAAACGTTTTTGTTCTGCTGTCTAGATGAGATATTCCATGTTCTCCTTTTGAACTTTCATTACCTGCTCTGTCCTCTCAAATAATTAGTGTCATCATGTTTTAGTTTTGCTCAAACATAACTGCGTTGCCCGAAATAATTGACTCTTGCGGCAACTTGTATTCTGATAAATCAATCATTACTAAAGACAAAGTGTAGTATATTGGAAGTAGGCTTGTTTAATTAAAGTGTGTGTGGAGGTTTGAATGTTTGGAATAAACATATTTTGTGTGGCCTGGAGGCACACTCCAAAATACATCCGTCCCGTCTGTGAACAGAACATCTAACTGAAGATATGCGACTATACTGTATGTATGTATGTGTTATCCTTTTGGTTTTGAATACGTTCCAAAGGCACACATACTTCAGCACTGGCATCCAAAGGTGTCAGGCCATAAAAGCTACTCTGTGTACGGCCCCTGCTGCGTGCCTTTTTGAGGTAGGGGCATACATGAGGAACAGCAATGCTTTGAATCCCTGAAGGGGACATGCAGAGGCTCTGTTGTTGTCATCTTGTCAAGCTACCTGATCCTCAAGGGATAGCATGAATATCACATGAGTTACATAAGAAGCTTTCCCTCAAGTGTGTGCATGAAATGGTATAATGTAATGAAGAATCAAGAGATGAGGTAAGGTTAGACATCAGGTTTAATGCTTACTGTCATAGTGTGGGACCATGATCAACGAACACTGTTTGTGCCATAGGGGACACGTCATGCTTGAAAATGGCTTCATGCTCCTTGTTCATTATATTGACATGATGAGTTTTCGTGGAATGTGGAGACATTAAAAATACATCACGAACACAGCTTTATCACATGCTAGAAAAAATGACAGTTTGTTTTCCGACAAAAGATATTTTAAAGACATATTTCCTAAGAGAAGGGAACTAGCCAAAGCGCGGACACATGTTACCTTCCTGTCAGAGCTGTTGAGCGTCTTTAAAACTTCACATATACAGCACAATATGTGATCATCAGCATTAGGTTAATATGTCTTACCAGTGTAGATTTGTTGGTACAATATATCCAATTTTCGTGTGTGTGTGTGTGTGTGTGTGGTCCCCCGCTGCAATATATGTTGCCTTAATTACCTTGTTCCATACGACAGATTAAAAGCAGCTGTTCAAAAGATGTTCCCATATCGATGCACACACATTTACAAACATACTGATTAAAGGACTGTTCAGAATGCCCTTCTGAAATCAAAGGCAAATGAACAAAAATGTGTTTTGCATAGAACAGACAGAACTGCTTGCAGAACAGATGATTTGTACAATGTAGTTTTACTCCCCCAAGGAAAGATGAATTGTGCCTTAGATCCAAAGGGGATTTTGTTTTATCATAATATTTCTTAGAATGTTTTACTCACTTTGACACATCTGCGCTCTTGTATAATTCCAGCTATCCTCAATTATTTTCTGAGAAAGTGACATGTTTGTTACCCTCGGCTGACATGCTTTCTCATCTAATACATCTTTGTAAGTTCAATACATCCCTCAGATAAACAGCTTTTTTGGTTTTTGAATTGGGGTCAATGCTCAGACACCACGCTGTCATTTTAAGATCCTCTTTAACAGCATTAAAGAGCTGCTTCAGCATCCTGATCTGGACTTATCTGGCATCAGGGGACTTCACTCTACTCTCACTGTGCTTCAAGCACCTGCGTGTGTCTGTCTGCGGTTTTATTTCCACATGGTTTGTTTGTAACAGACACTGCTAGCAGCACTATCTCAACACTAAGGATTTCACTTATTTGGTCGTTGTCGATCATTAGCGGTCAGGGATTTAAAAAATGTAGTAAAGGTAATTCAAGTGTTGCCATCATGGTAATCTAGTGTTGTTAGGGGCATGACTTGTGTCTGTTGCTTTTGGAAGGTCAGGTGCAGGAAGTGCTTGTTGGCAGGGCTCACAGTTGAAGCTTCTGACTAAGCTCTGGATTAATCCTGAAAGTTGGATGATCTGGGAAAAGAGCAGTTTCAGTGGCCCTGCCTCCCTTTAAAAGCAAGGTTCTGAAAACGTTTAATCTTGTTATGTGATGTTGGGTTAGCTCATTTTAATCTATTGTTGTTCAGTGAGCAAATTGTCACCCGAACACTGTGCTCTGTAGTTATGATGCGGCATTACACACTGATTAGGCTTCAACCTTCCCATGCTTTCAGCAGCCTATTTCCCTGCCGTGTGTTACAACTCTGATCAGAGAATTGTGCAAGCACATTAGTCACTGCTGTCTTATTTTCCTCATGACCTTGGGTGATGTATTGCTTTCATTATCTGTCGAGGTACTCGGGATGTTCATTATGCAGTGTTTTGATATTTTGGTGCTCTCTCTGTGTGTCTGGCTCCTCTCCAGATGCGAGCATAGAGCACGTGGATGAGCTACGTGTCTTCATCTTGGTCTGTGGACTCAGACGAGTCAAGGACCCCCTTTATCTGGTGGAGGTTTTTTCAGGTACACCTTACATTTTATTCTGTTTACCATCTATTATACAATAAACTGGTATTGAAAACATAAAACAATGTTATCAACATCATAGTTGAGTAACTTGGCAATTAGCCCAGCTAAAGACTGAGCTTGTTTCAAGCTTGCTCAACCTTAAAGGGAAAAAACTTTTCTGTGTACTTTCAATCAGTTTTGATGGTGAATGTACAGTAGGTGAGTTAAGGAATACATTCCTCAGTTCTTGCTATAATGACAAACTGACTACATTTACCATAAACGCTTTTATTGTACATCTAAAGGTGCCGCACTTCTCTTTAATGTCCTGTAAACCCAGATGCAAAGCCTTTCTGACTGTCTGTTGTAACCTGTGGTAGATGCAATAGCTATGTCCTCATCAATAAGAAATGAAGTTAGATCTCGGCAGTTTAGTTTCAGCCAATTAAAACATGTATGCGAACTTGCAATGAGATTCTCCTTAGATCATGTTGGCCCTGCAAAGTAATGTTCCCTTGTTATCTTGTTGGGTCTTGCCTTTATACTGTTTCTTAGCAACATCTGGGTCCTCCTTGTAATGTATATGACTTTCATTATGTTGCACACAGTTATGGTAAAGCACTACAGGGATTCTTTGAAATAATAGAACAAAATGTATGTATTTTCACATTCACACTAAATTGTGCTACCCACATGCCTAAAAATGTGAACATACTATACCTTGCCCCAAGCAAGAATAGCTGTAAGTAATTTACAGATGATCTGCTGCTGATACATTTTTGTGTTGTGTTTTTGTTTCCATGACTACTTTCATTTTGTTTCTTTCAGAGTGGCATTATGAGAATCCACTGAATGTTCTGATCATTATTGGGCCAAAGGTAAGAACACAATCATTAACACTCGCTGCGTGTCTCCCTTTGTAGCGTGACTCTCTGCTCAGTTGTATCTACATAGAAACCGTGCCTGGGAATTCTAGCAGCCTCTAATTGGATGTAGCGGAGATACTGGCTTTAGCTGTTTAGCTGGAATTAACTGGCAGCCCTAGGAGGAAAAAGGCAATCTTATGCAAACAGGGCGAGGGTCAGCGGCATCAGTGGTCTTGGTCATGTTTCTGTCAAACTGTCTCTCTGCTTGGTAGTCGTGCATGGCCTACTCCAGATTAGCTCTTACCTTTTACTAGGGACTTGTAAAGACCTACCTCATTTTAATAAACAAGGGTGTGCATATATCTGGTGTTAGTATAAATAACAGCCAAAGCAGTTTGCAGTCCTGTCACACACCATCACCCTGTTTATCATTCCTGAAGACATTGACATATTTTTTGTCAAGCAGCAAATATTTTGAAACAAAATAACTATTTAACTTTGGAAGCCTGCCTTTATGATATTCATAAATCAACCAGTCAGCCAAAAAGAGGGAGTTTTTAAACATTACTCTTTTCTTTTTTTTACTGATTGCACCTTTATGTTAGTCAGGTTATATCTGCAGCAGCCCGAGTGCTCTTACAACTGTTCTTTTTTTCACTCATTTCATTTCCAATTTCGCACTCATTGATTTCTCTCTGTGTTTGTCTTTATCTTCTATCCCCCTGACTTGCTTTGATATGACACCAGTGTACAGTATGTTTGTGTCTGTTCTTTCTTTCAAACAGTGTTGTGAGGCAAAAGGTATGTTCTTCTTAAGATTTGTTCGAAAACAACTCAATTAGACATGGCCAGGGGCTTATTCTCTGTCTGACTGCCGCTTCTTGCTGCGCTTTGCTTTGTTGTTTGATGAAATGGTTCAGGGGAAGTGTGATTCATCTTGAGACCCCTGAATCACATTGAAAGCGTTTGTTTGTTTTTTAGAGAAATCCAAAGACATAGTGTATTATTATTTGTATTATTATAATCATTATTATTATTATTATTATTATAAACATGCATTTGTAGGATGGCCAGAATTTCCCTCAATCATTTAACATTTCCACCATAATTTTACTAATGAATTTACCGTAAATTCTAAAAATATGGATATTAGAGAGAGACTATGCTCTGCTCCGGCTGTCATGAGGTACAATACATCCGCTGCTACTTCATTCAAGTGATAAGTGCTCTGGCTGCACAGCATCTGTCATTAAAGAGCCTGTGACACGGTTTTCCCCCATCATCCAAACCCATCAATTTGAGTACATATTGTCCCCTTGAAAACCGTTACTGAACTGATTTTGGATATTCTCGCGGATTCTTCAAGTCCCGCCAAATGATGGGTGACGTCATTGCGGGCACAGCGCTCCAGCTGCACCGTCCAGGATCCCAGCTTCTGCATGTAAACCTTTATATATATATACAGTCAGATGTAAACGCACGACGGCGCACACAGCAGCAAGCTCAGACAGCGATGACAGGTTCAATCAATCAATCAATCAATGTTTATTTATATAGCCCAATATCACAAATGTTACATTTGTCTCAGTGGTCTTCACAGTGTGTACAGAATATCAGTATGACAATACGACACCCTCTGTCCTTAGACCCTCACATCGTACAAGGAAAAACTTCCAAAGAAAACCCAGTTTTAAAGGGAAAAATGGGAGAAACCTCAGGGAGAGCAACAGAGGAGGGATCCCTCTCCCAGGACGGACAGACGTGCAATAGATGCCGTGTGTAAATTGAAAAGATAATACATTTGCAACATAGGTAGTCCAAATGTTTGGAAATGCATGTGTGTATAATAGGAAGATGAATCCACGAGGATATCCATCCAGGACCTATGATCCAGGACCACAGCCACGACTCAAGATCCAGCGCTCGCGATCCAGGACACAGGACCGCAGGATCATCCATGACTCCGGATCCCAGCGTATATAGACACCAAAAAGAAAGACATTTGGGGAAGCTGGGTTAATCGGAACATGAGTGTACACGGGTATAGACAGAGAGAAGGAAGAAGTAAGATGTCCCCCGACAAACTAAGCCTATATCAGCAAAACTAGGGGCTGAATCTAATCAGCCCTAACTATAAGCTTTATCAAAAAGGAAGGTCTTAAGCGCACTCTTAAAAACGGATAGGGTGTCTGCCGCCCGAACACAAACTGGAAGCTGATTCCACAAATGTGGAGCTTGATAAGAAAAGGCTCTGGCTCCCATTGTACTTTTAAAGATTCTAGGAACAACCAACAACCCTGCATTCTTGGAACGCAATGCCCTAGTAGGACAGTAGGGTATAATGAGTTCTTTAAGGTAAGATGGCGCCTGCCCATTAAGGGCTTTGTAGGCGAGAAGAAGAATTTTAAATTCTATCCTGTGTTCTATAGGGAGCCAGTGTAAGGCAGCCAGAACAGGAGTAATGTGGTCCCTTTTCCTAACTCTGGTTAGTACACGAGCCGCAGCATTTTGAATCAGCTGAAGCGACTTGATTGACTTCTTGGTACTCCCTGATAATAAAGAGTTACAATAATCCAGCCTAGAAGTAACAAATGCATGGACTAGTTTCTCTGCATCGTTTTGAGGCAAGATATGCCTGATTTTTGCAATGTTACGTAGATGGAAGTAGGCGGTCCTTGAAATTGATTTATGTGGGCGTTAAAGGATAAATCCTGATCAAATATAACACCAAGATTCCTTACAGTCTCACTGGAGGCCAAATTAATGCCATCCATAGTTAGTATGTCTTTAGATAATTTGTTTCGTAGATTCTTCGGGCCAAGTACAATAACTTCAGTTTTGGTCGTGTTTAACATCAAAAAGTTTAAGGTCATCCACGTTTTTAAGTCCTTAAGGCAGTCTTGAATTTTATTTAGATGATTAATTTCATCAGGCTTGATTGATAAATATAGTTGAGTATCATCCGCATAACAATGAAAGTTTACAGAATGATTCCTTATAATATTGCCTAACGGAAGCATATATAATGTGAACAAAATAGGTCCGAGCACTGAGCCCTGTGGCACTCCATGGCTAACTTTGGTTTGCGTGGAAGATTCATCGTTAACACGTACAAACTGAGAGCGTTCAGATAGATAGGACCTAAACCAGCCTAAAGCCGTTCCCTGTATGCCAACTAAGTGCTCTAGTCTTTGCAATAGGATATCATGGTCGATAGTATCAAATGCAGCACTAAGATCGAGCAAAACAAGAATAGAGACAAGTCCCTTGTCTGAGGCTATTAGAATATCATTTGTGACTTTAACCAGAGCTGTCTCTGTGCTATGATGTGTTCTAAAGCCAGACTGAAAATCTTCAAATAAATCATTGTTTTTTAAGTAATCACACAACTGTTTTGCGACCGCTTTCTCAAGAATTTTTGAGAGGAACGGAAGATTAGAAATAGGTCTATAGTTGGCTAAAACCTCTGGATCGAGGTTGTGCTTTTTAAGAAGCGGTTTTATCACTGCTACTTTGAATGATTGTGGAACATAGCCTGATAATAAAGACATATTCATAATATTTAATAAAGAAGTGCTAATTAATGGAAAAACTTCCTTCAACAGCTTAGTTGGAATTGGGTCTAACATACACGTTGATGGTTTAGAAGAGAGAATCATTGAATGTAATTGTTCAAGGTTAATGGCTGAAAAGCATTCTAGTTTACTATCTAGTGTAATATTAGAACTTACGATTCCGGGAGCTGTTGATAACACTATACTGGTCGAAGGCAAGAGGTCATTAATTTTGTTTCTAAGAGTAACAATTTTATCGTTAAAAAAGCACATAAAATCATTACTACTGAGTGCTAAGGGAATAGAAGGCTCAATCGAGCTGTGGCTCTCTGTCAGCCTGGCTACAGTGCTGAAAAGAAATCTTGCATTATTCTTATTCTCATCTATTAATGAAGAGTAGTAGGCTGCTCTCGCTTTACGCAGTGCTTTCTTATATTCATTGAGAGTAATATGCCAAATTAAACGAGATTCTTCAAGTTTAGTGGAACGCCATATCCTTTCAAGTTGTCTAGACTTTTGCTTTATTTTGCGGGTTTCGGCATTATGCCATGGAGCTAATCTATGTTGTTTTATTTTCTTCTTTTTCAAAGGAGCAACAGAATCTAATTTTATTCGCAGCGCATCTATAGCACTATCAACAACATGATCAATTTGGGGTGGTGTACATTTTGTATAAGTTTCCTCCCCTACATGCAGACATGCTATCGAGTTAAGTATTGGTTGAATCTCTTCCTTAAATGTGGCTATAGCACTAACAGATAGGTTTCTGCTGCAAGAGCTTTTGACTAATGCTTTGTAGTCTAGTAACAGTACTTCAAAAGTTACTAAGAAATGGTCGGATAAAGCAGGATTATGCGGTTCGACTAATAGTTGCTCAATTTCAATACCATAAGTCAGAACAAGGTCGAGAGTGTGATTATAACAGTGGGTTGGTTTATTTACACTCTGACAGAAACCAACAGAATCTAATATAGAGTTAAATGCAACAGTAAGGCTATTTTTATCATCGTCAACATGAATATTAAAGTCACCTACGATAATTACTTTGTCTGTTTTAAGAACCAAAGTTGATAAAAACTCAGAGAATTCTGATAAGAATTCTGAATAAGGACCTGGTGCACGATACACTGTAACAAATAAGATTGGCTGCAAAGTTTTCCAGGTCGGATGCGTAAGACTAAAAACGAGGCTTTCAAAAGAGGTATAATTACATTTTGGTTTAATATTGATAAGTAAACTTGAGTCAAAGATTGCTGCAACTCCACCTCCTCGGCCTGTGCCTCGAGCAATATGAGTGTTGACATGGCTGGGTGGAGTGGCCTCATTTATGCTGACATATTCTTCATGTCTCAACCAAGTTTCAGTGAGACAGCATATATCAATATTATAATCTGATATTAAATCATTTACCAATATTGCTTTAGATGCTAGAGATCTTATGTTTAAGAGACCACATTTAATCTTCCTGTTTTGTTGCACTGTAGTAGTTGTTACATTTACTTTTATTAGGTTATTATGTATACACCTCTATTAGGTTTTACCTTAAATTGTCCTTGGGCAGACACACACACCGCTAATATTGGGTATTTTATTGGGTTCGGGATTCCTATGGGTGACTGCCTAGGAGAGAGCGCAGAGAAGCGTGTAAGACTGCGACTCTGCCTCCTGGTCTCAACTCCAGTTTGTCATGGATTACGTCCACAAAGCCCTGAAATGTTTGCCGAAATGAGATCTGCACCTTTCAAAGTAGGGTGAATGCCGTCTCTCTTAATCAGACCAGGTTTTCCCCAGAAGGCTGTCCAATTATTTACGAAGCCCACATTGTTTGCTGGGCACCACCAAGACAACCAGCGCTGAAATGATGACATGCGGCTATACATGTCATCATTGATCAGATTGGGGAGGGGACCAGAGAAGATTACGGTGTCCGACATTGTTTTAGCATAACTACACACCGACTCCACATTAAGTTTTGTGCATTCTGATTGGCGTAAACGAACATCATTACCACCGACGTGAATAACAATCCTACTGTATTTACGTTTATCTTTAGCCAGCAGTTTAAGATGCGCCTCAACGTCGCCCGCTCTGGCCCCCGGAATGCATGTGACTGTGGAGGCTTCGGTCTCTAAATTCACGTGTCTCATAATAGAGCTACCAATAACCAGAGTTGGCTTCTCAGCGGGTGTCTCGCTGAGTGGGGAATATCTGTTAGATACGTGAACGGGTTGGTGGGGACCTGCGGGTTTCGCGTTATGCCCCTTCTGAACAGTCACCCAGCCTCCCTGCTGCTCGGGAGTTGCCGGGGGACAGCTAAGAGGAGCTACATTTTGCCGGTCCGCACATGCTAACATGGGCTTTACTTTAACTGAGTTACTTTCTAAGATGCGGAGCCGGGCTTCTATGGCTATGATTCCCGCCTCCAACCTAACAACTATACTACATTTAACACATGTATCCTTACCAGTAAGGGAGGCCGGGAAGTAACCAAACATGAGACAGGAAGAGCAGGAAATAGCACCAGAAGGTGGGGAAAGAGCCATGGCTAGCTATCAAGCTAAAGTAGCTACCGTTAGCAAACCCGAAAAGAGTGTAGGCAACTGTGGAGTTACAGTCGCTAAGAGAAGGAGAGTTGTGAGTGCTTAAGCTGTAGTAACGTGTATCAAGAGTTTTAAAACGATCGATTAAGTTTAAGTTAATAAGCTATCAGCAACAGAACAGGCACACGGGATACCCGGAGATGAAAACAACAACAACCGGAAGTTACAACGTGCAACGTGCTCACCGCAATAGGTTCCTCCTTTCTAGTTCAATGTGGAGACAGCGTTTGGTACTCTGTTGGTTAATGTTGAACGTGTCTGAGAGCTCATATGAGGCTGAAGGATCGGTTTATGTTGTATCTGTTAGAAGTTTAGGAATGAGGTGCGTCAATATGGGCGATCATATGGTCATGTAGCCAGTGGTGGAATGGCACTACAAATCATCCCGGGACTCTCGACCGGCCCACTTCGGTACCGCTAGTAAATTGTCAACGGGGGGAGTGGGGGATGTCAGGGTGCTGTAGATAGTAAATGTAAATATGTAAATATTTGTGTCACTGCATCCTGGTAAAATACAAATATAATGTATAATGTCTGTGTCTTTGACATTAGCGCTGCTCGCCACCTGTGCCCTGTACTACGAAGCCAGTTCAACAGAACCTGGATATGTTTGAGTAACAAACAAACTAACAACAACAAACTAACAAACGAGATCTCGCTAAGCAGTCCTACGACGCTGGTTATGAACTCGGTAAATCAAGCCAGGGTTTCTCTCTCCAGCTGAGAGCGCGTTCAAGTCTAAGACACGAGTGGATCTGACTTTAATTACATTTGTCTCGAGTGTTTCGTCAACATAATGTGTTAAATAATACTTCTGCATCCAGTCTGTGACACTGTGAGTGTTGCACGGCCAGATGAGGCTGGAGAAGCTGACTCAGATAAGGAAATATGATATATTATGATATTATATGATCGATGATCTGATTGATGATGTAATATGAATGATAAGTGCGACACGTCGGCGTCTTCTCTGCATACGGCAGTTTAAACTGTATTTTCTTTATCCTGTAATATGACTTGAGAGATTTAAACTCCGCACACTGAGTTGATCTCTGTTCTATAGACGCCGGAGGCGGGCAGCGTCAGGTAAAAGAAGTTATTTAGCCTTCTCAAACCTGAGCCTCACGCGCCGCCTATGGAGGATGTGCTAGTTACTTATCCGACCGGCCCACTTCGGTACCGGCCCATCGGGATTCGTCCCGATGGCCAGTCCGACACTGCACCCAGCCCACGTAAATTGTCAACGGGGGAAGCCTCGCTGCGGGGAAACGGTGGACCTAGTGTCCCGATCGGAGTGGGAATAATAATAATAATAATCCGTGCATTTTATCCATTAATTTCCCCAACATTGTGGTAAAAAAAACACACGTTTAATCCATGTTGTTGGTGTACTACAACTACAAAAAGCACCGGTTTGTTTTCTCATCAGGAAATGCAGACCAGCACAAACAAACGATTTGTAATCATCATCCTCACTCATCATTTAATGTATCATATGTTCGCCGAATTGACATGAAAGCACTAATAAATGTAGTTTCATCCACTTGAGTTTACAACTACAAAACGAATCGATTTGTTTTTATATCACATCCGACGGGAGGAAATTCAGCAGCTCTCACTCCCGATTTTAATCCTAATGTAATCATCATCTTCACCACGATCATCTATGTTTATGTCCGCCGAATTGACATGAAAGCACTGACAAATATGAATATACTGTAGTCAACTTCATTAAAACGTTATTAACGTGCCTAATCTCAGTAATTCACCATTTCTACGCATGATAACACACACTTTGTCCGTGTTTGGCTCTCGAAGCGTTCCCGCATTGACGTCACTTCCGGCTTCCCCCAAAACTTCAAAATGAGTCAAGGAATTTCCCCGCGATGTTCGAAATTATTGATATTTAACGGAACGGTATCGCTTTTTCTTTTTTAAACTGACGGTTCGAGATTACTAGTAGCCCAATATTTCATTGCACAACAGTTGTTGGGATGGTGTCACAGGCTCTTTAAGAGGAAAATTCAGGTCAGTTTGTCAGCGATGACACATCATGCTCCTCTGTGGCTGGGACTTATCTTCCCCCACAATGTGCACTATATTCTATACTATTATTGAATAAAATACATCTCAAAATGTTTTCAATAATGTTATTTTTAGTTTATTATACTTGCTCACAAACAAGAAACTGGGCAAAATGGCACAAAGGCTAAAGGAAGGTATGGTACATTCACCATGGAGGTACTTAGCCTTCCCCTTCTGACTGGCCACTTCCTTCACTTCTGATTTCTTTTTGATTTACCATGGAAGAGCACAGAATCAGTACTGTGCCTAAATCATTTGTGTTCGTTACTACAGCAGTTATCGTGATTTATCCCCTGCTGGATTAACAATGACTGCCTAATCCCAGATTTAACCGGGATTCAAAAACAATTGTGATTCTTTGATTTGTAATGCACAAGTGCTTTAAAGCAGATTGTATTTAGAAATTCCATGAGCTATAACATGGAAAAGAAAAAAAAGTAGCAGCTTGCTTGGCAACATCTTTGACCTAAATTGCAATGCTTTGACTTTTCTGCGGGCTTGCTAATGCACACAAATCCCACATTGCAATTAATCAGATTGGCCACCCAACCCAACTGACCCCAATCTCTGCAAATACAGGATTTTCAGAGAATGATTTGCTCATGATAGAAATGATTGTTTGTGTTATTGTTTATTTCATCTTTCAGATTAAGTCATTTCTGCCTTCCTTGATGAAAACCAGCAGGTTTCACTTGTCTCTGTGGTGTTTCTGTCTCACTTAGATTGATCCTTTATTTACTGTTGAAGTGGAAGCTGTTGTTAAAAGGTAAGCCATCTTTTCTTTTCTTTACCAGTCACCCAGCTCATAAAAGAACATTTGATATCCGACAGTCTTGCCAAGAATTTACTCCTGTTTGAAGACTACTTATCCTTCTATATGCCCCATTAGATTTATCTTGACATTATGTGAACAGAATGAACATCTGAGGGGAGCGCCAAGATCCCCTCTTTTTTTTTGTATCTGTCCTCCCACTCTCAAGTCCTTGCTGATCTTTCAGTTTTTCGCCAAGGGCCTTCAGCACAACAAAGCTCTGTGGCAGGAAGCTGCCTTCTCTGGTTAGGAGTTCACCTGGACTCTCCGTGCATGTCCCATATAGTGCAGCTGTGTTTCCTGCCCTGAGCTTGTCACTGCCCTTTAGCATCATTCACACCTCTGTTAGCCCTGAGTCACGCAGAACTGAGCTTTGTCGCTGCTTCTGTAGAGCAGCAGGGGTCTTCTTGGCCCAGGAGAGGAGCCAACAGGAGCTTCACGCTGCCATGAAACGGTGCTTCGCCGTGGTTAACAGCTCCGTCTCAGAGGGCATGTCAGCAGCCATTTTGGAGGTAAATATCTGAAGGGCTGATACGTAGCACAAAATCATGTTCTGACTTCAATGCTGTACACACAATTGTATCTTTTTATAGCTCATGCATTATGTATGGTGTAGAATACCATTTTGGTAAAGTGAATTGGATTTTTTCAAAAACTGAAAATGTGCAATCCAAAGCCCTTGTCAAAATGAAACGGTGTAAATATTAACAGGAGTCCTTATCCTGCTGTTTCTACAATGTTATCTGACCACTTCAGGGACGATTACCCAAATTGATTGCTTTACTCCAATCTTGAGTGACCAAAACTTGCAAATCCACTTAATCTCTTTTAAAACACAGTCGATTGAGACAATTCACAGCTGGCTTAACGTCCGATTACCGTAGTATGTTTCACTCAACAACCTGCTGAAGGTAATGGCTGATACACACTGTTAATTGTGTAAGTGAACTCGGGCACTAAAGAGCAGAATGGCTGAGCTGTACAACTTCCAAGGTGCTTAAGGTGCTTTTTGTCTTGATAGTGATAAAATAAATGAGTCTGTGAATAAGTGACTTTACTCTGTGACATTGTGAATTTTAGCCACTTTTGCGAATGTAATCGGTTTGCTCCAACAGGCCATGGATCTCGGGGTACCTGTGTTGGCCAGGGACATTCCAGGAAATGCAGCCGTAGTCCAGCATGAGTTCACTGGCCTGCTGTACTCGTCTCCTCAGGTATTTAAAGCCATACACTACGTCACTACGTCACCACCACATACTGTACATGCATTAATCCCCATTTGGCTTTAACACTGTCTGTGTTGATGCACCACAGTCTGAGAGGATATTATGTATTAGCACTGCAGCCAATGTCCGCTTCTATCACTTCAATTGACCAAAATGTGTTGACTGTTAATAACTTACCTTACTTTAACTTAAACTCTCAATTTTAAAAAGGAAACCTTTACATCAATTTGTCAAACTTCTTACTTTAAATTATTATCATTAATCCAAACTAAGCAGATACAATATAGCAAAAGGAGCTGATGTTTACCTAGGTGCTTGGATTAGGATCAAGAAGTCTAACATTCAGGGACAGAGCAAAGACACCACATTGTGGGGATGCAACACATAGCAGGAAAGTGCAAAGTGGGGCCCTCCAATGAGAGCTTATCAGTCTAATATTTAATGAGATTTGAAATAAAAGGAGAATAGGTTAAGGCAGTTGAGCATGGTGCTTTCAAGACGCCATGCTCTTGCGTGATGTTGTAGTGGCAGGGATAAGTCCTCCCCGGTGGGTCACGTGTGCTCAGCTCAGCTGCCAGGAGCAAGCTCTCACAGATGGTTGTTGCGACCTGGGCTGAATAAACCACGACCCCAGCCAGGGCCGATGGGCAGCGAGTGCTATTCTGTCAACAAAATAATATGTTTGCAGTCGACCGCACTCTAGACTTTTTCTGCCTGCTTAAAAATCCCCTTCTATGTATTATTGACTAAAAGTAATGACATGATGAATGTACGTATCAAGAAATGTGTCAAAAGGAACAAACGCACTAGCCCTTAAAAGCTTTTTAAGAGGAAAATGGCACTTCCTGTCTGGCTCTATAATTTACACTAGGCATGCTGCTCATAGGTTGAGCTTTAATCCTGTTGCTAAGGATGTATAGCTCTCATGGCCATACATAGAAGACGTTCCATACCAAGAGCCTCTCCAGACATAATCACGTCACTTGAATGAAGTAAAGTGAATTGGCTTGCTGACTGGCAGTGGCTAAAACGTTGTGTGCTCATTGGCTCCTTCTGCTTCGAAAAATGTTGAGTGCCATGTTGCCATGGAAGCCAACGTTTGAGGAACTTTCATTCGTTTTGTTGGAGGCTTCTTTTAGTCTGCTGGGCCAAAAGATGAACTGCTAGGATTCAGGATAATGTGTGAATACACATCTCAGTCAATGTTCAGAGATGACAATATTAAACATTTCTTAATTGTCTCATTTATATCCTCATCTTTCCCTCACCATGTCAATGTGACAGCTGGTTGGTTTTTATTGTTAAACTGTAGCATTACAGTATTTGGATAGACTGTTTTTGACTTGGAGCCACAAATTCCTCCCCTATTTGGCAATGTACAGATATTTTTGAAGTATTTACTAATCAGCACAGGCTCTTATTTGAGTTCTGTTCTCATGCCTTGGATAATCTTTTGTTCTTTAAAAGAAAATTCTTGAAGCAACTTCAATGGCAAGCTTTAAGTTGCATTTGGCAGTAAATGAGAATCGTTTTGCTTTTATCCCTGCCAGGAATTTGTGCATCAATCTCACAGGCTGTTATCAGATCACGAGCTGAGAGTGAGAGTGGTAAGGAATGGAAAACTTTACGTGGAAGAGCATCACGGCCTGAATCAGGAGAGAGAAACCTACCGGCGGCTGGTGGACACTCTGCTCTGAGCGCAAGGTGACAGCGCTCAACCCCACTCTGTAAACTTTCTCAGGAAGAGCTGGGCATTACCCTTCTGCATTTACATGCTGTAGGTAAAATGATCACAGATGTCTTTATTCACCGTCTTTCAGGACATCAGGCTACAAAGATGCTGTACAAAATAATCTTGTTTTATCTGCACTGCCGAATTGAAATTATGCTGCAGAGCACTTTGAACCAAAGAACCAGACAATAAATGGTTGTTTGTCCTGTAATATATATATACCTACATTGCTAATATACTGTTATTTATGTTTGGAATAAATATATAAATAAGGCTTCTCTTCTTATCAGTCTACTTAATAAAAGAGGCAAACAACTCCACTGTTTGTTTTTGAATGGTTGGGTATTTAAAAATGTATTTTCATTCCCTCTATTTCATTCCCTACGCCAAAATAATACATGCAAAATGCAAAAATCTAAATTTCTCCACAAACTCAGTGGATCAGCTAATGTACCCTTTCTGCAACTGTTCCAGTATTTTCAATTTCTTCCAGTCTGATTGCTACCACATTCAACGGATGGGTTGCAGACATCCAGGAGCCAAGCAAAAATGCAATTTGTTTAAAGGGCAGAGGGGCACAAAGGCTTCTTGTAATTTGTCATTACAAAGGTTGATGTGGCAACACGCGGGGGCACGGGCTGGTTAGCAAAACATTTAATGTTAACCCTCAAAAGTTTTGCAACATTTTTGATGCAAATGTAACATTTAGAATGACACAAAATATAAATAAACATCAATAGCTGTCCTGCATACTGTATTAGGGAAATAAAATAGTTAAGGGTCCCATGTCATGCTTTTCCGGTTATTACCTGTCCCCTTGTGTGTTATGAAGGTTTGCATGTAAACGGTCTGCAGAGTCACAAACCCTCAAAGTACACCCTGTAGCGAGTAAAACTCTAACACAGAAAAGACCTGTCTATGCTGCCCCAGAACACCTCGTTGGAGATTTTCTTTTTCCATTTTTTTCTTCCTTGTACCAAGTGATGTAACGACGACCAAATGGACCAATCCGTGGAGCTCCTCACACACACACATACTCACTCAGCCTTATATTTTCTCAGCCGCAGCTGCGTGGATCTCCACTCATAGTTCGCCACACACTCACATCACGTGTGTGTGCTCAGGCTGAGTTCAGGCTGAGTTTCGCCGTGTCTCACTGTCTCGCAGACCCCATGCAGCAACCAGGAAACGACACCAGTAAGCCAGCTCACACTGTCAGCTCCTCGAGTCTCAAAGGGCAGAGCAGCGAGCCCCGCAACACGGCACCCAGACCCCACGCAGCATTCTCATCTGTTTGTCCTTACTGGTGTCATTTTGTGGTTGCTAACAAACGCCATTGTAACACATAAACACACATCAGAGCACAGTGGGCTCATAGGGAGGGGGGGCAGGAGCTCCAACAAGGCGTGTAGGACAGAGAGTGAATACACATACTATACAGAGATGCTGTATGAGAAACCAATGTGATTTTGGAACATTGAACAAAGTAAATCTATTCAACAATGGAATTATGATCAGTAGAAATGGCCATGACATGGGACCTTTTAAGATTACGGTGTTTTAATGAGAAAAATAAATGAAAATTTGATTCATTTAATATTTACAAAGAAAGGGGCCTTAGATATTACATATGAAAACAATTTGTTGAGTTTAGTATTATAACTGGAAATCAATAGTTGGCATTTGTTATTCGGAATACTTATTCAGTCATTATTTGTACTTTCTATACCAGCATGTGAGTGCAACAATTGAAAACAAAATCCACATGCAGTATAAGCATTTGGTGGCTTTAAATGCTGTGTATTAAAAGTCCATCTGGTTAACCATCTAACACATATCCACACTCCAAAATGTACAATAATATACAGTTCATGTAAAAGGCCTTGATAGGTAATGAAATGTAGAGGAGGGCAATTCCAAAATCACATATTCTAGACAGTTAAGAAAGGCATAGAGGTGATCAAAGCCACATCTTCTGTTCATGTGAGGTCTGATCAGGTTCTGTATTACAAATTGTCTCCAGGCTTTGAAATGGTCATTTGAGGTTGCTCCTCATAACAGTCCTGCTTCCCAACCCAGTGGATGCCATAGCCATTCTCCTTGGGCGGGAGGCGTGGCGAATGCTGACGCTCTAAAGTGGAGAAGGTGGTGAACTGCACTCTCTTTCGCTTGCTGGTGGGCGAGTGGATGCACTCGCTGTGCATAGGTTTGCTCCTGAGGGAGCCCCCACAGCTGATGGGCGAGTCCGTAACAGAGGCTAGGCAACTGGGCCTTCTGGACATAGAGGCAGTCTTATCAGGCCCGATGTCTATAACGGTGGTTGTAGTCTGGGTTTCTTGCTGGACTGGACTGCCTGGCATGCTCATCACCAGCTCAGCGTCTGTGCCAAGCCATACCCAGTCATGCCTGTGCCCTGTGGGTTCCTGGCCGTGCGAGGGAGGCTGCTTGTGCCTGAACTTAACAACATAGGTGACACAATTAACCAGAAAGACCAAGATGGCCAGGCAAAAGACGCCCAACAGAGCATACATGCCAATCTCCAAGTCTGTGAGCGGCCTACTGGCCAACATTTCTTCTCCACCTATTTCTACCTCTGATGTCTCCTGACCAGGTACCTCCACCTTGGTGGGAAAGTTATAGTTCACCAGGTTCCCAGGCGCCTTCACAGTGCTAGCAAAGCTGGTCATGTCCTCCACTATCATATTGTCTGACCCATACACCTTGCTGCCATCTGCCGGGCTGCTCACGATGCTGGTAGGAATGTTGGCGCTTCTTGAATTAGTTGTCTTTCCCACTCCTCCGAGGCTCCCACTGGTGATGAAAGTTCGTTCTGTAGTTTTGATGGTGGTTGTAATCTTCTGCATGACACTTTCCTCTCTATCTGAGGTGGGACTGCGCCGTGGAGGGTTTTGGAATGGTTTCCTTTGCTTCCTCACGCTTCCCACCTCTTCTCCATCATTCCCATAATCACTGTCATTGTCCTTGTTGCTAATAGTGCTGCTGTCCATGCTACCAGTATTGCTCTCTAGCCGCCGACTGTTCAATCGAAACTTGACCTTGAGGCTGCCGTTGCCCACGGCCACAGTGCTTTTGCGTTTGGACTTCTGGCAGGACTCACAGATGGACATCTCTACTCTAACCAGGACTCCCTCGCCCTCACCCTCGGCCACCACAGTCGGAGGCGTGCCCTGCACTGACACCACCCCCTGATCTAGAGACACCACCATGACTCTGTAGTAAGCAGGATCATAAATGTCAAGAGGGGTCTGGTTGCCATCACTGAACTGCAGCCAGACACTGACCAAAGCTTCCTAAGAGAACAGAAAAGAGGAGAAATTGTAATTGTGCTTCTAATCCGACTTTTCATCTTTTAGTCATTTATATGGATTCAGTCATTTACCTGTTTGGGGCTCTGTAGGACCTCCTGTGTGGTTGTGGTTGCCAGGATGGCCCTATTGCTTCCAGAACTGAGCTGTAAGGTCATGGAGAGGCCTGAAACCAGCTGGACGCCCAACTCTGTAATGGTCACTTTGTCATCCACGACTTTGATAGTTTTCTTAGCCAGGATTGCATCAGATAGTGGAGAAAACACCTGTCATATAAAATCAGATACACTAAATCAGAGGTTGAAGAGATAAGTATATCAGGTTCAACAAGTGCAAGTAAAGCAAATGAAACACTGAGGTCTAGCTGCTTATTGCTATGACATTGGTAACAGGATTAGGATTTCAGGTCATTACCTGGATGGTGGTTGTCCCGAGGTCTCGTCCTGACAGCACCCTTCCAGACTGCAACCTTGCCACTCGAGGGTCCTCCACCTTCATGAAGTATCGAACCATCCTTGTGACATCCACCTGCCAATCCGAGCCCAGGAAATAGGCCTTAGGATCCCGAGGGTCTGCCTGCTCTGCCACGAAGTGAGTTAGCACCCGCACCAGGGCATGCTGATACTGAAGCATGCAGCCCTTCCCTTTCCTGTCGTCGTCTTCACTGTTCCAACCATTTCTGCAAAGCACACGTACAAGTCACACCTGTCACATGGTAAATGCTTTGACCTGCTAAACTCCAATCACTCAACCCTGTCTCTTTGCCTGATTGGATCAGATTGAGATAATGTAGTTCATTATCTAATGGAATCAAAACCTTAAATCCTTGGAGAAATATTATGTGTATGGGTTAGGGGTGGCTATTATATATCCTATCTACAAAACCAAATAAGAGAAGTTTTTATGTTAAATAAATTGTTTGTGGGTCCCACCTTTTTGAAGTAAGTATCGGTACCCTCCAGCTTTTGATCTGGCTCAGTTCTGCATCTGACACCTCGATCTGGAGGGGGAGTCGAGGCATCCACACGTTCAGTTCAAGTTGAGCACTCAGGTAGCTGTAAGTAAAGTTCACCACCAACTTCACCTTGCCCTTTATCTCTTTGCCATTCATGAAAACATAGTCGCACCTGTCCGACACCTGGATAGGGGGAGATAATCCATCAGAACATGAATATATTATCATTTTAATTTGGTGTAAGCACACTTGTGTAAACAATTTACATCACACTTTGTTGTCAATGAAGGAGATATGAGTCATCTAACCAATGACAAAAAATAATCCAATATTCTCATAAAAGTCACTACTTGAACAAATAGGCCATTCTTACAACAACAAATGGCCTTGATGCAGTGTTGCACTGCATGAGTAGCCATAGTAATGTCAGCTGGCTGTTATAAACTACTGCGATGATCCCCGGTCCGAAGCGCTATAGAGGCAGCATTGCAATTTTATGTTAATCAAAATATCATGTGGTGCACATCAGTCCTTCACAGCAATATACATTCATTAATTCATGTTTTCAAATGTGACCTTGGGAAGTTTGGGCGATTGCTCAAACCTCTCAGGGACATTGTCAGACACGAGTCAGGAGGTTTTCCTTGGTCCTCTCAACGGCCACTGCTTTAAACAAATTGGATAATCAACGCAACATTAATATTCAGTCACAAACCCCCTGAAGTGCACAGGGGACTGAAAGAGGGGAGGAGGGGGGGGGGGACAGTGACTTTGACAGATAGCCTAAGGATGAATTACAATGATTCCTACTCTCATTTACGTAAACTCGACAATTTGCAAGAGGATGTGCCATCACAGGGTCATGCTATTTTTGAGAACATCCTGTGTCCTCAGTGGGTCACAGCATCAGTCATCCTGCACCCATGACCAGAGCATAAGCTTTCGAATGACCACATCACTGTGTCATTCTTGCTGTTAGCTGAGATGCCTTGGACTCTTTCCTAAAAATAATCCAATGCTTGATTTATATCCAAACAGCAGATTTAGAGGTGGCTCTGGAGCCCTTGAATGGGTGTCGTATGAAATGTCTAATGCAAGCATGGCAGAACAGGCAAGGTCTGATATAGATCAGTGAACTCATGTGTATAATTCAGTGTAACCAGTCATCCAGAGAAGCATCCTTCTCTGAACCTCCAAGAGCCATTTCCAAAAAATATTCAGAAGCATCAGTTTAAAAGGAATGGCATTTTTATGTATAATCTTGCAAATCGTTCTAGTCACAATCTGATTCTGCGGCCACGAATATCCTTCCGTCAAAATAGATATTTGCTAAAAATTATGATGTTACTTTCATCATTGGGTACAGTATTCAAGGCTAAATGAATAAAGTATGTAATGCTGCACCGACACAACTGTGAGAGTAGTTTTCTTGTGTAAATAAAACATGTAAATATCTTTGCAGAAAGATGTATTGTAAAGGGACAATCATTCAGGCTTGATAATTTAGTCAAATTAATAAGCCAAGCCATGAAAAGTCCTGATTAATCACTGCTTAGACAACTATGCTCAATATGTCTCTGATTAATATATTAAAGTCTCAATCCTTCAATACTGAAATGACAAAGAGAATGCCTATTAGCCCATTTCAAGTCTCTCCAACAATCATGCATATACCATCACAGCAGATAGGACTTTGTTTTGTCACATGAGCGACACATTATGGATAAATCCCACCCCATCTATCACTTGCAGATTTCATACTCGGAGATCAAAAGAGAAAAGATATTGGAGTCAACCTGTTAGACTAAGTAGATTAAAGGGAATATTTTTGAATGAAGCCGTGCTCTGTTCAGCAAATAAACTGAGAGCTACTGTGAGCTCAGAACAACAGTAAAGACGGCTACGTTACAGGGTTGAACACAAATATGTATTCCACCACACCAGGCCTTTTGACCTCCTCATGTAATCCTACTTTTCTTATAATTGATACTAATCTGCCCGAAAAAAACATGTGCACTTACTGTATATACTGTACTACAAATCTTATTATACTATCAACCTACCCATCTGTTGTTTACTAGACATGCTTTGGGCAGCAAATAAAAAAAGTGTAATAGATGGCTGGAGTACACAGCATGCCTTTGTTTACTTGCCACTTTACCCTTGAGTAAGTACATTCACAGCCTCTGACCTCAGGGGCAGGAGACCTGACTTTCAATTTCATAAATAAACAAAGCGGGCTTTTGGCATTCAGCCGTGCTCAGGTTTACAGGATAAAAGTAGCAAGTCATGGGAAGGGAGGAGAGGCAGACTGCGAGGTCATTTGTGAAAAGCAACTGAGCTCAACAGTTGTTCATTGTCGAGGAGATTGATGGCCGATGCTGTCGGATCCCTGCTAATAGTTAGTTTTACTGTGTGCAAAAGACTCCGAGAGCAGATGTGACTTTGGTAGAACTTATTTGTCCGTTTGTCCTTCCCATCACACATGAATCAGGCCTTGGCTTGATGAAGCTTTTTAAAACAGCCACTCTAAATTGCCCCCTGGCCCCGTAGATTCAACAAGGGCAGACAAGGCACAAACATCTCACCTTGTTCCATTCATTGCTGCTAACACATTTTCGTTCTCGGGTAACCATTTACAAGTACTAATTGAATGTTTTCTAAATCAGTTGTGAATGTAAGGTTGAATGCAACAGGCTATTTCTAACCCTAACCTTTTCATTATAATTGTGTCCCCAAAATTGAAAAGCTTTAAAAATCCTTCTACCGTAAAATTATTTTACTGGGAATGTGTGAAACCAAAGACACTTAAAGTAAGGTGTTGGAAGGTTATACATTATGATGTGAAGGCTAGCAGGTTAACCTACCTTCAGAACATCTTCATCAGTGGAGCTACAGTCTGTGTAGTCGGACACGTCAGTTATCACTCCGTCTTCTTCCACTGCCACCGTCCTCACAGGCATCACCACCTTCTTTCCAGTCAGAACAGCTGTATTCAGGATCTCTGAGTCCTGCAGGGAGGCCAGGGAAATCAGCAAAAGTCATTACATTTTAGGATACCACTTTACAATAAGACTACACTTATAAAGGATTCATAAAAGGTTTATAATTAGATTATTAATTAGGCTGTAAATACTGTATTAATCATTAAGAACCATTGATAAACCAGTTCTAACGTAGTTTTCATACATCAACACAGGCTCACTATTTGGCAAGATGACTTAGCCTTATATTGGCAACCTAGCTTACTTTGTCTTCTTCATCAGCCAGCATCCTTGGTATCTGTTGTTCACTGAGTTGATTCCCCCCCTTCCATCTTGATGTTTCTTGGCATCTCTTTATGACCATTTATTAATGAGTTACTAACATTTATAACTGCCAAAAGGGAGCCTTATTGTAAAGTGTAAAACACATTCCCATGTATTAATGAGTTACTACCATTTATAATAAGGCTTAGCAGTACAGATACATGTGGGCTCACTATTTGGCAAGCAACCGGTCACAGTTGCCCTGTTTATCTCTTGTCTTATAAAAGCTTATTAATGATTTATAAAGTGTTCACAACCTAATTAATAAATTAATTACAAACTATTCGTAAACCCTTTATAAGGGTAGTCTTATTAAAGTGATACCCATTTTGGTCTAGTACCTTAGTTACATTGAAATGAGAAATTGCAACAACAAAAAACGTTTTTGTTTGCAATTGTTGGGCTCTTGGGTAAACTGTTCATGTAGTACCAAAAGGGTTTTGGGACAGTAGCACTGTGGACTGCTGTAGGGGGAAGGTAGAATAGACCGGAGTGATGAATTGTGACTAAGTGACTCATCAGTCCAGATAAGGTGAGAAGGCCGGTCTCCTGGTGATGGCCAGGTTTTCTGCAGAGGCATGTCCCACAGAGCGTTAACATATCTGCTTGAACACAATCAAATAACTTGACCCGCGGCGGTGAACTAAAAATAATCTCTACATCTACAGTACAGCCTGTTCTTTCACGCTCAATGTATTATGAAATAGGGCAGCGGTGGCAGGTAGAGCACAGTTGTCCACTAATCACAGGGTTGTATATTTGATCCATGGGTCCACTTGTCCTTGAGCAATACTCTGAGCCTAGGTTGTTTAGGGCGGTAAAGCCGGCAACAAAGGGAATTGCTTCCACGCATGTGTATATGTGAAATGGTGATATGAATACCACTATTATAAATACTGTAGGAGAAGCATCCATCTGTCTCACTCTCTGTGTTTTTACTTGCATGTGCATGCATGCATGCATGGATGATCAAAGCATGAAAATGAAGCAGATGGGTATGTGTCGTCCTCTATAAAAACACATTGTTTTAAATGAAGTTGAAATAATTGAATATAGTGCATGTAAATTACTTTGAGATTAGTGGAGCGCAGTCAAGTCAAGTTCTGTGCATGATCAGTTCAATCAGATTTAAAGAGACACTTGGTTACTCGGTATGAAAATGAAGCAGATGGATATGTGTCCCTTGACTGTAAAACTGGCTTAAATGAAGCTGAAATAACTGAACATATTTATTTGTTTGCTGTCATACAATATAGTTAAAAAAAACAGATCTGAAGGTTGTCAGTAAAGTTGTCACCATTACATAGAAGTATTGAGCAGCAGCACTATATGGACTTCACAGAGCAAGGCTCGGAGTGATAAGTCAGCGCTAATGTCCCCTCGAGCCAGCCATCAAATCTCTTCGTGTTTGGCGCTCTGTCTGAGGTCAGCTTTTAATCCATGAAAAGGATGAACCATGTCAAATTCACGAATCAGGATACTGTAGCATATCCTCATAACGTCAAGCTCTATGGCACCATTATGATGGAAATGCAGAACTGTGAAATGTAAGTAACCCTTCTGCCCAAACGAATGGCATATTGATTCGTAACTTTTAATTGCACATATTTCATCAAAAAAGTGTGGTTGAATTAAAACTAAGAAACTGAAAAAAAGAGTGTGACAGACTGAGTCAAACCTGCAAACAACGGCAGAAGAAGTTCCCAGGTGACACAAAAATTCAGATTCAATGTTGAAAGTGGCTTGAACTCTTGTATACTGTTCTGCCTTTAGCGGTGGAGATTATATCATCATTACATTACATTACATTTAGCTGAAGCTTTTATCCAAAGCGACTTACAATAAGTACATTCGACCAGGAAGACACAACCTTGAAGAAAACAGAATCATAAAGTACATCAGGTTTCATAGAGCCAAGTATTTCAAGTGCTACTCAACTGGCTATAGATAAGCCAGTCCTTTATTAGTATATAAGTGCTCTGTTAGCAGTTCTTTGTTAGTAATTCTATCGCTCGAGGTGGAGTCGAAAGAGATGAGTTTTCAGTCTGCGCGGGAAGGTGTGTAAGCTTTCTGCTGTCCTGATGTCAATGGGGAGCTCATTCCACCATTTTGGAGCCAGGATAGCAAACCCACGTGTTTTTGCTGATGGGAACTTGGGTCCCCCTCGCAGCGAGGGTGCAACGAGCTGTTTGGCTGATGCAGAGCGGAGTGCACGTGCTGGGGTGTACAGTTTAACCATGTCCTGGATGTAGGAAGGGCCAGATCCATTCACAGCATGGTACGCAAGTACCAGTGTCTTGAAGTGGATTCTAGCAGTTACCGGAAGCCAGTGAAGGGAGCGGAGGAGCGGCGTGGTGTGGGAACATTTAGGAAGGTTGAAGACCAGACGAGCCGCTGCATTCTGGATGAGCTGCAGAGGTCGGATGGCACATGCAGGTAGACCAGCCAGGAGGGAGTTGCAGTAGTCTAGGCGTGAGATGACGAGAGCCTGGGCCAGAACCTGCGTGGCTTTCTGGGTCAGGAGGGGACGTATCCTCCTGATGTTGTAAAGAGTGTATCTGCAGCAACGGGTTGTAGCAGCGATGTTTGCAGTGAAGGACAGGTTGTTATCTAGGGTCACACCCAGATTCCTTGCAGTCTGAGTCGGGGAAACAACAGAGGTGCCGATGTTGATTGTCAGGTCAAGAGTGGGACAATCTTTTCCTCGAAGGAAAAGCAGTTCAGTCTTGTCAAGGTTGAGCTTGAGGTGATGATCAGACATCCACTGAGAGATGTCAGCTAGACAAGCAGAGATGCGTGCGACGACCTGGGTCTCTGGATTCATGGATTAACTATGGAGGATGCATGATAAAGAGGCCCGCAGCACCAAAATAGAAGCACATGAAGCAGCTGTTAGGAGGAGAAGATGACCATATTGCATGCCAGAACAGAGCAGAACAACAAAGAGGAGAAACATCAGCTTGCTGACAGTCAGCAACTCAGGGTCACACTCGGCTCAGAATAGAACCCATTTACAAAACAATCCAAAGCATATCCAGTCTTTTGTAAATGCAAACAAGACGCAAGTGGATCACAGCAAAGTGCATTTTATGATATTATTATGCACCAACACTCAAAGGAGGAAGTGTTGGCGTTATAGGAAACACTGCTGTTGGAAACATCGATGTTGTTTTGTTTGGTGTGACATGGAAGCTGTCAGCTAACTCACCATTACAAGAGGGGCCAGGCCAACAAAGTCTCTTTGAGTTGTATAGATCCTCATGGCTCCTTCAGTCTTGGCTACGTTTTTGGACGCGGATGTTAGTTCCAGCCTCCAGATGATCACCTGACTTTCTAGAGGACTGCTCAGCTCCTCCACCTCGAAATCCATCTGAAGCACCTCCAGCAGACTGCTCTCCAGCCTGAATGGGAAGCAGGATGAGTTAGACATACATGCATTCATCTAAAATTCCACAACAGCAAATGTGGTTTTCTAAACTGTGTAACAACTGTGTAAAGTTTATATAGAAAAGCAAATCAGGAGAAGAACACGCTGTAAAATTGACTTTACGGCAGCTTTGCTATGCTATCATTCATTATAACTTGATGGAAAGAGTGCCATATTTGTTTTTTTACAACGTGTAAGAGAATGCACAATTCCACCAGAAAGAAGCTTTCCATCAAAGTCTCTGATAATTAATCAGATTATTTCACAATTGGGCTCTGCAATTACCTCATCACACAATAGATTCCTGGAGAGATAATGATGTTACATTTCGTAAAGGTGCAGTGGTTTTTACGGGAGTGTATCTTGCACTGTGGCTCATTGCTCTCAGCACAAGACGAGTCATTGCAGTAGCTGAATGGACACATTAGTTGCCAGTATGAGCAGAGCCAAACGTCCTCACAGAATAACTTACTGTAAACCACTAAAGGTAAAGGAATATGATGTGCTGCTATGACATATTGATCCATCCCTGGGATCTATGTCATCCCTTGTGCATGGATCCAGTCATTACTAAGTGGTCCGATCAGATTGCAATTTTTACATATTCAGGAAACAGTTGGTGCAGTTGAAAGTTAAGTATAAAGTAACCAGATGAAGATTTGGACTGGATTCTTGGATATTAAACTCAAAGTTAATAATAATGTTATGAATTTAGTCCTGTAGGAAGAAAGTGAAAAGAGTTTTGTAGCAGGATGTGATCACACTAGCAGTGACAATGCCTTGTCTTTGTTTTAGGGCTTTGAATCTGGAGGCAATCCCACAAAATAAACCAAAAAAGAGTAGAGTTTAATCTCTCTGTGCTGCTAGACCTACCCTTGAATTGCGGGTACTGTTAAATGTGAACAGAATATAAGTTGTTCCGAGGACAGTGGCTTCCTGCATACACAACAAAGTAAAAGCCTTTATAACTTATAATGGCCTTTCAGTGATGGCAGCCAGAACAGAGTGTCCTTGCCATGGATTCAATGTTCTCCTATGGCCCAAGTTAGTATGCTGGGTTTTATTTCTTGGCACTGAAATGAACTATAGAAAAGATATATTGGTGGACAAAAATTCCATAAGAATGCACATACCCGCATGGACATTATCAGACCCACTGCATCTGGGTGTACATTTTATAAATGTCTGTGCCAGGGCTGTGAAGACAAACAGTAAGTCATGTTCACTGCATGAAAATGACCTCTGAAGGGATGCATCCCAGCCGTGTTTCTGCATTGAAGCAACAACAATTGGATATACTACAAATAATATTTTGTTAATCCTCTATTATGTTCCAAACTCAACAGCAAAGCACACACCTCTCTGTACTGCCCTCTCACTCAGTGCACCATATATCTGCCCCCATTAAGGGCAACACAGAGATTAAGTGTAATTGAATAATCTTAGCATATTGATTCCAGACCTGAGATTAAAAAATAATTATTGTATTCTGGTTAAGAATCAAAACAAGATATACTTCATTTGAATGAGCACACATATATCCCTTAAGTATGTATTAACACAGATATCTGTAGGAAATGCTATTTATGCCTCAATCATTCTTGTGAAGCTTGCCGAGGGATAATGCTTCAACTTGTTTACGACCGGCAGCCTGTCTGTGAGTAGCAGCGCTTTCATATTAAGATCCAAAGCAAACTGCTGTGACAGTGGATTAAAAAACTTTAATGTACAGATACCGTAAATACTTTAAGTGCTCACTAAAGCCAAGAAGACAAAAAGTCAGAGAAATCCCCACAGTGGTGTGACAGTGGACACTTTATGTTAGTTTCATGACATTTTAGAGGGGATTAATGGAAATGGCTAAGTGAAAGAATTCACACCAAGTACTTTGCCGTACTTAGTGCCGGTGTAGGTACCATATGTGCACGGCCTACCAGATCAGCACGGGGTCCATTACGCTTACTAATGACGTCACGCATTGGCTGTACGGCAAACCAAGAGGACATTTTACACGGCCAAATTCCGCAAAGAATATTAAAAAATAACAATCGACATTCATCTGAACGAGGGAGGTGCTTTATTATCATTACCACGTAATTTCCCGATCATTTAAATATGAATATGGTGAGATACATTCTTTGAATAAGCGAGAAATGGATTTAACTCATGTTTGACAATAACTGTGAATTTATGTCCTTTTATTTAAAATTAGAAATAAAATGTGATCATACACCAACGCAGTTTTTAAAGATATACATTTTTCAACACAGAATCATTTACCAAATTACACCATATCCAATCACTTTACGAGTCAGAAAATGCTATCTGTTCATTGCAGTTATTGTTTATTGAATTAGATTACCATGAGCTCAACATAATTATGTAGAGTACAAGTCCACAGCCAAGAAAATGTTATTTGCATGTCATTTAATTTTGAGCATGGAATTATAACACTGGAGTTTGTTATTTAGTGGGAATGCTGTTAACAGCACTAAAATGAAAAGTTTATTATTATTATTCCGCCGACTTATTTTGGCCCTCTTCTCCTCCCACATTGAACATCGCAGAAACTCCGTTCAAACATCAAAACGTTCAGCTCGGTCGGGAATCGATGGCTATTACTTTTCTCATTCATAACTTTCATAATTCCAGAGATACATCCCATAATTCATCACATTTTTAACATTGAAGTCATTGGAGAAAATCTTCAGACTTCAACAAATCTTCATGCGACTTCAACTGCTAACTGTTCATTCATACTTTCACCTCATTCCAACTTTAAAATGTTACACATCTTTCTGACATTACTCGTATAAAACAACTTTTAAATCTGATTCTTACTTTTAGAGATATTAAACATTGTTCAGACTTTGTTAAAGAGGTTTTCTTCAGATTTTAACATTAACTAGAGTGCGTGATGTCACAGCTAGAGGGTAGAACATCTTGAAATTTGCCTTCATATATTTTTTTAAAACTGCCATAATTCCCAAACCTTACATTCCTGAGACATAATGTATCATGACAAACGTAGGAAAACATCTCGTAGCTTGAAAAATGACAAATAATTAAGCAAAATAATAAAACATAATGCCTCTTGAGGTCATGAAGTGACAAAAACGTTCAACATTCCTCCATTAAACCCCATTGTAATTTCAGGCAGATATTTCCTCACGCTAGCAGCCGCACACCTTTAGTTAAACTGCCAAAAAGGCCACATTATAAACCCGAAACTACACAAAAATTACACTTCAGATACTCAACTTCCTTGACATGCTTCACGTTTTGAAATTTCACAGATATCTGTTACGGTTCTTCCACAAAACGTTCACATGTAAGAGGTTTATCTCTCATTCAGAACAATGGAAACCTGTGATCTCTGCACACCTCGTTAGCTCAAATATAAACACCTGTGTAATGGAACACGATGATGTCATCACTCCAACTGCCATGCTCAGAGCAGCAGACTTCAGATAGCAGTGTGCAAACAGTCCAGCCGTGAAGACATCTACGGGGCAGTTTTTAGATTTCTTCAAATGCCGTTGCCATGGCAACACAATGCTCGCCTTGAAACACGTTTTTTTCATAACTTCAGCGAAAATACTCAACAGCCCAGAACTTCACAGGTTTGGTAACGATGCAGCCATCAACGCATCTAGGTGTATCATGGGATGTCATCAAATGCCGTTGGCATGGCGACAGATCATTCACCATCAAGTTAGTTCAGAAGTTTGCAGTTAGAATATTCTGCTGCTTTTCCAAGCCTTTTTACTTTCTTTTCTTCTCTCATCACACATTCAAGCCCCCAGTGTTCATGTATCATTTCAATCAAAATTCTTCACTTTCTTCTTACACATTACATTTCAGCATAGCAGTTTAGCGTCAAATGTTCAGCATAAAGCATTCCCACTAGCAATTTCTCCAGGAATTGCATTCTCTAGTTATTTACTATAACTTGATCATTCTATTTCAGTTTGTGGGCTACAGCCAGTTTATTGTAGCAGCACGTTAACAGCTTCATCCTCTGAACATGTGTACTGTCTGTTCAAAAAACTGCAGGAACCCAGAACACAAACAAAAAACATAACCCCCTTCAACTATTGTAAATGTTACGGGTCCCCGATGTGACCACAGTAGCAGTGATGATAACTGTATTAAGCAGGTTTTACAGGAGCATGAGGACACTGTGTGTCCTTGCAGATTGCTTCTCTGGTTGTTTTATTGCACAACAAAATCATGTAAACATATTATGTAAATAACCCAATTTGTGTTCTGTGAAACTGAAAAGGATATTACATTACATTTTGTCTTTTATTGCAGTTGTATGTCTTAAATGTAATTTAGGTTAACTTCTTGTTTTATTTAGATGCTTTTATTTTGAAGGCGAGTTTACGCTGTTGACAGGAAGTTGTTGTTGCTATGGAAACAACATGACGGTATCTGATATCTTCTACATATAAAGACGGAGAAAGTAAAGAATAAAGTTTATGTTTAAATGTTAGAACCCCCCGAAGAGGCACAAGCTCTTACGTTGAGTCTGGAGTTTCAATAAATTCTAAATCATCAGTAAAGTCTACGACCATATTTCGGAGGGATATGCTACATATTAACTTTCAATTTTATGCATTTCAGTTCTTCATTAACATTACTTAATTAACACTTCACTTTCCTGACACAGTTCCACTAACATACATTCACTGTCGATTGTTATTTTTCTATATTCTTTGCGGAATTTAGCCATGTAAACATTTTACATGGCCAAATTCCGCCGTACAGCCAATGCGTGACGTCATTAGTAAGCATAATGGACCCCGTGCTGATCTGGTAGGCCGTGCACATCTGGTACCTACACCGGCACTACCAATCGCGTTCACACCGGAGTACTTTTCCCTGAGGGAAGATTACGCAAATGAGCCGCTGACGTCACTTCATCTTCTTCTGCTTTGGGTTTACTGGCAGGCCACAAACAACTTCACAGCGTATACTGCCACCCGAAGTCCCCGGCCGGAAGTCCCTGGAGTTGGGGACTGGGACTCCCAGCAGCTTTTATTTTATGTCCTTCTTATTTTTGTCCAAGCTCAAGGGAGCCAGAGCAGAGGGCTTAAAGAGCCGCATGCGGTTGCAGACCCCTGCCTTAGAGTGACACTGATGTTGTTGTGTCCCCCTTAAACTGTGGGTTTTCTCTGGAAGTTTTTCCTTGTACGATGTGAGGGTCTAAGGATAGAGGGTGTCGTTTTTCTCATACTGATATTCTGAACAATCTGTGCTGTTGTATTTGCTGTAAAGTGTCTCTACTGTAGGCTATTTTTATTATATGTACAGCTCTTTGGCTCGACCAAAAATCGTTTATAAATGTGCTATATAAATAAAACTTGATTTGATTTGTGGTCTTAATCAGTGTGACTTAGTCATCAATTACATGATCACAAAGAGAAATTGCCTGCGTAATGTATCTGCTAAACAACCGTTAGCATTGTCGTTGTAAGCATGTTGCCATGCTGATGTTAGCTTTTAGCACAAAGTATCCTCCTGTGTCATAGCTCTGCTGCACAGAGCCACTAACATGGCTGAAGATTAGACTTAGTCTTAAAACGTTATTCTATGTAATATGAGAGAACTACAAGAGAGGTTAACCTTAAGCTTCGGTTGTAGCGAGACAGAGTAGGATTGAAGGGACATTAGATAAATATTTGTTCCTACAGTATTCCCTTTAAATAAAAAGAGTCCTGTAATCTCAGGAGGCTCATTATGTGATAACTCCTTAACGGCCTCAGCTAACCTCAATGTACAATGAAATGCACTTAGCTGAAAATGAAAGGACATCTGAGATAAGTCACTTGTTCATGCAAGGCTGTAGTGTCCTTTAATGAGGTAACAGGGCAAGAAGTTAAGTACTTCCTTGAAGTAGGATCAGACCAGCCTTTAGATGCATTGTCTTGTAAACAATTGTGGTGCCAAATTTGAAATTGACTCACAACTGTGTTGTCATAACCTTCCCTGCTTAAATTATAAGTCACAGGTTAGATATATGTTCTACTGCATACTATTAATGCATGTGGCTGGTAAATGTTTAGAAATGATTAAAGCACAGAGGAGGAGAGGATCATAAAGGGGGAAAGGAATACCTGTTTATAAGCGGCAGCTTTATAGGAACACCTGTAGCCAACCTGTGCTTAGAGAGTAGACATGTCCGCCCAGGATTCTCCTGCAGTAAGCTGTTGTCAGGCTTGTACAGCGTAGATGGTTTGTCTTTTACTCCACAGAGTACTGAGACAAATACTGATATTCTTTGCAGGACATTCATCACAATGGTGCAGCTTTTATCAGCTCGAGCCACTAGCAACCAATAGTACGTGAATAATTCCCTTTGGACCTTTGGATTGTTCTTCGTCCATTCTAACGACAGCAATCCAAGCCCATAAATATGTATAAAGTCCCGGCCACAACAAACTAGACACAGATGGATAGCACTGGCATACAGAGTAATGTGGGAAAAACAGACTTGCCTTTTCCCAGGTATGGGAGCCTTCCTCTGACAAATAACAGCGATGTCTCCATCTGCGCCCATATCCAGAGTGATGTCCCACAGTAAAGAGTTACTAGGTGTCGCTGTTCGAAAGGTCACACCTTTCTTTACTGTCACTCTGTGGAAAGTAAAAAATGAAAAAGGTGAAGAATGTGGTAAATGTGAAATGTCCTGTTCTAACATCCAATGGATTTCAGGGCAATGAATGTTTATCTTTCCAAAGTTTAAGTAGCATATAATGTAAACAATATCTGGAATATTGTGTTGATATTCATTTTTCATTCCTTTTGGAACATGCAAAATAGTATTATAAATAGATCCCAGTCCCAGTACAGATTTAAACTTGTAGATAAAACATTTAGTTTCCTCACAAAGAATGTATTTGATTCATGTATTAAAATACCTTTCTAGGTTATTACAATAAATCCAGATTTTCATATCATTAATATTTCACTTAGGGATACAACCGAATGAAGACAAGCAATTAATAACATTAAAAAAGCTGAAATTGAATCTATTTCAAATCATTATTTGCATTTCAGATAAAACCTTCTTTTTTTTACTTTTCCAATGCATCATTAGTTTTTTAGGCCCCTAATTTGTAAAATGATAAGCATTATGCAGCTGAACATGTACACCTTTCCCGGTGGACTGCCCCAGCATAAGCAGCTTGCAGCAGGTCAAATGTTAATGAGATATTCTCTACATGCATGTAAGATCCACTCCTCTGCTCCAACAATACCAATAGTCCGGATGGTTAGCTTTTCTCTGGAAGTATGGCTTGTTTATTAGTCTGAAAGCTCTAATAAGAATCCTTAATACTAGTTTTCTATAGTTCAGAACAACATCCTCTTGTAATTCTTTGGCGATCATCTGCATGCAAAGCTGTGTGTTTTTATCTCTGACTCCTGATAAACAAAGTCTTGAGCGCATTAGGCATCTCTGAGGAGGTGTTATCTAGGATAGGAGCGAAAGCAATCTTAGCACTTCTCCTGTTATGAGAAGAGGGGTTTGACTATGACTCCCTGTTCAGCACAATGAAATAAAACCAACATGCATTAACTCCGAATTGAAATATTAAAGATGACCTCTTAAGGGATTTGTGATGAGTTTTAAGTATGCATGCTTTTTTGTGTGCGACTTAATACTAACATCTGCACATCGAGCGTGTAATCTGGAACGAAGGTCTCAAGTGGCCACTCAGCATGAAAGTCTCTGCTGTGGAGCCACAAAGTCGAACACAATCCGGTGCCTTAACCACAGGAGTGCAAGATAGAAAGGTCTCCCTTTTTTCTTCCGTCTCTTTGTCAGAAAGAATGGATTTGGAAGTAATGTCATCTTGTGGCATTTGTGACACCACTAAAAGACCAAACAGACAAAGACCTCATAGGTTAAAGGTCACAATTAAAGAGGGATGACTGAGCAGTGTCTCCTTCAATAGTGGTTTCAATCTTCTGTTATCCTGACCCCAGAGACTGCTGTATTTCCAGCTGCACACAACAGCATCTGATTCATCGGATTAACCCAGCTTCAACCAGGGAGCAGAGATCTAAAAGGTGGAATCATGGAGCGGTGGAAAATAAAATCCTGCAAGTCCTCTGGTCATGATTGCACGCAGCTGAATGCAATAGTTTTGGGGTCAGTAAGTGGACCCATATTGAGGGAGCTGTGGAAGAACCACCTCTAGCTCTCTGTTATAGCTGCAGCAGACATGTCCCAGAAAAACAGAAATCCAGGGAATTCAAACTCTGGCTTTGAGCATCTCTCATCAAATAAAGCCCAAAAAGGAGCTTAATACATTAAATGTTGCATGGGCTAAATTAAATTAGCATGTCTGTGTCCTGTGAATAATATTGAATGACAATGGCAAACAAATCAGTGGTTATCAGTCTAAGGGTTCCTGAGACAGCAGAACCAACTTTACAGTGGCTAAATTAGCAAAGAGAGATCTCGAATCGACTTTTAATTTAAATGTCACTGTCACACAATACAGTATGTAGTCGTATATGACTCAATCAGCTCATAAATGTGACTATTACACTTTGCAAAATGTAAGCAGCTACAGTTTTTCAGACTTCTGGGTTTTCCTGCCCATCTCCAACTTGTAATATCTTGTTTAAACCTTGTGCAGAAAAGACAAGAGCAACACCACACATGATTGATGTTGGGACTGGACAGTACCACAGCGGAATTTCTATCTGACAATGATGGATGTCTTAATTCTGCAAGCAGCTAAAACCTCATCCATTAAGCCGCCAGTCTTGAAGAGTTCAGAGCATTTCAATGTTGTTGCTGCTCAGATCTCTGACTGTAAGTCTGCATTGAGGGTTCAGATGTACCAGAATTTAGTTGAGATCTGTTTACCATTTGAAGAAATCTTTCCATCACTTGCTCTGATGGTCACATATTTTCTTACAGCTGAGCTCCCATGAAACTTCTTAAGCAGAAATCCAGTTGTGTAACTATGACAACTTGCAAGTTGTCATGATATGTAATGTTTTTTTTGTTTTTTTTATTCTAGTTTAATTTGCTTGATAAATGCTGCCAAGCTGCATGAAGTACGGCAGGGCCTTAAACTTAATGCCAACAAGCTTGCAGGCTTACAATGACAATGCTCACATGCTGCTGTTTAGCAGGTATAATGTTACTATACCAGTTTAGCGTTTTCGCATATTAACATAAAGTATATCTGAGGCTGATAGGAATGACATTGGTTTTGCAATAACCTATATTTTGCATTATTATTGGATATATTATGTTGGATTATTAATATTATCCATCCATCCATCTTCTCCCGCTTATCCGTGGTCGGGTCGCGGGGGTAGCAGTTCCAGCAGAGAGCCCCAAACTTTCTTTTCCCTGGCGACATCAACCAGCTCTGACTGGGGGATCCCAAGGCGCTCCCAGGCCAGCGAAGAGATATACTCCCTCCACCTGGTCCTAGGTCTACCCCTTGGTCTCTTCCCAGCTGGACGTGCCTGGAACACCTCCCTAGGGAGGCGCCCAGGTGGCATCCTAACTAGGTGCCCGAACCACCTCAACTGGCTTCTTTCGACGCGAAGGAGGAGCGGCTCAACTCCGAGTCCCTCCCTGATGACCGAACTTCTCACCTTATCTATAAGGGAGACACCAGCCACCCTGCGGAGAAAACCCATCTCGGCCGCTTGTATCCGCGATCTCGTTCTTTCGGTCATGACCCATCCTTCATGACCATAGGTGAGGGTAGGAACGAAAATGGCCCGGTAGACAGAGAGCTTTGCCTTCTGGCTCAGCTCCCTTTTCGTCACAACGGTGCGGTAAAGCGACTGCAGTACCGCTCCCGCTGCTCCGATTCTCCGGCCCATCTCACGCTCCATTGTTCCCTCACTCGAGAACAAGACCCCGAGATACTTGAACTCCTTCACTTGGGGTAAGGACTCATTCCCTACTTGGAGTGGACAGTCCATCGGTTTCCTGCTGAGAACCATGGCCTCAGATTTGGAGGTGCTGATCCTAATCCCAGCCACTTCACACTCGGTTGCGAACCGATCCAGTGAGTGCTGAAGGTCGCAGACCGATGAAGCCATTAGAACCACATCATCTGCAAAAAGCAGTGGTGCAATCCTTAGTCCACCGAACTGCAGACCCCCTCCCCCACGACTACGCCTCGAAATCCGATCCATGTATATTACAAACAGGATTGGTGACAAAGCGCAGCCCTGGCGGAGGCCAACCCTCACCGGAAATGGGTCCGACTTACTGCCGAGGACCCGGACACAGCTCTCGCTTTGGGAGTACAGAGATTGGATGGCCCTGAGTAGAGACCCCCTCACCCCATACTCCCGCAGCACCTCCCACAGTAACTCCCTGGGAACCCGGTCATACGCCTTCTCCAAGTCTACAAAACACATGTAGACCGGATAAGCGTACTCCCAGGCCCCCTCCAGGATCCTTGCGAGAGTAAAAAGCTGATCCGTCGTTCCACGACCAGGACGGAATCCGCATTGTTCCTCCTCAATCTGAGGTTCGACAATCGGCCTGACCCTCCTTTCGAGTACCTTGGAGTAAACTTTCCCGGGGAGGCTGAGTAGTGTGATGCCTCTGTAATTGGCACACACCCTCTGATCCCCCTTTTTAAAAAGGGGAACCACCACCCCGGTCTGCCACTCCTTCGGTACTGTTTCCGACTTCCACGCAACGTTGATGAGACGTGTCAACCATGACAGTCCCTCAACACCCAGAGCCTTCAGCATTTCCGGGCGGATCTCATTCACCCCCGGGGCTTTGCCACTGTGGAGTTGTTTGACGACCTCAGTGACCTCCCCCCGGGAGATTGGTGTTGATCCCCCGTCATACTCCAGCTCTGCCTCTAACATAGAGGGCGGAGTTGTCGGGTTCAGGAGTTCCTCAAAGTGTTCCTTCCAACGCCCCAACACTCCATCAGTTGAGGTCAACAACGTCCCATCCTTACTGTACACAGCTTGGATGGTCCCCTGCTTCCCCCTCCTGAGGTGTCGGACAGTTTTCCAGATCAACTTTGGTGCCGCCCGAAAGTCCTTCTCCATGTCTTCTCCGAACTTCTCCCACACCCGCTGCTTTGCCTCGGCCACGGATGAGGCTGCTGCCCTTCGGGCCTGTCGGTACCTTGCAACTGCCTCGGGAGTCCCCCGGGATAACAAATCCCTGAAGGCCTCCTTCTTCAGTCGGACGGCTTCCCTGACCACCGGTGTCCACCAGGAGGTTCGAGGGTTACCGCCCCTTGAGGCACCTAGGACCTTGAGACCACAGCTCCCCGCTTCGGCAATAGAGGCTTTGAACACCGACCACTCTGGTTCAATGTCCCCAACCTCCACAGGAATGGAATATTATGTGTAATATAATTCATCCTGGTGCATATGATGCCTGGACATTGCAATCTAATAGTTTTGTAAGTCATTTAGTCTGGATTCACGGCGCTATAGCATGTCTACAAAACGTCTTTGACATGTGCTGCATAAAACATTTGTAACAGGACTGGGCAGATAAAGAGAAAAGTGGTAGAGCAGGAATCACGACAGAGATGTAGGTGCCTCCCACTACTCTGCCTCTCAGCACCTTACATGCATATTTTATCAAAGATTTGCTATATGATTTTTTTTTCAACATAGTGCTGATTACTCCAACTTCCATGTTCTATTTCCGTATATAATTACCCCACAGATGCTGACTGTAGAGAATTATAAATGCAATGTAATCTGGGCATAATCAATGAAGTGTGCCGGATGGCATGCATGCATGAATGAGGAAACCAAGTTACTTTTAATCTTGTAATGACTTCTGAATAACATGTCCTGTTGTGACGAAACACCACTGTGTATTGAGCTGCATGGAGCCAGGTTTAACTAATAGACAGTGGCAGCAGCAAGAAGCCTTATCTCAAGCTCTTTTTCTCTTCCCCTTTTGTAAAAAAAAAATCCCCAACGACTGGAAGAGGGCTTTCTTCTGAGTAGTTTGGAGCATGGACCAGTGTCTATGTCTTTGGTTAGCAGGCCCTGAGGAGGCGGGGGGGGGGGGGGGCACCTGGGCAGGGAAAATAGATGGCTTTGGAGACTAAAGCTGACAGTGTGTGAGAAAAGCCGCTCTCAGGTGCTGCACCTGCCATCCATCTCACTTCTGACCATGCACAGCATGAGTGGCAGTATTCCTGCAGCTTTTACATACTCTTCATTCACTAACACACACACCTGCATGTACCGGCAAACTGGCACACAGAATGGTTGTTGGCCCTTGGCCTTCATCAGTCGTCTCCCTCCCTTGTGTATTTGTGGAATGGTGTTTTTCAAGCTTATTTGAAACATCACACAGCCATGGCCAACAAGGAAATGTAGAACAATGACACCATTCAAAGAACACTCTGCATAATACAGTAAAACAGAGACTGATTAAAGACCTAGATCATATTTTCTGTGTGAGCTGTACTTCCTGGCCCAGATCCATTTCATCTCCAAGGCTGTTATCAAGATGTCTTAGTACATAGGGTTTGTAATTGCTTCCCTGATATAATTTGTGTTACCATCTTTGGCTTTGTGAATGCATCACTGCGGGGCAATGGTAGCACCAGTGAACCCCGGTGCAATCGGAAACAGATGCAATCGTTAATTATTATAGTTAACCGTTTAGCCGTCTGATGGCCAACTATCGGTATGTGTTTATCGTACTTATGGAGCAGTTCAGGGACTTGGGGAGATGTTCGTGCCAACATGTTTGCCAGATGGCAAACACCAAAGCACTAAAAAGGTTGTGAAATTCCTTTATGTCCCGCAGATGAATGAGTAGGTTCCCTGGTTGAAGAGCTCTCTGACACAGTGTCCTGTTGACACAGAAGCTTACTGTTGGTTACTTATCGCCACACTGTTTCCTTCAAGTAAAAACACTGAACACAATAAAAGTGTGTGCTTCATTTCTGACTTTTAAAAGCTGTTGTAAGCTCATACTTCTTGCCACTCAACTAAGCATAAAATGAAGGGATCATCTAATTGCCTTTCCGAGGTTGAATGATAATGAATGTAGTCTATCTATGACCTTTATCCAACAATCGCTGAGAATGATTACATTTAGCAGGAAAGGACAGGTGTGGCTTGTCTTTTTCTCTATCAACCTCAAATGTGTATGTCCCTTGACTCTAGCTAGTGGCATCAATAACAGGTTTATCATGCTGATGAGAGAATTAAGCAAAGCTTAATGGGACATTCAGACAGTGATGAAGCACACAGACAGCTGTTGTGGACCGGATGCAGAGGGCTTGTTAATGTGCTGATAGAGGGGTGTGTGTGTGGGGGGTTGTTGATATCGGTTAAAAGTACAGTGCGTGTATTATGCATGTCAAGAATATTACTACAAAGCTTACTACAAAGCTTACTACAAAGCTTACTAACAAGCGTGTCAATCTTCCAATCAAGTGAAGGAGGGGAGAGGAGAAGGGCAAAAGAAAGGAGAAGAATAGGAAATAGGAGAGGAATATAAAGGAATGGAGATGAAAAGAGAATAAGAAAGGAAATAAATGGAAAGGTAAGGAGAAGAAAGAAGACAAGCAAGATGTGGGGAAGGGAGGCTTTTCTGATATCTACTTTTTGTTCAGAAACATGTGTGACTGAGTGAATGAATTAGAGCAGCAATGATTAAAAGTGACGGAATGAAGAGGAGGAATCAGGATTTCATTTTTTGGTTCATTGCTTCAGCAAAAATCAAGACAGAAAAGGAATGAAGCTATTCAAATATATTGTGTGGATTCATTAATTCTCAGATTCTCACAAGACAACCCAAAGAATAAAACACCTTTTTGTTTCTTTACTACGTTTGTGCACCAGAAAAAAAAAACCTGAATGACCTGAGAGAAATGTTGAGTGACTATGGATGGCTAAAGTCATAAACCTGTGCGTACAGGTGCACTCGAGCACACTTGTTGGCTCAATCAATATTTATCCATTCAAAAATGATCTGAGAAAGTGAATCAGTGCATGAATACATAACCAGGTGAAAAAATAATGAATATTGCATGACTGTCCCCTCACCTGCTCACCTCCACTCAAGCATGAATTTACAAGTCGGAGGTTACTCGGAGCACATTTATTTTTCAGGAAACATTGATTGTGTACTAAAGTGTTTTTTAATCTACTAAGAAACGCTGTAACTATTTTTCAGGGACTAACACACTTTAACAAGCTGCCTTCAAAGACTTTCTTATTGAGCCTCTCACGGCACCTTATTGGACATCATTCAACAGCACCATATCATTTTCATTTATCATTACTTGAAACAAAAACACATAGAAGAAGGATTTATAACGATTTATAACGTTCCTTACTCGTGATATGAATCTACACACAAACGTATTGAATAACTGAGACAATGTATTTTACACCTTGTGACAGTTCATTATTCAATGACTTGGAGTAAAACAGATAGTGTCTAGAATAATAATAATAAATCAGTCTCTTATCAAGTTAACGTAAATCTCCACTTGTCTGTTTCGACAGCTAACCTCGACAGTTCTAGTTATGCTGCAAGGTGGTTCTCTTTGATCTCGTATGGATGATTATCATAAAAGACATTATGGCGCAGGTGACCATGAACACTGTCCATAACATGGTGAGAGACATTTAATTCAAGTTCAGTTTTAAGGTGCAAATGTCCCATGTTGCATCATTTCACCTTGTAAAGGGGAGTTACAAACTGACATATTGAAAGAAAGTCATATGAACAGGTTAAGTCTTGTTTTTCTTTGTTCATTGGATTATTCTCCGTCAGAGAATAATAAGAACATTGGTTGAGGAAATCATTCTTGGAAAAACTGTATCATATAAGCTTATATACCAAGGAGTAAAGGAGAAAATTGTCCATTGCATATTAAGACCCAAATCAAATTAAGCAATTCTGGTTATACTAATGATCTCAACACAAGCGATAGCATTAGGTTGAGATACCACAGAAAGCAGAGTAAACATTTGTCACGAGCTACTGGAGATCTTTGATCCGTGTCAAACTTGATGAGTCATGAAGCAGCAGTACATGTCATCAGGCTGTGCTCACTCGAACATGTACCTGTCTAACTTGACTTGAATAATATACCCCAGTTCTCGGAAAGACAGTTACCCTCTATGCCAGTGGTTCCCAACCTGGGGGGTGCGCCCCCCCCCCCCCTTTTTTTCCTTTTTTTCCTTTTTTTATTACATATAATTTTAACGCAATACATGATTGTCGCTAAAAGCCTTGTCTCTATGTTACAATAAAATATAAAACATAATTGATTAATTAATTTAAAAAAAAATTCAAGTTAGTAGCTAATAAAAGCATAAAAAGACAGAAATGTATATTTTTTCTTTAATATAAATGTTTCTTCTGCCCGTAAAGTGTCCAAACCAGGCTTTTCTGGATAAGCACATTTTTAAAACAAAGTGATTGTCCATGCCGGTTTCAGTTGGATTATTTGTCACAGTTGCTCCGATCAGATCGGTCTCCTCCATTTTGTAGATTATCTACGACTTTTGAATCCACATAAACACATCGGCAAAATCCGGCTTACTTTGAGCATGTGTTTTAAACAGTTTAATCCCTTTGTGAATTGTTTCCACTTCCGCGCCGTCCTTTAATTTCTTCATACAGCGGGAATCCAGATGAATTAATCCTGAGTCCAATAACTATCAAAGTCACTCCAATAGTGCTCCTTAATTACGCTTTCATCCTCCTTTAACAAAATACTTCACGTTCATCCAGTTTGTGACTTTTAAACTTTAATTACCGCTGTAGCACCCCCCCCCCCTTGTGTGTGGGGGGGCGCAACTTCCAACAGGAGTCATTTGGGGGGGCTCTTGGGAAAAAAGGTTGGGAACCCCTGCTCTATGCTATAATCAATGCTTAATCTCTTTCCCTCCAATACTCCTTTATTTTTAACGGTACAGGAGTTGCAAGAAGAAGAGAAGAGGACTAATACAGTTAGATAACCATTCCATGTATTGAATTCGTATCACCCAATTAATTTAGACTGAAGGGTTTTACCTCAGTCTTTAAAACACAGCCAGTCTGACCACTACAAACTGTGAGCTAATGGAAGACACAGCCTTACCTGAGAGTGAAGTTAGTCAGCTGAGCAGAGCTGGTCATGAGTATGTAGAAGGTGGCGATATCAGTCTTCTTCAGTGGTTTGGAAGATGTCCGTATAACAATAACATTGCCGAGCTTGAGCCGTGAAAGTGTTGCCATTCCTTTGGGCACCTGCAGAAGACGAACACTGCCAATCCTCTGCATGGCTGTGATAGGAACATACTCTGCCTGCTGCTGTGAGCCCCCCCAACGACTTCCATCCACAGAATTACACTTCCCATTGACTTTGGGTTGCGCCTGGTAGTACAGCTCCACAGGGTTCCCAGTAGTCGGGTCCAGCCTCTCCCTGCTGGTGCCCTCTGACCCCACAGCAAACCAACCAGGTGCAGGATTCAGCTCAGCCATGCAGGTTCCCCTCTCGCCTCCCATGGCACAGGAACCCCTGACCTCCTGAGTCTGCCAGAAAGCGTACACTGTCACACACGGTAGCTCATCTACAGTTCCTTCTCCTCTGTCCCAGTCCCTACCCGCAACATAGAAAAGCACCCGCACTTTGGGCTTGGGGGAGAAAACCCGAGGCGTCAGCACGAAGGATTGGATTTTCCAGTTAAAGGTAAAGACCTCCGGAGCGTTGAAAAGCTGCACAGACTGGACTAGATCTAGAGGCACAAGCTGCTCTGTGGACATCGGGCCGTAGCTGCCGTTGACCGCTGGCTGCCGACTGGATCTTAAGATGACAAAGGGCTGCGTGTGAGTCTGCATGCTGGAGTTCCTCATGAAGTCTTGCCCAGCTTCTTTAAGGAAGAGGTAGTCAGCATCTCGCACCTCATAGTTGACAGGCAAGAAGACAGGGAAAGGCACTGGGCTCTTAATGTCGCTCAGCTCGGTACTGCTCAAATCTGTAAGGTAAACATAGAAAGAATCCCAGTAGGCCTGTTAAAATACATGGAAATATGTCACAGTTCCACGTGTCTGAGCAAGGACTTTTTTTACATTTGAGAATCAAATACTGTGAAAAATACCGACAATATTCCAGGAACCTAAAGTCAGTCAAGGCCAACTGATCAACTTAGTGAGGCATCAATGTATTAGACTAAAAGGCCTCTGAGCTTAACCTTAAATTCCTGTAACAGTATCTGAACTAATGTAAAGGGAAGCTTAAACGGGTTATACTTTCCGAAATTGGGATAAAGCAGCAGCAGTTGAACTCTGTGACTTTGTTCAGACTGTTAAAAAATATTGGTGTGAGGAGAGCTGAACTTTCTATTTCCCATTTTTAACAAGCAAGGCCCTCCCCAGAGCTATTCGTGTTTTCTTTGAACCCTGTTCTTAACTTAGAAGAAAATGCAACAGCCGCCCAACAACACATACAACATAATATAACAGTATTAAATTGCAAACACTTTTAATTGTGTACCCAAATTTACATTTGAATATTTTAATGAAAAATGATAACGTGCACCACAATTTGCAAATTAATAAAACCCTGATAAGGAGACTGACGTTGTGTCCTCTACATGTGTACCTTAATGAACACTGTGCAAGTCAATTTTTTTTGGCATGATTATTACATTTGTTTTCAAAGAGTGCTCAAGTTTTGGATTACAAAAGAAGTTGGATTAATATTTCTGAGCCCCTCTTCGCCCCTAAACAATTCTGTACAGTCCATAGATTTTATATCCATTAAAGTAATATTTTCATGAAATGTCATAAAAAGATAATATATTATAAAAGTAATTCTACAATTCATATGTTTTCGTTTAAAAGTATGTCTTCTGTTACTTAAATTCAAAAGCAAAAAAATATCATATGCCGCCCACTGCCCCAGTTTCACCTCTCATGGATGATCAGCTTTCTCTATATGAGGGGCAAAGGTGGGATCTAATACATCTGGCTCAAGGTTCAAATCTCCCATCAAAAACTGGGATTAAAATGGCTTTTCAGATTGTCAGCACAGCAGGCTGTGAATACCCAGCAGATCCCCCATAACAAAATGAATGGTGGAGCATCACCACATGAAGTAAAGGCGATGATACAGATTTTAATTTAAAAATATGAAGCTTAGAGAAATAAATCTGAAAATATATCTGTATAATATTCTGTTAGATGTGTATTTATGTTTTAGTTGCTTTGTGAAGGACAGTATACTAGTATAATGATCATAAGGATTACTGGCTGAGTGTTAAATACCAATCACCAGTGCATAGGATGACCTTTTATACAAGTGAATAATAAAAAAACTACGGAATAAATATTCTCTGAGCTGGTTTAAAAGCTTAATGGTAAGTGTTTGTCTCTGTGGACTCGAGCAGAGGTCATTCGGCCATCAAGTGTCCTGATTAAACGTTCATTTTGATAGAATTATGAAGATTATGGCAGCTGACCTGAGTGTGCTGTCTTTATCTGGTGCCTAATTGCCGTACTTAGTGAATTAAGGACAAAAACACTTGTGTTTACTTTGCAGATTAAAACAAAATGGATGGGTCTGCATTATCATGGTTGAAAAACAGCATCAAAGACCAAAACAAAAATCATCCCACTGGTAAACCAAAGCTAACAATGTCTAACAAAAGAGATAATGTCTTTAGACTTAAGCATTTGTGAAGTATTAGGAAAGTTGTCAGATATAGAGTTGTCTGTCCCTGAATTCTAAACTGTTATTTATCCAACAAGGAAGGTTTGAAGCTTTTCTATGTCAATATCAGACGCCATGTCCCTGATGGTTGTTGGCATTTGATGGCAGATCATGGCCTCTTCTGCCTTTAATCCTCACTTATCCAAAGAGCCTGTCATGAGGGTCTGACAGTTCACACAGCAATGACTACACTGCTCGCGTCAAAATCATGTCACCCAGCAACCCTCGGACAAAAACAATAGCATGTTTTGTTTTTCTCCTCCTTCTCTCTCTCTCTCCCTGACACACAGACAAGAGTGTCAGTCATGTTTTATGAGTGGACAACACACTGCATGTGGCAGGGACTGGAGCAAGGAACAGTGCTGTCCTGGCTTAGCCTAGCAGTCGCTATAGTGACAGATGTGCTGTTTTAATACCAGGGCTGGAGTGAATGTAAACTGGCTCACTGTTTCTTGGAGGGAGAATGTACCGCCAATATGGCAACAAAGTACCTCACATGCAAGCTAATCCCTTTACAATTGGGTTAAATGGGTCATCTATGCTCTCTGTTTTTTTCACATGCTATTTATTTTCAGAAAGAGTCAAACAAGAGTAAATAGGCATCAATAGCACGTAACTAATTGCAAGCACTGTTTGTAATGTGTCCTGGCAAAGTAAGAGATGCACCCGATGCCTCTGCCAATATTTTTGGATGTTTAATAAGTGGCCGATGAAGCTGTACTTCTATGGTAAATTCATCCTGATGAGAGTCCTGCCCCCAGCCGATAAACATGAGAGAAAATCCGCTGCACCAGCTGGTACAGCCTCTCAAATCACTCTTTTGAAGACCCTGAGCTTCTCTTGCTCCTTGGCTGAGTCAAAAAGCATCAGTGTTGCCATGCAGATGCTACAGCTGCCTCTAAAAGACACCACTCTGAGACTGCTCCTTTTCAACGCCTTGAATTGTCTCTTTATTTAATTTGTTTCCTTCACAGTATGTAGGTTAAAGGTGGGGTAGGTAATTCACTTCAGAAACACTTTTTATTATATTCCATGGAATGCTCTTAACATCCCGATAGCAATGAATATATTAAATGCTTTGACAATACATTAAAAAAATTCATCTGTGGAAGCCATCCATCCATCCATCTTCTCCCGCTTATCCGTGGTCGGGTCGCGGGGGTAGCAGTTCCAGCAGAGAGCCCCAAACTTTCTTTTCCCTGGCGACATCAACCAGCTCTGACTGGGGGATCCCAAGGCGCTCCCAAGCCAGCGAAGAGATATAATCCCTCCACCTGGTCCTAGGTCTACCCCTTGGTCTCTTCCCAGCTGGACGTGCCTGGAACACCTCCCTAGGGAGGCGCCCAGGTGGCATCCTAACTAGGTGCCCGAAACCACCTCAACTGGCTCCTTTCGACGTGAAGGAGGAGCGGCTCAACTCCGAGTCCCTCCCTGATGACCGAACTTCTCACCTTATCCCTAAGGGAGACACCAGCCACCCGGCGGAGGAAACCCATCTCGGCCGCTTGTATCCGCGTGGATCTGTGGAAGCCGTGACACTGTAAAAAGCACGGCCCGGCTAACATAACTGGATGGCCTACCTGCCTGTCAGCCTTCCATCTCGTGCACAAACTTATCTCATGCCCTCATTGGTCATGTGCGCGTTTGTGTGTGTTGGAGGAGGGGCTCTGTAAGGAAGTCTGAAGGAAGGGGCAGATTTTTTTCGGCTGCCTACTTTCAAATTCTAACTCACTCAAGCTGGTTTCTCCATTCTTACCTACCCTACCTTTAAGTGCTCTCTTATGAGGGCAAAACAATTGGGGAGCTCCTTTATGCCAGGGATCAAATCATATATTTCAACTCTGCCACCTGTATGAAGGAAATACAGTTCAATGATGGCTTTAAATCCACACATTTGAATGGATGTGGAAAGTAAATATGGTATTTGACTTTGGAAAGTGTACTGCGGAAGATGAAATGTCTTCTGTTGAAACCTCTTACTGAAAAGTTTACTTAGGGGATTAAGATTTACAGATCCATTTAAAAGTAATGTTCCCCATCACCAGATAAAAAAAAAACCACTGTTGTCTCTAATGAGATACATTTTGCTCTACAGTTTGTCTCAAGGCTCTATATTAAAATATGTTTAAAGACATGTCAGCTAACTTATTTTCAGCATTTCCCAAATTATAATAAATGTATTTATTATTCTATTAAACTGCGGAGTAAACATTGTGAATTTTAATGTGCGGTAATGACGTTCACCATATGTGCAAAACAGATTGCAGAGGGAGAGTCAGCTCCTAATAGCATCACAGAAGACAACAACGGATGTCTTAATTTTAATCAGTAATTGAGATATTTGTGTGTCTCTTTCCCTTTTTTATATTAGCTTTATAGGTCATACATCAATAATGATAACGATAATAACCTTTCCAATGCATTTATCTTTACACCAAAATATAGTTTAGGTTAAATACATACAAGATGTTTTGGTATTTTTTGAGACATTAAGGCCTTTGGCAATAATCTTGGGGGGTAAACAGTGCCTAACAACAGAGGACACACTCAAGGAATTTCTTAAAAGTTGCAAAAAGTTATTTTGGTATTTCTCAACATCGTGGTCAATTATTAAAGGGCATCCAGAAAGTTTGGAATTATGTGATCCAAAAAAAGGTCTGGAAGACATTCTTGTGTGTGATACAATGTAGTGTCTAATTAGGGTATAGCTGTCACAATTAAAATATACTGTAAGTCACAAAGATGTTGACTTTGCTTACCTATTTTGTACATAATGATCTCAAATGTCTGGGTTGTTACAATAAGCAATTTGCAAGTTGTTCAAAACTCTTCAGTGGAAGTTTATTTATGTTCTTTGGTCAAGACTCCCTCGCTGATTTGTTATTGTGCCATGTACTTCTTGTCATGATGTTGAATTATCTGCTGTCAACACAACAGTGGAGTGAAGAACCCAGTTCCACACTTTGCAATGTAAAAGTTCCTTGTCAGTCAAATCTCATGGTCTAGTAAAAGTGCTGTTGGCAGCATTATATGATATTCTCATCTTGCATGAAGTGCTTTATACTAACGTACAAATAGGATGTTCTGATCATGCAGCATGTAATGCCCGAGGGGCTGGGTATAGAGTGAGGGTCGGAGAAGATAGGCAGAAAGGGGGAGAGAGAGGAAGGCTTAAGCTTTTGCAGTGATTGGTAGGGATTTCTATGTCCAATGAGACTCTTAAATCTCCGGTTTTATCACATGTTCTCCTTTTGTGTCATCCTTTTATCCACATAAATCAGCAAGCCTGTATTCCCTGGAAATAGCAATCTACGAGGCAGTTATAGGCTTTACAGTAAATACCTTTGTGATATGCTTTTTTTCCTCCATTATCAAAGTTGGAATTTCAGATTGTCTGCTATGTTTGCTATGTGAACATTTTCTAGCACACAATTTGTGGAAGCAATTCCTCCCAAACAAAAGTGAATTGCTAGGGCATGCCTCGAGTTGTAATGTAAACCCATCAACGATTTTACTCCGCACCGATTTCATCCTACCCCCACTCACTGCTGTCACACCCCTTTGCCACAAAACTTCAATGCTCATTGTTGGCTCACTGGAAAGCTTTATCACGAAGTGAGACGTAAGTTTGTGGCACAAATGAGGACATTTATATATTATTTAGACTAGAGAAGGCTGTTTCACAGCTGGCATGGCATTGTTCAGTGAAGGCCAACCCCCATCAGTAGCAAGTGCACACGAATGACAGTTCTCTTTAATAGATCATTCGTTTTCAGCTGGTATCAGTTAATGCAGTGTTGAAACAGTATGAAACAGTTAAGCTTGAGGATAATTCCTTTCACTTTGCAAGAAGCTGACTTCTTCTGTTTGTCCCTGTAGGTGGGCATTTTAGATTTTAATACACCAAAACACGAAAACTATTACTTCCAGGTCACTTACCTTGTGTGAGAACGGCTGTAATTGTTGCAACGACAATATGTAAGATCCTCCAGCTCTGGTGGTAAAAGCTCATGTTGGCACCCGGCGCTGCTCGCTGTTACAGGCAAGTTCCCAGTGTCCGTAGTTTGGTGTTGTTTTAGCAGAGCATGTAGCAGATCGTTTCATCCATTCCTGCAGTTCGCACACTTAACATTATCACACCTGTGTGAGTATAAATTGTAGTATAGTCCGTGCTGAAAGTGACATGGAGATCTGTGCATCAGCAGGTCTCCGTTTGTGTGTAAAAGTTGTGCGTAACGATCCTGGAGATCTCTCTCCTGGAGACTGTTTGCCCGGTCAGAAGAGTCTTGAGCTGAAACTGTGTCACGGAGAATGTTTCGGTGCGATCAATATTATGCTTCTAAGCGAATTATCTTAACAAATCCTCCTGCTTGAGTCGGTCTCCCAGTCTGCCGCCGCGGCTGGGACTCTGCGGTGTTAAACGGCTGTTAACAGATCACTGACTGTCTTGTGCGCAATCCTCAGGGCACTAAACGCATCATCTGTCACTGTTCATCCGCTCAGGAAGCCACGTCCAATACGCAGCTGGTAGGATTAACCCTGCGTTGGTTTGAGTGAAGAAATGATCAACGTGACATATTTAGTGTCTTCTGATTTTTGATCACTGTTAAAGTTGGAATTTACTTGATGCTGACTCTAAGTTTACATATATATATATATATATATATATATATATATATATATATATAAATATATCATGTAAAGCCATTGTGGAGGATACATTTATTTATTGCAGATTGCCATTGGAAGCATGGATGTAGTGCTTTCTCCATCGTTTTGGTGTGAAGTTCAAACATGGCACCTGTGCTATCAAACAAATGCAGACATTATTAGAATATGATCTTTTAGGTAAAATTCCTATTTTACACTTTTCTAAAAGTAAGAGTAGTATAACATATTTTAGTTTTACCTTGTTTTATGATTTTTCTCCTATAATTGTTGTCTGAAACATTTACTACAATACTTTCAATCAATTTCCTGTCTCGTTTAATGTATGGGTTTATTTTTCATGATACAGAAAAATAGACGTTTTTTCTTTACATAGAACGTGCTAGGAAGTTGCAACTTTGTCTGCATGCACAATTAAAATACTTTTTATTCAACCAGGGCAAAGCACATGGTTGCATCAGACTTACCTCATTATTAAAATTCGTTCAAAATTTAAAAATGGATAAAGACGATTATTCTTCATATGCAAGCATGTACTTTGCAATTGTTTTCATATTGCCTTTGACAAAATAGACTGGCTCTAAGTCAAGTGATGTTTAGATTAATTGTCTGAATGTTTGAGAGCATCAGGTGGATTTTTAGTGCCCTCTGATGGTTAAGAGGAGTCTCTGTGTCAGGAAAGTAAAGGTTAATGACTGACTATTTCTTGCACCCCAATTGCATCAGAAATTGGAGATGTTCAACACATTTTTGTTAACAGAGAACCTAATAGATAGAACAGATATTCATGCATTTATGCACACGTTATTCTTATGTGCAGATGCTTTGTGAAAGAGATGCTAACACTCAACACAATATTTGCATGTTTCAGGAACAGGGAGCATGACAAACAGTTATCTTTCAAAAACAGAACACAAGCATTGATATGCACAACTCAGTGTTGTACTTGGTGCACATACTCACGCCAACAAAAGTTACTTGTTTGCAGACTTGCAGCTGAATGCCTGAGTAATCTCCCAACACAACCTTTATTAAAATAGCAGAGGCATCCTCTTGCAAGGAAACAGCTTATTTAGTCACCTGATGTAGTGCATATGGAGAATTACTTGTCAGAACCTTCACACATTCACCCATCATTTAACCAACCCGGTAACATGGCAAGACGTGAACATGTGACGATTTACCATGCTGGGAGATGTGAAGATGTCACGATTTCGTCCCTTCAAACGTGACAGTTACACGGCATTGTTAACCCATGTTAACCAGTGGAGAAATAACCGGAAATGCCAAGCAAATGCTACCCCGACGTAATGATTAGGGCCTGAGCACGTAGTGCAAAGACCTATTGAAATTGTCAGTATTATTATTCTTCTGTTACCGGTTCTGCACTTTCGACCTGTTTTTGAGGGGGTTACGACACTATTCATGTAGCGACCTTTGGCAACGCCGCCAGGACCGGTGAAAATGTTAACATTCTGGATTCGATGGGAGAAAATTGTTCAACTTGCTCTCTAGCGCCACCTGTGTAAATTCAGTGTTTCGAAACATTTACAAAGTCGCAGCGTAAGTCTGACGGACCTGACATTTTGCACACTTATCCGGGTGGAGCAGCTCTACATATTATCCTCTCATATCCCGAAGCTCCGCCTACTTTGATTTTTTTTAAATTAGCATAATGTGAAAAACATTGAAATATTAACTTAAATTCCAATTTCTTGATTTTCCAAACCAAACTTAGTGCACAGCATCAATGGAGGGGCAGACACATTACCGTACAAAATGAGCACGAGGTGTGGAAAAATGTAGCCGACATCAATCAAAACGTATTAGCAAAAGGGTGTGGCCTACACATAAATGCTCACAATTCATCCAAAATGTATCCAAATATCACAGATTTCGGTGGATAGGTTCAGTGTGTCTTGGGGAATAGGCACAACAAACAATGTTCATTTCGAACAATAGGGGGCGCCAAAAACACAACTAATTGATATCTCAAGAACCGATGGACTAAAAAAATATATATTGTCATAGACATACTGGCAGGGTGAGTATAAACTGAGATTTAAAGGGTCGCAACCAATGAAAAATGTGGGCGTGTCCTATTCAGTTTTTTCTCGAAATCGAAGGGTTAAAAAATGTACCGAGCCATAAGTAGGGGAGAAAATGAGTTACGGCCTTTAAATTCGGAACGCATGTCACAGCCCACAACCTTTTCCAGACTGTATAAAAAAATCGGACGTTTTAGCAAATATGTCTCAGTAGCGCCCCCTATTGTGCGGTAGTCAAATATAGTTTCTTCGAACTACCCGAAACTTGGCACAGAGATTCCTCATGGAAATGCGGACATATTTCAAAATGGCTTCCATTATCTCCGCCCCCCATGAAGTCGGCCATTTTGAAATATGTCCATTTTAAGCGCATTTTTGCATACTTGTCCTAGGAAAATGATCGGAAAAATTTCAAACCAGGACAAGATCAGCCCATATCCAATATGATGCTAAATTGCGAATGAATAGTCGACTTCTCAAACGGGGAGCTCGTAAGCTAACGGAACATGTACCAATTTTGACGATTTAAATGCCACAAAATCGCTAAAATGACTTTCGGACGCAAAACTTGGAACACACGTCACAACCCACGTCTTTTTCCAGACTGTACAAAAAAAATGTACATCTTTGTACACCAGCTCAGTAGCGCCCCCTATTGTGCGATAGTCACATATAGTTTCTCCAAACTACCCCAATCTTGCCACAGACATTACTGATGGAATTGCGGACATATTTCAAAATAGCTTCCATTAGCCCCGCCCCCCAGAAAGTCGGCCATTTTGAAAAATCTGTGTTATTCATGCATTTTAAGCGCATGAATAACACCTCCTCGGGAAAAGATCGGGAAAATTCCAGTCCAGGACAAGTTAAGCCCATATCCAATATCATGTTAAATTGCGAATAAAATAGTTGCTAGCTCAATCGGGGCGAACGTAAGCTAACAGAGAATGTACCATTTTTGATGATTTACATGTCTCAAATGATTCCAAACTACTCGCATATAGTTTTCCAGATATTCACGAAACGCTGTATACACATTACTATTATGATGGCACACAAATTTACCAGCAACAGCTCTGCTTATTAATTTCCCACATTAACCATAAACACCCAATACATATAAAACACTATGGTGAAATGTTTTCCATCTTTGTTTTTCTATCTACGACTACAAACAGTATATCCACTACAAGCACAACAGTAACACATCTTTCTATGCAATACAATATAACAGTATGTGTTCACAGCCAATCCATGATTTAATGAGTATTTCCTTTGTGCCAAGAGCTGATTTAGTATATTGCATCAACGACCTTTTCAATTAAATTGACAATTCTTTTGTGTAATTAATAGTGTGTGAAACCAGGCAGAGTGAGTGACATGGTGCTCATTTCCACTATGCCAAAGCAGTTTACAGATGCTGACGGTGTAAGGTATATATTGTCCTAAGTAATTGTATGTAGCTGTGTTCAAAGGAGTACACGTTACAAGGCCGTGCGGGGGGAGCTGCCAGACCCAGATGTCCTCAAAGTCAGCGAGCTATACAAGGACCTCTCAGCAGACATCTCACCACGAAAAAAAAACGAATGGCTCACTACTCAACTCAATCTTGTGCACAGAGCCTATAGAACACATAATTTAAACCAGCAGGATGTAAACAGAGGAGAACAGCCGGTCTGATTTAGTGCCATGTGATTATCCTGTAATGAGTAACATACACAGTGTTGATCGACTATATAAACAGTTCATTTATTGTCTCGATACATGTGTTGTGTAAGACATTTGAATCAATTTGATACGTCAATATTAAATGTACCTTTATTTTGAAAAACTTTATTGTGAATGACAAACCGGATGTCACATTTCCGGTATTTCCGGTTTAGGGAGAGACTTAATTCAGGTAGCTTGCCTTGGCTGTCTGTGTGCTCGGAGGTTGTGTCGTCAACAGACTCATTAAACTACCCACTTCTCGGTACATAGAAACCCTGCTCCACGGTCAAACGTGAGTAATATCGCAATTGGTGTGTTATACTGAAATGTGTTGACCTATACTTTATACTTTATTTATATATATGTATGCTTTTCATTGGAACACGCGGTGGGTGTGTGCAGTGCTAATGCTAATACCTAGCGCCACTTGTTTTGATGTACGTTTTTGTTGGTAACCTCGCTAGTTTGTATCTTTTAGTGTTGAGGTGGGCACCGTTAGATTCTGTGTCTCCTTGCGGTCATAAACAATGTGTTGGATGTGGAGCTAGGATAAGTAATAAGGGAGCTAGGAGTGATTTTCGGTGCAGTAATAGGTTAGCATTTTTCGCTCGGGGCTAATTCAGAGGCTCACTGTTAGCATTGTGTGTTTTTTGTGAAAAAATAAATGAAAAAGATCAGTTAAATTAGTTTTTTTCCCGTTCTATGGATATAAAATATTCATAGTTTATTCAATATTAAGCTTCCTTAGACGTTGTTTCCTGAAAATGACGCGATTACGGGTCCATGGGGCCTAAGACGATAACAGAGTATGTTTTATTTTTATTTTATTTATTTTTTCACAACAGTTGTATTTGGATGGAATGAATACCTATAGTGATAATACAAAGTAATACAATGATTTGTACAGTGAAAACGTTCAAATGGAACTGATGGTTCCCAAATTACCCAGAGGTGAGGTGGACTTTATTTTTCTAAACCTCTCTTAAAAAGGTCAAATTTCACTTGTTTTGCATCAATCTTGATACAGGGTACTTATTATATGTTATAGTTTGGATTCCTAAAGCTTTTAGTCTACTAAACTCATCATTCAAGGGTGGTGTTCACTATAAGTAATGTTTTTTTTTTAGGCGGACATTAGAATTTACATGTTTTTACTTTGTTCCATCTGAATTTACTTTAAAATAAAAACATCTCTATCGTACAGTGGCCCTGAAGTGCAAGAAACCACAGCATTTCACAAAACACAACAGAATTTCACAAAACACAACAGCATTTCACAAAACACAACAGCATTTCACAAAACGCCACAGCATTTCACAAATCGCCACAGCATTTCAGAAAACACAACAGCATTTCACAAAACGCCGCAGCATTTCACAAAACACCACAGCATTTCACAAAACGCCACAGCATTTCACAAAACACCGCAGCATTTCACAAAACACTGCAGCATTTCACATTGGACAGAAAGGGTATTCCTTAGGGAGAACACTTATTGTTTGTGATATTGTTTGTGGACAGAGCCAGCCAGAGAAGCACTGCTGTGATTGGTTGTTTTTGCTGCCAATCAAGAAATGACTTCGTGATTGGACCAAGACATCAACCGTTAGCTGTTAGCACACACTCAGAGCTCACAGCTCCTCATATCTGTTCAGAAACTGGACAAAAGTTAAAGATATGCAAAACACAGACTGTCTATGTCATGGTGAATACAGTCGCTGCTTTATTTATGTCTGTATGATGTTGTTGTGAGTGTGGACGGAGCAGCTACAGGTTAGTTTAACCTGATCGATCCGATTCCGATAGGATTTACATGGAGATCCGGCCCGCCCCCTCTCCAGCGTCTTTTTTGAATCACAGGAGTAAACACAGAATTAATGCTTTATTAATTCATGGTTTTTAAGGGGCTTATCTCCATGTAAATACTATGGTAGACTACCCAGTTACTAAATCAGCCTACTATCACCTAAAGAACATATCTAGGATTAAAAGACTAATGTCACAGCAGGATTTGGAAAAACTTGTCCATGCCTTTATCTTCAGTAGACTCGACTACTGCAATGGTGTCTTCACAGGTCTCACTAAAAAATCTATTAGAAAGCTGCAGCTGATTCAGAACGCCGCTGCTCGAGTCCTCACTAACACTAAGAAAGTGGATCACATCACTCCTGTTCTGAAGTCTTTACACTGGCTTCCTGTGTGTCAAAGAACAGATTTCTAAATACTGCTGCTGGTTTATAAAGCACTGAATGGTTTAGGCCCAGAACACATTACTGACCTCATGCTAAACTATGAACCATCCAGATCTCTCAGGTCTTCAGGGACTGGTCAGCTTTCTGTCCCCAGAGTCAGAACTAAACATGGAGAAGCAGCATTCAGTTATTATGCTCCAAATATCTGGAACAAACTCCCAGAAACCTGCAGGTCCGCTGCAACTCTGACTACTTTTAAATCCAGGCTGAAGACTTTTCTTTTTATCGCTGCTTTTAATTGAACTATTCATATCTTAAACTGCACTGTAACTTTTATCCATGTACTTTTTCTTGTAATGTTTAATTGAACTATTTATATTTTAGACTGCACTGTAACTTTTATCCATGTATTTTTCCTTAATATTTATTTGATTAGCTTTTCTTTTTTAATGCTTAATGTCTTTCATTTTTTTTTTGTAAAGCACTTTGAATTGCCTTGAGTTGAAAAGTGCTCTATAAATAAACTTGCCTTGCCTTGCCTTACCCAATATTCGCATCGCTCTAATCGCTTGAGTTTCACCGCGGCTGTCAGCTGTGTTTGCTCCTGTCATTCAAACAAGACGCGCTGGAGAGGGGGCGGGAAGTATCTCCATGTAAATCCTATAGGAGATACCAACTACAACTAAATGAACATATTTGACAGTGATTTAATTGTAATACACGTTTCAAAGTGATGCCGAAGTAACTAATACTGATAACGGTTAGTAAAAACCATGAATGAATTAATGCTTTGACAAGTCTGCAGACAAGACGGCAGGCGAAAAGCTTTTAAAATGCGTGTTTTCAGAATGGAATCGGATCCATCAGGCTAAACTAACCTGTAGCTGCTCCGTCCACACTCACAACAACGTCATACAGACATAAATAAAGCAGCGACTGTATTCGCCATCTGTGGTTTGTACATATTTAACTTTTGTCCAGTTTCTGAACAGATATGAGGAGCTGTGAGCTCTGAGTGTGTGCTAACGGCTGATGTGTTGGGAGGGACCGGTTGGGACATATTGCGCTGTCGGACGTTGACCAATCACGAAGCGTCATTTCTTCACTGGCAGCAAAAACAACGAATCACAGCAGTGCTGTCTGGCTGGCTCTGTCCAATCATAAACAAGAAGTGTTCTCCCTACGGAATACCCTTTCCGTCCAATGTGAAATGCTGTGGTGTTTTCTGAAATGCTGCGGCGTTTTGTGAAATGCTGTAGCGTTTTTTGAAATGCTGTTGTGTTTTCATTTTAAGTCATACGCTAATATTAACCAATACACAGCTTCAATTATTACTTTACTTACCTTGACCACATAACAGCTGTATTGAAGGTTTGCTTTTTGATCAATAAACACAACAACAAAAAGCAAACTCCACTGGTATGGAACATACATGGCCTAATATCAAGAGGAGATGCGTTTATTGAGTAAACAAACAGTCAAGGGCAGAACGTCTGCACAACCCACTGCACCGCACGCCACGGTTAACCTGTTAAGCCGGCGGGGACCCTGTTTTTTTTTTCCACGACACTGTGTCTCAGAGCATCTTAATATTTAAAAACCTATTAATGTGTTATACCAGATTAAAGAGAAGAATCTCAGCTAACTGACGATAAGAACTATTTTTACCGAAACAAAACAAAAGTCTCACAAGAAGCGTTAGCATTAGCCCTTAGCTAAAACGGGCAGATGCTACTTCCGGTGCTAACTAGCAAAAACGACCTTTAAAACTTAATGTTTTCTGCACAAACTACATATCATCTGAAAACTGATACTCCACAGATTATTTTTGTTATAAGTATCATCACTGTAGGACACAAACTCACTGAGCTATCAGCCAGAACAGAGAAGAAAAAAAAAAACAGTTTTCAAAACCATAACAATAAGTATGTCTTACCGTTGCTGTTTTGTGATCAAAGCTCTTGTTCAAGGGAATAAAAACGCTGCTTAAGGTTAATCCAATGTCTCTTAGTCACTTTAGAATTGTTCCTGATAATCTATCATTACATTCATGGCAGCAGAGTAGGTATAAAGTTTTGCAGTCCCGAGCTAATGCTGTCTCACGTGCTGTTTACGCAAACCTCTCTCTACTTGACGTAAGTGTTTAGCGGGACTTACTAACTGTCACTCGATTCTATTGGCTCCAACGGTTCAGAAAAGGTGTCAATCACCCAAATCGACCAATGGGTTCCAAAGATATGATCCTGCGTAGTATAAACTACGCACGCTCCATTACGCATTACGCAGCCAGAAGGGAGAGCTTCACCACCGAGGCGAGCAGGTGCTAGAGATGCTAGCTGACGATAGCGGGGCTTTGATCATACCAAATGACTCTTCGTCGGATGATGAAGATCTCCTCCAGCCAGACCTGGATCCGGGCAGTAGTGACTCGGATGTTGAACTTCCACCACGGGAAAGGTATGTAATCTCTCTGTTTTTATATATTACTTATGTGTTTGGTGGAACTGCGTCACAGTGCTAGCTTAGCCAAGAAGCTACAGGAATGATTAGGCAAAATTTTACTTGTCTTTTTGGAGTTACATTTTCTAAATGAATGGCCAGTGAATGAATATATACATGTGTTTACTTATTTATTTGGTGTAATATTATTTATTTATAGTCCAATATTATCCTTTTTATATATTACTTTTGTGTTTGGTGGAACTGCATCACAGTGTTAGCTTAGCCAACAGGAATGATTAGCCAAAATGCTAAATAGTGTTTCTTGTCTTTTTGGAGTTACATTTTCTAAATGAATGGCCAGTGAATGAATATACATGTGTTTACTTATTTATTTGGTGTAATATTTCATTTATAGTCCAATATTATCCTATAAGTATAAGCCAGTGAATTAATCTAATCTCTTTGTTTTTCCACATTTGTTAGATGCAGCAGGACAGTTTTCTGAAGGCCCTGCTGAAGGCCCTGCATCTCCACCACCCCCTCCTCCACCACTCACATGCATGCCCGAGTATTATGGGGAAAATGCAGTCCGGGACACGAACGTTTGAGAAATTACGAACGGCTCATTTCGGAGGACACGCGCGCATCTGCTTGATGCCGGGACGACCAGCGACCCTCCCCTACAGGCGCTCGGACGCGAAGGCCCGCCCACAACTGCGTGCACGTCTGTGACCGCAGTTTTAATTTATTTTGTAATAGTCACACTCGATTACGCCGATTTTCTTGTTGCCCCAGCTGGTCGACACCTCTTTTATCAGAAACAAAGGCTACATTAATGTATTAAATCGATGTTAATCCATGTGTGTCGATGTGGAATTAACGGACGTGACGTTGTGCGATTGCGTTGCCAGGCAACAGCTTCGGTTCATGTTAATTTACAAACTCTTCAACTACAACCGTAGTTATATTTAAAAACATGTTAGAAGGCCTCACTAAATACTTTAATGCAAATTAAAATGTAAATGTGAAGGAATGTGTGTATAACAAAATACATCCGTCGTAAACGAAACCGGAAACAGACGTAGGCAAGATCCTCAGCTCGATGATTGGATGGTTTAGCCGCAATGAATGCTGGGATTTGGTGTTTATGTGATGTGAAATCTGAAAACGTTTTTTAAAAATAAAATAATACTTTATTCCGAGTGTGCTTGCTTTTCTCTTTGAAGGTCATCACATAACGGCATTGTAATACATGGTTCGGCTGCATTAAATATTACACATCTGCCGTAATTCTCTATGTATAGAGCCCTGCTGAGAAGACTTCTAGACAAACAGGAGAACTGCCGCCAAAACTGAGAACGTGACGTGGATCATAAATATATAAGCAACTAAACAGCATTTTCACACAATACGTCTCCTTGCAGTATCAACACTAATTCGTCTGACTTTTATATTTGATCCAATTGGTAGATAGGCTGTAAATGTACACCATAACGGTGCAGAGCTGATAGAAAGGGACACCTGGTGGTTAAAGCACGTTATTGATTTGTATTTTATTATTAGATATTGTAGCGTTTTACAAAGGGAGTCGGAAACAGGCTTCAAGTTATTGGGGTTTATTCACTCCTTTATTCGCACACAGACACCGTTACATATAGGTTGCAGGTTTATCCTCACACACACTCTACACCCCAACTCACACCCATATATAATAGGGTCAATATATTTGGGTTGCATTTAACATGACATTAAACTATAAAAATAAAAAAAATCTCAATTTTGACCTTCCAGCTACTCTCGATAAGAAGAATCCACAATTGCTCGCATATGCAGAAACAACATATGGTGAAACCTGTCAAGAATATCTTATGAACACTTAAAAGACAGAAAAAACAACACAGGCCTCCGGATATGGAAGTTAGGACGGTGACATAGATGGATGTCACAGCAGAGATGTGCTAGAGTGGGGAGAGTGGCCATGAACTTGTGATAGATGTGAGTGCCACAAGGAAGCAAATGTGTTTTCAATGTACATCATCCTTCTGTTTGACAGGCAGTGGTAGTTTCTGCTGAGGTGCATTTAGCCACACACGCCATTCTAGTGTTCCCATTCTCATTTTCATTGCAAACTCAGAAAGTGAGTGCTCTGATATTTAAATATTTAAAAATAAAAAATATTGTTACTAACCACTGAAGGTTAAACATATGATGTCCAAGGTGGAGTATGTGTGTGTGTTATTGTGTATAGTGGGCTGATTTTGAAAACTCCATAATGCTATTTGTATTCTACTTAATACAAAAGAAAATAATTGTAGATGTTGGTAATCTTTTAATAAATTAGTTTACTGCGAGGGTCGATACCACTCCCATATTTAAGATACTATGTCATATATGAGAGTGGTATCAATCTTATTACATAACTCTTAGCAAGAGGGCAAATACAGCACTTTTTTCCAAAATTCTAACTTTTCTATTAATAAAAGTAATAATATAACAGGTAATAAAATGTACTTAAATTACAAAAAAGTATTTTGTCAGAGACTAAAAATGCATGCTTAAAATACAAAACACATTTGCATACAAACACCAGTTTTCCATTGTCTGGAAAACCTTAAATTGTTGGATAACTACATATCTATAAATCAGATGTTTTATTTGCAACAATAACGTTTTAAATGATAAACACTGTACAAAAGGGTCCTTGTCAAAAAGTCCTGCTTTTCTTCAATTGTTTTTCTGTAATTGACTTTAGCACTGATGAAAATAAATGAATCCCATGGCAGAATAACACTCACAATGTTAAAAATACACACAATTGGGTCTCAGATCAAGTTTGATGGTGTGGATACTTTTTGACTTTCCTAAATGTCGAGTTATTTCAAGTTAACAAGAGTTGACATTTTTCACCAGATAAATCAACACCTCTGCAAATATGGCTCAATATTCAAATCTAGCCAAAGGTGTTTAATTAAACTAAAGAACCGTGGCTTCTTGATGATTTTGAACACTCAATATTTTTCAGAGTACGGAGTAGGGGTCTTCTACTTCTCTGCAGGTAATGCCCATAATAATAAGACTAGTAGATTCTGTAACACAGACTGGGCTTACTAAAGTGACAGGTGCATCAAAGCAGAAACAAAATGTCTATAGGACAAACAGGGGATGTGTGTTGTTTGCAGAGAGTGGTGGTTAAGACCGACAGTAACAAACTGCATGCCAAAATAAAGCTGCCAATACGCATACAAACAGCTAAGTCTTATTAAACATACTGACGCTTATGTTCAAACAGTCTTCTTAAACCAAGTCAATACACCACATGCAATTACGGCTTGCGATCCTCCCACCTTCCTGTAGGCCCTGTCTACATTTCTCTCACAATAGACCATAAAAGAGTGTACATTGTTCAACCTCTAATGAAAACCATTCTGTCAATATATAGTAAGAAAGCGCACTATACCATTATATTCCAACTCAGATAAAACGACAAAAGATGATATATCTTTGTTATGCTGAGAGTTTCTATAGAACACATATAATTGCTTCTGTGTCCTTGAACAGGGAGAAGTCGGCTAGAGTCTTTTTCATATGACATGCCTGTACAGCATCCACTGCACTCCCACACATGCTGCTCTCCAAACATTAATTGCAAGTCTGTAAAACTTGAAAGGTACAAAGGCAACCTGGGCAAGCACAGGCTCAAATGGCTGAATTCAGGCAAGAGCCAGACTTCTCTTTTTCTACTGGGTTTTAGAGTCATACTGGTTAGCTTGGTCAGAAAGAGATAGACGGAAACATCCATAAGGCTTGATCATACAGGTGAAACTCATATGATAATGTACAGTCTTTATAGATCATTTGATGTAGTTATATTGCTAATCATGGATGAAAGTCCTACCCAATGCTCTTGTATGTGAAAATGGTGATGCTTACAACAGCATATTAACTACAACTTTAATTTTACAATGTATTTGACTAACATATTTGTTTTTTCCCAAACTCTTGTCCAAAGAAATGCTCTCTGCAGCTCCCTAATCCAGCCCAAACTGTGCCATGAGAAACAGCTCTCAATGTTTGGGTTGAATACCCCCAAGCAGCCGAAGAAGAGTTTGTTCCGCCTAATCTCCACTGTGCGATGGGTGATTTCTTCCCCTGCTGTCGTTCTCATGTAATCTGCTGTTTGTGCCGTTTTAAGTCTGGGAAGTAGCGAGGGGTTGAAGCGGGAGACTACATGATGGGAACTGTCATCTCTGTCCCATCGATGGGTGCTGCCAGTATCTTGCTAATCCCCAGAGTAATCCCAACACGGCAACAGAGAAATCAGACACACCAAGACAGGCAGGACCAATGAACAGCCAATACACACTGCTGTAGACACACAAGCATACACACACGCTGTTAACACAGCAACGGCAGCCACTTTAGAGGAAAATTGTCTCTCACGCTTGATTGACGACAGAATTGATGTTTACATGTCTCGACAAATAATTAAAATGCATGAAGCAACTGAGGATTGTTTGCATTTTCAGTTAAATTGAGTAATTTCTCCTCAACCTAAAATAACCCTGACCTAAGTTTGCACTCTGGGATGATGGGTTGAGATTTGTGGCACGTGCCAGTGTTGTCATGTTTATGTAAGACTTCTCAAGAAATCCAAGGGGAAATCTGACATAAATACTGTTACTTTATAAATGATGTGTCCAAGCCAAAGTAAAAGGGTAAATGTCCTAACTTTAGAAGTCATCAAACTTTCTGATTAAGTTTGTATTTTTCCCTGAAACAATGGCTATTTGAAAGCGTAGGCTTGTGAGGCTCATTGAGCCGAGGAAAAATGAAGTCTCCTGCCTGTGTCGTCTCACAGCTGCCTGGAAGAGCAGAAACAAGATGGATTCTGAGTGGGTGAAAACCAGAGGTTTGGTTGCTCCTTCTTACTCTACAATACAAACATTTTGCATATTTTCTTTTTTGCCTAATGAGAAAGCTTTGAAATATCTGAGAGACACATGGAGGCTGCAGTCTTGACAATTACCAAAGAAATATGTAAACAAAAGTGACATAAAACAAGAACAAGATCTCAACATCTGAAGATTGTTTCCTTTTAACGCCGAAAGAAGAAAATAATACACTTAAGGCAATTATCAAACGATCCTACCAAAATCGTCTGTTATGCACGGAATCCTCATGTTTTAACAATCAACTCATTAAATACCAGTTTAGTTATTTTAAGGAACTAACAGGGGTAATGACATCAGTGATGCAGTATTCAGGCCACAATTAAGCATAGATATCTCATGGAAGATGTATTATGATCCCTCCTTCTATCGCATTCATCTATCATTTATTTCTACTTTTTTAGTCATGCTTGCAGCATGGCTTTATGCATGGAAATGTAGTCTACGCATTGTTCGTTCCACACTTTGGATTAGAATGAAATAGCTCAACTAATATTGAACGGATTGTCACGAAACATGTAACATACATGTATGTTCAATTTCGGTTGAATTATCATCACTTTACTATTCCTAGCATCACCATCAGGTCAACATGTCTAAGCTTTACGTCCAGGTATACCTGTAAAATGAATCACATTCTCATAAACCTCAGCTGTACTTGCATTTACTGCTAATTGTCAGATTAGCATGCTACCATGCTGTACTTAAATGTTTAACATTGTAAACATTATACCTGCTAAAATTCATGTTAGCATTGTCATTGTGAACATGTTAGCATGCTGGCATTAGAATGTAGCTCTACATTGCCAAAAGTAGGCTACAGCCTTTGCTAGCACTCCGTAAATAGCTGTAGACTCACACTGTTGGTATACAAAGACCAAAAATAGATTTTTCCTCTTATTTGCTGTATTTCCGCTACTTGTTGAAACTTTGTAAAGGTTAAGTGTTGAAATGGATAATAGATGACTGGGCTTGTGTTTTATGACAGCGTCACTTGCTCCAAGACAGCTATAGTGGATTAAATCTCTACCACAATACAGTTTGTGCGGCAGCTGCAGAGGTCAGACAAGGAGACGAGACAGACTCTTATTTCAGATGCTGGCACGCTGAGGGGCCTTGACCCAAATGTAATATGTTTGCTAAAAGGACATGTAGATACTCAGTATGAGGAGGTTGTTTGCCATGCAGCTTAACAGTAAAAGAGAACCAAGAATAGATGATAAAGTGATGTCTAGCCTTGTCTGTAATCAGACAAGCGTACTAAAGGGCAAAGATGGCAGGTGATTTAAATACAAGGACAGTTAAGTACAATGCAGGCAGGCAGCTAAGTTATCAATCCACTTTAAAGGTGGCCCATAAATGCTACCCAAAGGACCTGAGAGGCTGATGAGGTTGATGGAGGGGTCAGAGCGAGTGAATTGCAGCACCCCATTGGTTGGACATTAAGGTCATGAGGTGGACCTTGGTAGAATCAGATTGTCAAGGATGAGAGGTGCCTGTGGCAACGTTCAATAAAACACGAGAGCAATCTTCTCACCAGGAGTAAAAGTGCTCGGCAGTTCAACTCCAGGCATCCCAAACAGATTTCCCCTGTGAGCCAAAAGCAAAGCAGCCGCTCATTCACCACGGCTAGCATTCCAGGCTGCCATCAAATCGACAGCCGTTGCCAGAAATAGTGCTGAAAATTGGTCAAACTATCACACAGCATCTGACCTCTGACAAAGCTTATCTTGCACAAGAAAACGTATGGAGCTGAAATTATAGTGTCTGTCTGCTTCAGCTCCTCTTTCTGCCTCATTAGTTGCTGATATTGGATAGGTTATCTCAGCTTACAGCACATTTTAAGGTTGCAGCCAGTCACCTTATCCTGAAAACGCAGCAGCTGAAAGGTTACATTTTTGTGAAAATATCACACCTGAATCTCCTTTTGAATATGATGATTAATGTGTGCCCACTGCTTCCCCTATATGTCTCCTGTGTAGTGTTGATGGTGTGTCAATGATGGCTACATCCTGAGTTTGTTCCTTAGCTGAAGGCTACCTGCTACAGGGCATGAAATGAGGAGACAGATGATAAGCTTCTCCCTCACGCTCTGGGGAGCACAGTCAGTCATGATGGAATGAATCATGACGGTCAGGAATATCAGAGTCAGATAAGTATAACACCACACGATGCATTCACAAACACAATACGGACAACCCATTCGGACATGGCCCCTGGATTCCTGGATATATGAAATTCCTGAAGTCTAATTATATATCAAGCCTGTGCAGTGTGGATGTCATTTGATGTTTGTTGTCATTTTATGATTAACACTGAAAAATATAGAAAGCGTGTTTCAGTTTGGAGTAAATTCCCGCACATGAACAGAAACAGCAGTAAAGCAGTAAGTACAGACTGTAATCGTTAAACTTCCAATACTCCCCTTCAGCATTCTTAAAGACTTGCTGCAAGACCAGAGGGACTCCACGTTTTAAGCCCAATTTCCCATTTCACTGATAGTGCCAGGTTCCAGGAATTACCTGGCAAACTACGATCGGAAAATTAACAGGGAATATTCTCATTTAAAAGTCAGTCTTTTTTATCTCCAGAGAGTGGTTTAGGGAAAGGCCAATGAGTTGATGTCAGAGCTCAACTTTAATTTATGTATATTTCTTTTCGTGCAAGCTCACAACAGCATGACATGCAGGCTGAGCAGTTAGCCAGCCATGTTATTAGATTTTCTTTTTTCCTCACAGGGGCAGGTGCACACTTGAGAAGTTTTAGGGCAGGCAACATGTCCATCTCATGTCAAACTAGGTGAATAGACAATTACGATGTTGTATGTAATCATGTTATGTCATAGAACTGATCAGGTGAAATGTGTCTAAATATTCAATTAGGCAGCGGTGCAGAAGTGCGGTTTTGCTGCCATCTAGTGCTTCAAGGCTGCACCTCGCTGTTCGTTCTTCTTGCAGTGGGATGTAAAATAGATTCTGGACTGCATGCATTTGCTTTTCATTTATCTGTGTGTGTGTGTGTGTGTGTGTGTGTGTGTGTGTGTGTGTGTGTGTGTGTGTGTGTGTGTGTGTGTGTGTGTGTGTGTGTGTGTGTGTGTGTGTGTGTGTGTGTGTGTGTGTGTGTGTGTGTGTGTGTGTGTGTGTGTGTGTGTGTGTGTGTGTGTGTGTGTGTGTGTGTGTGTGTGTGTGTGTGTGTGTGTGTGTGTGTGTGTGTGTGTGTGTGTGTGTGTGTGTGTGTGTGTGTGTGTGTGTGTGTGAAATACAAGTGTTTGTTGAGGCATAATCCCCACACACACACACTTTTATTCAGAGCATCTTACAGTGTCAGGAGTGCACATGTCCCCAGTAAGGGTAATCCCAGAGGGTATCAAAGCCGTGGTCCTGGCACTGTTATTGCCATGCTCTATCCACTTAACTTCACAGTGCGTATCTGTTTCCATGGTTTTGGGACCGTGTCAATTATGAAGTTCACCCACATTTCAAAAAATAAATATATAAAACGAACAGAATTTTGAGCAACCACAAATATAGTTATGGGCTTCGTTTTTGAATTTCTCTGAGGTATGTGTCACATCACAACACGATTGATATAACAATTCTTGTCACTTTGGAACTACTTTCTCCTAAAGAAATAGTCCTTTTGAACACTGCAATCCACAGTTTGTTCTGTGATTTAATAGGACAAGTGCATTACTGCTGTTTTGTAAAATGTCATCTCTTTATATATATTATAATGCTCCCATTAACATATATTTAATTCACTGCCATCAATGAAGTCTTGGGTGTTATGACTTTACTCTTCTTGAGTGAATATTTAATACATTATGCATTGATTGTTGTGTTAAGCAACAAACATACAAATCTCCATGTAACCGATCTTGTAATCCATGTTTAATTTTTAGTGTACAATATTTACTGTAATAGCAATGTCCCAAAGTTAAACATAGTGTGTATTCCTTCATGCTTTACATTTTCATAATTGTAATCTCTTTAGATGTCACTTAACAAACTCATACAATAGCTGTGGGTCAATAACGATACTGGATGTACAGTGGGGCAAAAAAGTATTTAGTCAGCCACCAATTGTGCAAGTTCTCCCACTTAAAAAGATGAGAGAGGCCTGTAATTGTCATCCTAGGTATACCTCAACTATGAGAGACAAAATGAGGGGAAAAAATCCAGAAAATCACATTGTCTGATTTTTAAAGAATTTATTTGCAAATTATGGTGGAAAATGAGTATTTGGTCAATAACAAAAGTTCATCTCAATACTTTGTTATATACCCTTTGTTGGCAATGACAGAGGTCAAACGTTTTCTGTAAGTCTTCACAAGGTTTTCACACACTGTTGCTGGTATTTTGGCCCATTCCTCCATGCAGATCTCCTCTAGAGCAGTGATGTTTTGGGGCTGTCGCTGGGCAACACGGACTTTCAACTCCCTCCAAAGATTTTCTATGGGGTTGAGATCTGGAGACTGGCTAGGCCACTCCAGGACCTTGAAATGCTTCTTACGAAGCCACTCCTTCGTTGACCGGGCGGTGTGTTTGGGAACATTGTCATGCTGAAAGACCCAGCCACGTTTCATCTTCAATGCCCTTGCTGATGGAAGGAGGTTGTCACTCAAAATCTCACGATATATGGCCCCATTCATTCTTTCCTTTACACGGATCAGTCGTCCTGGTACCTTTGCAGAAAAACAGCCCCAAAGCATGATGTTTCCACCCCCATGTTTCACAGTAGGTATGGTGTTCTTTGGATGCAACTCAGCATTCTTTCTCCTCCAAACACGTCTCGTTGAGTTTTTACCAAAAAGTTCTATTTTGGTTTTATCTGACCATATGACATTCTCCCAATCCTCTTCTGGATCATCTAAATGCTCTCTAGCAAACTTCAGACGGGCCTGGACATGTACTGGCTTAAACAGGGGGACACGTCTGGCACTGCAGGATTTGAGTGTGTTACTGATGGTAGCCTTTGTTACTTTGGTCCCAGCTCTCTGCAGGTCATTGACTAGGTCCCCCTGTGTGGTTCTGGGATTTTTGCTCACCGTTCTTGTGATCATTTTGACCCCACGGGGTGAGATCTTGCGTGGAGCCCCAGATCGAGGGAGATTATCGGTGGTCTTGTATGTCTTCCATTTTCTAATAATTGCTCCCACAGTTGATTTCTGCTTACCTATTGCAGATGCAGTCTTCCCAGCCTGGTGCAGGTCTACAATTTTGTTTCTGGTGTCCTTTGACAGCTCTTTGGTCTTGGCCATAGTGGAGTTTGGAGTGTGACTGTTTGAGGTTGTGGACAGGTGTCTTTTATACTGATAACGAGTTCAAACAGGTGCCATTAATACAGTTAACAAGTGGAGGACAGAGGAGGCTCTTAAAGAAGAAGTTACAGGTCTGTGAGAGCCAGAAATCTTGTTTGTTTGTAGGTGACCAAATACTTATTTTACCGAGGAATTTACCAATTAATTCATTAAAAATCCTACAATGTGATTTCCTAAATTATTTCCCCCCATTCTGTCCCTCATAGTTGAAGTGTACCTGGATGAAAATTACAGGCCTCTCTCATCTTTTTAAGTGGGAGAACTTGCACAATTGGTGGCTGACTAAATACTTTTTTGCCCCACTGTAAAAGTGGAATTAGCCCAACTTGTCCTGTATTGCCCCCACAGTAGCACATTCTTTTGTATTTTCCGGTGATACAGATGTCACCTCGAGTTTTGTTATTGCTCTGCTGTCCTCCACAGGCTGCTGCTGGACTGTGGCTCTGCCTGTGATTGACTGTGTATGCAGCGGTATGAGCCACGCCAGGACAGAGCCACTTATCACTCCAGGAGCAATGGATGACCCAGGAACAGAGATGCAGCCTGGACCGCACACTGTGTCATCTGTCAGCCGGCTGCGTAGGTGAACCAGAGGATGAGAGGAGATGAGCAAAACTGAGATTTAGTGCCCGGCCTTCCTCACATTAGTTCCCCTCACACAATTGCTCATGTTGTGAAAGTTGCTGGAGCTAAGAGCCACTGGAACAGATTTTATAACTGCAGGAATAAAGGGTGAGGTGAAGGATGAGGGAGGGATGCAACACTGTTGTTGTTGTTGTTGTATTTCTAATGAGAATTAAATGCAAAATATCTGTATTCATCAAGTACAATGAGTGTCAGGGACTTTGTCTTGTCAGCACTGATGCAAGGACATATCGACAACTCTGCACCACTGCCAGCTGGACAACTATCTGTGCATTTATTCTCATTCAAGGAGAGGGGGATACAGTGAGTACAACTTGCACTTAACGTCCATCCTTAACCTCTTTGGTTCAGATTCTGCTGCAGTCAGCCAATGGATGATCCGAGGGGATTAAAAAAATGCATTGTACATATAAACACCTTTATCCCTCTCTGCATCAAAATAAATGTACATGTGATAATAGACTCAGCCAAAGCCTGGCATCATACATTAAAAAAGCTCTTTCCATAATTGTTTGCATGTGCAGTATAACTGTTCAATGCTATGTGTGAGGTAGTAGAGGATGAGCACTTTGAATTACCCTGCGTCGAAAAGTGCTATATAAATAAACTTGCCTTGCCTTGCCTTGCCTAGTATGCCATGCAGCCAGACACAGTTTACCATCCAGGGAAGAGCACAGGGAGGGATGGTGCATTCAGTGGAGCTGACAGGTACCTACCTCTGATTCAATGTGATTTATTTCCACACAGAGCTCGGACGTGGCCAGTGCATCGGCAGGTCAATTTGGTTTGGGTAGAAGAAGACTTGTGTGATTGATAGAGTGGGGGCCAGCCATCTTCTCTACGCTCGGCTCCCCCTCCATCAGGGCCCTTGCTATGGCCGATTAATCCTCCACACACAGAGCAGAGGCTCTGCCAGGGATTGTGTGTGTGTGTGTGTGTGTGTGTGTGTGTGTGTGTGTGTGTGTGTGTGTGTGTGTGTGTGTGTGTGTGTGTGTGTGTGTGTGTGTGTGTGTGTGTGTGTGTGTGTGTGTGTGTGTGTGTGTGTGTGTGTGTGTGTGTGTGTGTGTGTGTGTGTGTGTGTGTGTGTGTACCTCCATCTCTGACCTAAGACTGCCTCCTCCTGGAAGCAAGCTGTCGTCTGGTTCATGTTGGCATGAGTGCATTTCCAATATATAAAGCCAATATTCTGAAGCCTTATCTGAACACTATACCTACTAACTAAAGTAACATAGACCCTTGTAAATTATGATTGTAAATAACTTTTTTTGTAACCACTAGATGGCAATATCAGCTAAAATGTATTTAGTTTTATTTATATTACAGTAAAACAGATCAGCTGAATCATGCTCTATCTTTAAGGATTTGTATGTAAACCCTGGATGACAACATTAAAGAAAAACCTACTGTGTTCAATTGTATCCCAGCCTTTGTATCAGAACTACTCCTACAGCCCTCTCAAATGAACTCATGTAATGTGTTCATTTAAAATTGATTTTATAAAGGGGAAAAAATACACTTTTTTTGTATAATTCCTCTGCATCTGCCTTCACACCCCATAGTCTAATAAAGAGCAAAGAATTCCTGAATCAATATATCTCTCACAATTTCACAGCCAGCCTGCTCCCTGTTGTTCACTTCAATCTTATTGAAAAAGCGCTATAATAAATGTAAGGAATTATTATTATTATTATTAATCCCACTCTCCTGGTGCTTTCTCTTAGTGCTCACCCTGTGGCTCCCTGTGTCTGGTAGGAATTGGATGAGGCCCCTCGCATCTTCAAGGCTCGGTGTGGTCAAAGTATTGCCTGACGCCCCACTGGCCCAGCCGACCTCTGAGTATCAGTCCAAGGCCTCCCTTTTTGCCTAAAACCCCCAAGGGTTTGTATCCCTTTATCCAAGCATGGGATCAGAATTCCAGATCAGGATTAGGGTCAGTGTCAGGATCAGGTGTGTATAAGTTAAGTATTGAAGCATATCTCTGCATCTCTCTTTCTCTTTTCCGGCTTTGCTGGTCTACTAAAAGAAGTTTTATCTTGTGTTCTTCTTCTCTTCTCTCCTGGAGATGAGTGACACATCAGAGATAGCCTTCAACTAATCCTATCCTTTATGCTGTATGAAAATAAGTTGCGAGCCTGTAGTCCTTTCATGATGTGCCCCTCAGGAACAGAAGAAACTTAAACATCAAAGTGAGACAATAATTATTCCAGTAAAACGGTTGGTTATTGTTGGAAATGGTTGATGAATGCATTGGCACAGTGCCCTTCAAGCCTGCATTGTTTTTGGTTTGTGGGTTCTGAAAGCTTCCCAGACTGCCAAACTTCAGACATAAGGGCTAGATGTATGGATACAACTCTAGTATCTATCTCTGTAGCATCCATAAGAACTACCTCACAAGCCAGTTAAAACACTTTTCAGCTGAAGATCAGACTTTTTGGACATTCTACTTCGTTGTCACTCACACTGTGAACTCACAAGCTGTGTTCTCTAATTTGTCCAACAGATGGTGGTGGAGAGCTGGTGTTACCATAGAGCATAGACAGATGCTCAAAAGGAGTTTGAGATGTGTGTGTAGGTGTAGAGCTTTACCTGACCTGCCATTCCCCTCTGCTGCACACACCTTGTCAGCAGGTTGGGCCTTATCTCTCTCCGACTGAACTGAGCCATTGAGCGCACACTTGACCTTCTCATTATCTTGTACCTGGCTTTGTTTCCACTCTCCTTTCTCCCTTTTGTGTGTTTCCTGACTTTCCCTTTCCACACCATTTGAACAAAGATAAGAACAGAGTCTATTTACATCCCCTCTCATCACACACACACTCACACACCCTCTCTTCTCTCATTCTCTCTCCTTTGTTTATGAAAGAATCCTTGTGTTTATTACAAAGAGAGGCCCTGATCGTGACCTTCCATGGTGCTTTGAGGTATACTAGTCAACACCACAAAGTCTTTTGTCTCTCATTTACAATATAGAGGAAGGATCATACATACAATAAAATAACTTGGATGATAAAGAAAAGCAGGAAGAGGAGGAACACTTAGGCCTTTAATCTCACCAATTATGTGCAGTATTAAGCATGCATAGGCCTACAGACATTTGAAGAGCACTTTGAAGCAGTCATGAGAGTGAAAAGAATGTAATGTGTATAGCCAAGTATACACACAGGTCTGACTCGTTATCCTATGTCCATTGAGTCTATTAAGGAATTCAAGCTTATTTGCTTATTTCCAAAAGTTAGATAAGAATGATGACTCTCTCAAATGTGTCTTTCAAACATTAAGCTGCATCAAAGAAACTGTTAGCTTAGCTAAAAACAAGAGGTATCGCGTCTTAATTACAAAACCTTAGCATTGACTCACTTTTAGCTGGCTCAGTGCTAGGGTAGGATAGCTGTTTACTCACTGTTGAGCTAATTGTCTGCTGATTGTCGCCTGATATTGAACAACCAGATGTGAGAGTGGTTGTGATCTTTTCATCAAACTATTTGTGAGGAAGCTTATATGCATAGGGTAGGCCTTTTTCTAAAACATCAAACTATTCATTTAACATTAGCCTAGCTACTCTAGCAAGTATCAACCCAGTCTCACGGCATTTCGTGTTTTTAGTCAATTTAATGTATTGATTCGTGTTCACCAACACGATTTTCGCATTTTGTTCTTGTCACACAGAACGATTTTAAAAGCAATGTATTTCTATTGGTAGTATGTTTCGTGCCTGCAGCACGTCTTTTTGTCCAGTCGGGTCTTGGAAGACCGGAAGCCGTGTGGTTAATTAAAACATGTTCTTACTCAATATCTAACCCTAAGCCTTTTATTTTAAAAATAGTATAATGTCTGAGTTTTTTTGCCGTCCACGAGGAAAAGAAATGGGGCTCAGAGCCTCAGAATACTGAAATCTGTATTTTTTTTAATATTTTTTTCCTTCTAATTTGATATTTGTTGGTGCAGGCACGAAACATACTGTACTGGTACCAATATAAATAAATTGCTTCTAAAATCGTTCTGTCAGAATACTGAAATCTCTTTTTCCTTCTAATTTGTTATTATTTACATTACTTTTAAAATCGTTCTGTGTGACACCAAAAAAATGGGGAAATCGTGTTGGTGAACACGAATCAATAGATTAATTTCGTGACTATAACACGACATGCTGTGAGACTGTGTTGCAATATGCTCTGTCGGCTTCGATTGATATGGGCAGTGATTATGAATAAAGGAACGGTAGGCTACACTCCATATAGGCCTATATTGCTTTAGTATGCATACTATATTGTATGTGTCTGTGTGTATATTAGACGCATACATATCCTGTTAGCCAGTAGGTTACAATATCAAGTCAACATGAGGATGTTGATTTAGCAATTAATCGCATTGTAGTCAACAGTCTTGTAGTTCAGTGAACTATTATGTTTGATATTTGATATGGCTCAAAGGTCTGTCCCTTTACATATTTACCATTAAGCCTATTCCTCTGACATTGAATTCATAAAGTTAAAGTTGATCGTGTTTATGAGCTCCTTCACCGAGGGATAAAGTCGAGTCTCAAACTTAATTTTCGAATTACAATAGGCATAAGCTTCCCATAAAGCAAGCTTCAATATATAAACATGTCCATCAAAAGGTTAACTGACAGCATGAGGAGATGTTGCTTGCCTTTGATTCTAATGCTAAGAGCATAATTTATGTAAGATGTTTGAATGGCTTTTTGAGTAAGAATAGATTAAAGGCAGTTTCATGCTTAAGGAGCAAAAAAAGTGCCTGCAAAGCACTGTTTTTAAAACTCCTGGGGCTGCAAGAGGGTTGATGAACAGGGCGGGTGCAAATGGTGATTAGCTCACGCCATTTATTGCGCTAACAAAACAGTGTGCCAATCAAGGTCATCCCTTGAGTTTTCCTCTCTTTTTTGAAAATATGAAAGACCTTGTCCCGACAGTGACTTCAAAGGTGCAGCGGCAAGCCCCATACCAGGCCATGGCGTCTCCTGGAGCCCTTCCCATCCACACATCAAACTCCAGCTGACAAAAGCAGCTCTAGGTGGCATAATGAGACGCGTCACTCTTTTCAACTATGTGTGAATTGTGACATTCTCGGTCTTCTTGTGTCTTGTGTTGACACTGCAGCTTCCGTGGGGGGAGTTGGCCAGACAGTCCAGACAGCCCCTGCTCCTTGGACACTAGCCACTAAGGGCAGCATCAAAGCAATGTGAGTACCTTAGGTCAAAAGTCAGGTTCTTGTACATAGACAGAGACACACAACTGATTCAAAGGGTGAGGACAGCAGTTTTGGTGCAGCCCCCCCTTGCAGTTTCCTCACGATTGTTTCTTGTGGGCCCAGAGGAAGGCTTGAAGCCCAAAACATCAACTGATAACTTCATTTTCATGAATCCGTCTTGTGTGTCTGTGCTGGGCCAACTTCAAAGCTGTTTTGGGGTCTATGCTTCATGCACATGTGCACACTATCAGATGGGAGATAGTGGAAGGCATGCTCCTGCCTTGTGACTGACTCTGGTATTTTCGGAGGTGATGAAGGCTATTATCAGTGGATTAAAAGAAACTTAGATGGTGGGGGCTCACAGTGTTGGAACATACTGCCCTAATTCTTCCTCAGCTGTATCCCATGTATTAACCTTGTCCACTTGCCAGCAGATAAGATCCCTTGGAGAGATGTAAGATGCAACCACGCGCTGCACCTATCATATGACTACCTCTCATATGCCAGAGCCAAAAGTAAAATGCAAGTTCAGTAAGCTGTGTAAAGCTGAGCCGTGCTCCAATCCAAATACAGCTTTTCACTAAAATAGAGGAAACCCGGCCCAGAATACTCCAGACACATAAAGTAGCATTCAACATGTCACAACATAGCCAGAAAACAATGACTGGTTTCTGCTCTCTGGAAGCATGTACACAACAGCTGCATTCATATTCAACCCCCATTCATCATGATTCATGGAATACGATACGATATACTTTATTGTCCCCGTAAGGAAATTTGTTCTGGACTCCGTCCTGCAGTTCAGCATACATGTACATATACAAACATAGTGGACATTAAGAGACATACACATATCATCAGTCATACACCGTTCGTAGAATAATACAATTGGGCAGGTGGATTGATAATCTAATATGGTTTAGGTTTTTTTTTTTCCTGTTCCTCTCACTTTTTAAATAGTTTACTTGGAGCCTGAGGGTCTGAGCCATCCTGTTTTCTATGGCCGCCGAATTACCTCAGAGCGCGCAGTGCTAGCTCCCTGCCAGAGACGGAGGCGTGTATTGTTTTCATGACAGAGATCAATGGGTGGGTGAATGTGCTTCAATTCTGCAGGAGCTCCTCTCCCAGGCTAATAAATGCAAGCCTCCCTGCTGACTGGGCTGTCGTGCTGAGCCCAGCGGGGGTCAGCCTTTTTGTGTTCCTGTGCCCAAATTATGGAACCATCAATACACTCCCTGGAACCAGTCAATAGAAGCCCGCTTTGTGGACGAGGGGAGACCAACTTCAAGGCTGATCAAGAAAAAGGGGGGAAAGAAAAAAACCTAAGCTCTGACACATTTAGCAAATAAGATCAGGATCAGAACGTACATATATATTATGCATTCAGAAATTCCGAATTGCTTGTATTACTCATGCAACAGATATTGGGGGTGTCTCCCGTAAGGGATGCATACAACCAAACCTGTTTTCAAAAATACTTTGTTAATAATTATTTGCAAGTTTCAAATTCTTTAGCAGAGTAAGGCAGGAAGTTGGAGGTGTCAGTGCATTATAATTGTGCTTTCGACGTGACGCTGCAGCCACTAGAGAATCATATTAGCTGTTTTGTGAAAGGCGATAGGATTAAGTGGACGTCAAAGTTATGCTAGTCGCAAAACTATTTGTTGTTACAGGTATTATCAAAGCATTTAAGCTGGACAAAATGTTGACTTTCAAAATATTCAAAATTGTGTAAGCACAATTAATGAAATCCATCTCGAACATGGGCATGCTTTTGAGGATCTCAGCACTTTTTAACAATATAACACATTTCTGTTGCCTGAACCCGGGGTTGTGACACACTTTCTTTTGACAACGCATAGGTGATGAAAACTGTTGTCATGCATGAGTGTGTTTCCATACAGCCTCACTAGCATCAACTGAATTATTAAGTATCCAGCTTCAAAAAGCTTGTAAAACTCCGTCCTCCTCAAAACCTCAAACTTTTTCCTCCTCTCTCCCCTTTTCTTTCCCTCTTTTATTTTTGTTGGCTTCTCAAACATCAAGTTGTCTCCGAATTTTCAAACGGGTTGAAAAATAAGAGTTTCCCTAGCTTGCAAGCACATTCAAAGGGCGCGTTCTTCAGATGTGCCACCTTGCAGCGTGGTGGTAGCTGTGCAGGAACAGGATCATTCAGATATGCTAATGGATCAGCGGGGTAGCTCCAAGCGCGGCTTACCCCGCTTTAAAAGACAGCTGCCTTCTCCCTTTCTTTTCATGCCCTACTCTCAGGCTGCCTCTCTCTTTCCCACTCTACATTGATAGCAGGTTGAAATTTAATAACCATTACATTTCTACTAATTAGACAGATAGAGCAATTAGCCGGGTGCATGTAAGTCCAGGTTGTGAAATATGTTGGACAAAAAGAGTTCAGAGGATGAGTTTGGGCAGTCGACAAACGCAGCTGAGGTTAGAGTCGGCACAGTGTAATGATATCATGCTCAATGGTTAGAGCTGCAGATAATAGAGCCAGTGCCCACTGGCCCTCCCCTCGGTGAAGTGGCCCTCTGTGTCAGAGCTTGTGTATGAGTCGTTGGCTCTGCCGCCGAAGCCCCAGTCCCACACTCTCCTGGGCTATCTATTCTATACAGCTAGAGTCATGCTGCGCAGGAATCCTGGGTGATTGGGTTTCTTTTAGGGGCCTTATAGTCAGTCATAAATCGGAGGGGATCCTGCCCGGCCCCTCGCTCTCGCCCCTAACCCTGGCTCCAGCTGGCAGGGGACGATTGTTGGAGAGCCGAGGTCATTGCGGGGTCGCTCTCTGTGGCGCTTCTTAACTCCCCTTGCCTATTTTTTTCCACCCCTCCTCCTTCTTCACTACCCCCCCCCCCCCTTTTTTTTCTCTGTCTCCTGGCTGAGGTTGCTAGGGCTTGGTATTTGCTTTTTAAGACCATGTTGTAATTACAGAGGAGCTCTACTCCCCTTGCCGCCTCTGGCTCCTTCTTCTCTCTTTTTTATCACTGCTGATTGGTGGTAAGAAGCTATACTGGGGCCATCTCACCCCCCACAACAGGCTTTTGTGCTGCCTCTACCCATTCACATCTCCTAACCTTTACAGAAGCAGAAAAGGACCAGGGTGGCCTCCTAACACCAATCGGACAACAACCAGAGGAGTGGAGGTTGGATTCACCTACAGAGAGGAAATGAGTGTGGAATTCACCACGCTCAATTGGGAAACAACAGTAGGCCTACCTGCAAAACAAACTGTTGAAAAACAGGTTTTATCAGGCTAGCTGTAGCCTAATCTTAGTGGCATATGTGGCTATTCATTTAGCTAACAGAAGTGATTGCCAAAGCCCTACACCACATGAACTTCAGTGAACATTTCCAGCCCTAAGATGTCTCTTCTGTTGGATGCACCCCTCTGCCAACATCTGGAACCATAGACCAAGATCAACAAGTGACAGTAAAAACAATACTGCTATGACAACAAACAAACAATCATGCCATTGGAAATAAGTGAAGGAGGAGTCACCTTAAACCACAGTTTGGCCATGGGGGTCCTCACAAATAAGCGGTAACTAAACTATCTCTGGGGCTGGCTCCTTTGTAGGTCTTAAATTCAATCTAATTTGCAACATTACAAAAACAGCTGTAGCTACGACCTGCAAAACAATTATGGGATAAGAACTAATTCCATTTACTGCAGCTGCTGCTCAAACTGTGCTGGGCCTACAGTAAGAGACAGAGGCCTGAGGTGCAGCAGCCATTCCTAAATATAGCGTACATATAAGCATTAAAACACAGTCTGGGACTAAATCATTATATCCGCATCACAAATGCTTTAAAGAGAATGGTGCATTTGATGCTGTGCTGAGGCTTGTCTTTCCTCTCCCACACTTCAAAACAAACGGCACGAAAATATCACAAAAATGCGTACAGTATATAGCTATAGAAGCATGGCTTGTCTTTCATGTGTATGGAAAAATGCCACAAACTAGGCATTGTTCTCTATGAAATAGGATACAGGGCTTGGAAGAGCCATTGTTCTATTATATATGTTTGCTTGAATCTCCTCTGTTTCATGCTGGCTCGCTGCTTCACCGTTCTGACTTCTGACAAACAGCATCTGCACCAGAGACGCCATTTCCTCCCACGAGGCAGATGGGAACAAACCCAGTATAATCACTTCAAATAAACAGGATGCCATTAATTGTTTGCCCCATCAATTGAAGTGTGTCCCCTGGTATTCAATGAGAACTTGATTAATCATTTGATTGGTTTGTCTCATTGGATGCCAAAGAGAAAATGTCTGGCAAGGAACAAATCACTGGTTTAAGCCCACATTACTCTACAGAGGCCAGGCTTATACATAACTATAGCCTTTTCTGCTGTAGCTGTACTATAAACACATGTGACCACAGAGCTGCTGAAAAATTATAACTTCTAAGGTTCAGTTCCAGAAATCAACTTTTTCAAGTTAATAATGGTACATTTTAATATTTCTGTTTTCAGTTGATTAAACCGAGCATCACAACTTAAAGGTCAGCAGCTTGGCAAAATAGCCACTATCATGAGCAAATTAAATGATATCCGTAATATTAACTTTGTACAGCAGAGACATCTAAATAGTTGGAACATCACAGGTTGCCTTCTACATGAACTGTAGCATACATTATTTGCCTTACAGCTCTCTGTAATAAAAAAATACATGTAAGGATGCAAAGAAAATGTTATCTTAATACCTCTGAGCTAAAACAACAGTGTCAAACAATACATCTCATAGCAGACTCAACTGCACTTAGGAATATCACATGTCAACACTGAGCCAAATGTCAACAGGCGTAAACGAACACCTCCAGACAGCGGAGCAAACAATTATTATAGACGGAGCAAACAAAATTCTTTGCTGAACTGAGTACTTCCTCCAAGTGTTGTCGGGTCTGTCTGCTTTGACGTTGTCAGCGCGGCAGGTTAACAGCCTATACGTGGTCAGATCACAAGGGCAGTGACGGCTGGATAAAAGGGCTTCACCCAAAGGTGCTAATGGAAACGTCCTGAACCTGAAACACCAGCCTCTCAGTCAAAACCACAGAGGGAGAGGAGGTGAGGGAGAAACAGACACTGAAACATGGAGAGGCTACAGTTGTTGGTCCAGACAGAGAGGGTCATGGTGGTGACAGTGTGTCCTATTCTTTTATGGTGATAGCTTGAGGATAGGAGACAAGGGTGTCAATTTACAGGGAGAGGAGTTGGGTGCTGCGGGGGGGGAAGGTTGTGTCAGCTCGTAGGACATGGGGGCCGGTGTCCTCTTTCACTTCTGCTGACCAGTCAGAACTACAGTGGGCCATCCGCTGTCACCCTGTTTAGACAGCTAACACTCTGCACACTCTGAACCCAGACTGTCAACAGCACTTGACACTCAAGACGGCACTTCAAACACCAAAGTTTTGTTTACCCACCTCTTGGTCTTCCTCTTAAGCGAATGAAGGCACAGATCTTCCCAGCATCTGTAGTGAGGATGAAACAGAATAATAATTGGTTGAAACGTTGAAACCCTGAAAAAGGCATGCTGTCCTTGTCAGGTTAACACAGACCTTATCCTTATTAACACCTGGTAGATGAAAGGTGGATATTTACAAGTAAGATGAACTGACATGCACAAACCGACACAAACACATCTCAATTGTGAAATACTGTGCATTACGTTATGGTTAGAACATGCACGCCAATTAAAATACATAAAACCTAAAGGTGTGTCGAGTTCCAGAAGGTTTTACATGATGTTCTGATAGCTAAATTAATCTCCTAGTGATTGCGAAAACAGACTAGAAAAGGCAGAGAATAAAGTCACATAACATCTGCGTGTGAATGTAATCCACTGCTCTGCATACATTGGTTACCTCTGTTAACACCTTCCACACCAACATGGTGTGACCAAGCGGCAAACTCTGCGGAACAGCCGGGACGCCAATACGGAAGTGCCACACAGTTCATACATGGGCCGCTAGGGACTGGCTGCAGAAAGGAGCAATTTCCATAGACCCCCATGTTAAAATGCCCAACTTTACAGCAGAAAAAAACATGTTTCTACCCATGGATGCAACAAATATTATTATCGATATAGTTAGATTCCACCTTCATGATTATGAATCTGTGAGTGAATTGTTTTCTAACACGACCCTTTTATTTATATTAGGTCTTAAAGTTTTTGCATACATTAGGGCGTGGTGACGTTGATGGACACGTACATGCCTCACTGTCAGCTAACAGCAACTTGTCCACTCTGCTAGGCTACAACCATAGAGGCTACAACGTTAGTTAGTCATAGTACTGTACTTGACCCTTTAGCTTTAGCCGTGTTCGTGGTGATTTTGCCTTTTAGGGAATATTGTTACAAATACCAGACAATTAAAATGTCGTGCTGTGCGCTTGAATGTACTAACAGAACTTCCAAGAAGTCTAAAATGATAATATTATACATGTTAACCCGGTTCGCAGGTGTTTGTGTGCTTGGTAGCTTAGCTTGTTACTTTGGCTATGACGCCCATAATGCTAAACGGGAGCAAATGTTAATAGGGGACCCAATTATCCCAGTGGTGGCCGCCGGAGCTAACGGAGCCGCAGGGGGCTAGCTCCAGCCGGCGTCCCGGAGCTAGCCCACTGCGGCTCTGTTAGGTCCGGGCGGTGGAGTCCGTCGTTATAGCTGGAGACTTGGTTCGCCTGCTGTAGTATTAGCTAAATAAATTATGTTGAACAAGGCTTATTAAGCTGAACATCGCCACAATTGTTCTGCTATGTATCGGTACTTCTTTTCTTAACGTGTAAATGACAAACATTAAGAATAACAAAATATAGCTAATTCTCTTGCAGATTGTCTCATTTGATTATGAATGTAACGTTTCTATAGGGGAACTACACTGTTAGCAGTAACTTGGTATGCATGTATTTCATGTTCGCTTAGCTTCTTAGCTTGAGCTAGCTCTGTTTACTTCCAGTTCAGAGGCAGCAGGTCCCGCCTCGGCTCCGCCTCTTTGTCCTTATTTGGAGCAGGCAGGATTAGACTCTGACGTTGCTGTCAAGCCGTTAGTGGCCGACTCCGCCTACTAAGGGCTTCTCGGCAACTCTGCAGAATCCTATGGGTGACGTCACGGACACTACGTCCATTTATATATACAGTCTATGGGTGTGACAGCTACCCTAAAGGCCGCTACACACCAACCTGAGACCAAAGAACGCGTACCGAAGGCGTCCCGACTTTTACGTCCGCTATGACGCCGCCCGCCTACGAACACACCGCAAAGACTTCAGTCGACGAGGGGCAATAACTGTCCTTACCAGCAGGCAACGGTAGTGTGTATTCGTCATTCAAAAGAGGCAACAGCCAATCAGAGTGATTTCTTTGGCCGACTTTCTTTGGTGCGGGAGGCCGCGGGAGGTGTGAAAATGTGCCGTAAAGCAACGACGGTGCGGGACACACCAACCTGAGAAGGGCGCCGCGAATGCCCGACTGCCTCTGACGGCCTCTGACTCCCAAAATCGGGTAGGTGTGTCAGGGCCTTTAGGCCTCTTCAGTACTGCTTGTCACTACCCAATCCGTCCCCCTGCCCGATCTGTACTGCGCATGTGCGAGATGGTCCGCCATATTGGAGAACGCCGGACGGCAACCCAAGAAGGACACTTGACACAGTGGCTTTTGGCAAAGCTCAAAAAGAAAACTCGAGAGGGATGAGTTATTGTTAAATTTGAAGTGAATTTAACTTCTGTTAGACAGATATCATACTGAATAAATATTTACTGTGAATGTATGCAAAAATGTATGGCATATAGCTGTCTAACAGAAGTTAAATCCATTTCTCACTTATTCTGACAATTTACTTAACCCCAAATAAAAGAACCCAATGAAAAGAGTTGTTAAATAATAGTGAAGTCACGTTGTAATAACAATAACTCATCCCTCTCTCGTTTTATTTTTCAGCTTTGCCAAAAGCCACTGTGTCAATTGTCCTTCTTGGGTTGCCGTCCGGAGTTCTCCAATATGGCGGACCATCTCGCACATGCGCAGTACAAATCGGGCAGGGGGACGGATCGGGTAGTGACACTGTTAGCTCGTGGATGTATAATAAGAACTGGATACAGCGTGGGAGGCGGGGCCTCATTCATTCCTATGAGAGTTGCTCATTAGCGCATGATGATAAAATGGTGAAACGTCACAGATTGAAACGTCACAGATTACCCGGCATGCCTGAGAAGTACCCGTATGTGCGCTCATAGCGCATGCGCAACTTTAACCAAAATGCTCGTTCACATCAAGCACGTCAATTTGCGTACACGTAACAGCACCGCGCGTTCATGACAGCATGGTAATGGATTGTTATTATGATGGATTTGATATTAATGAGGCGGCAGTTAGCAGCTAGCGGCTAGCTAGTAATTATGCTAATGTAACATCAATCGTTATGTACTTATATTACGCTGTAACAGGATCTAGTGATATCCAAGCAACAGAGCTTCATTTAGCATGAAAGAATGATTGCACTGTGTATATATATATATATATATATATATATATATATATATTAGGGCTGTCAAACGATTAACATTTGTAATCAGATTAATCACAGCTTAAAAATTAATTAATCATGATTAATCACCATTCGAACTATGTCCAAAATATGCCATTTATTTATGTATATTGTTGTGGGAATGGAAAGATAAATGAAAGAAGGTGGATATTGTAGTGCCGAGAGATATGGAGTCAGAGGCGGTGCATCGAAGGTGCAAAAGGGAACTTTAATGAGGAGCAGAAAAGGACATGTTGTCGGGTCGCAGCCCGGGTCGACAAGAGAGAGAGCTAAGAGGGCACACACTATTTATAGGTAACCCATAACATGTCCGTGTGGGAACAATAACCGCAACTGTAGTTCCAAGTATGAATTATGTCCCAGTGGTTAAATAGGTGGTCACCACACAAGCCCCCCCAGAATTCAAACATGGCAAAAAAATATATCCCCACGTCCGTGGAGGAAACATCACAAGGGCCGAGGAGGGTGGGGCCGCAGGTGAGGACCGGGCCATGGAACGGGCCACGAAAGGGGGCCGCAGGAGAGGGCAGGGGCCCTAACGAGGGCGAGGGCACCCACACCGGGGGCGGGCCGTCGTAAGGGGGCCGCACTAGGTGTTGCGGAGAACCCAGCAGGAAAGAGGGCAACCCGGCCGCAGGCAGACGCACAACGGCGGCGGGCATGAAGTCCTCGGCAGGCGTCGAGGTATCCCCGGAAGAGAGGGCAACCCGGCCGCAGGCAGACGCACAACGGCGGCGGGCATGAAGTCCTCGGCAGGCGTCGAGGTATCCCCGGAAGAGAGGGCAACCCGGCCGCAGGCAGACGCACAACGGCGGCGGGCATGAAGTCCTCGGCAGGCGTCGAGGTATCCCCGGAAGAGAGGGCAACCCGGCCGCAGGCAGACGCACAACGGCGGCGGGCATGAAGTCCTCGGCAGGCGTCGAGGTATCCCCGGAAGAGAGGAGCAGTCCCCCCGGGAGGAAGGAGCACAACCCTGCCGCAGGCAGACGTGCCGCGGCGGCGGGCATGAAGTCCTCAGCAGGTGCTGAGGCATCACCGGGAAGCAGGAGAGGCCAGACAGGGTCCCGGAGCGCGCCACCCATGGGCCGATGGAGCATGGGCGACGTCCGGAACTGTCGAGGCGAGAGGGGGTCCAGGAGTGCGCCACCCAGGCGTCGATGAACGTGAGTGGCGTCTGGATATCCCCGGAAGGCAGGAGAGGCCAGACAGGGTCCCGGAGCGCGCCACCCATGGGCCGATGGAGCATGGGCGACGTCCGGAACTGTCGAGGCGAGACGGAGTCCAGGAGTGCACCACCCAGGCGTCGATGATACCGTGAGTGGCGTCTGGAACCGCCGTCGAGGTGGTGAAAAAAAAAATGAGAGTGTCCACATGAGGTCAACCGGCTGGTCGAACCTCCTCTCCGGCACCGGAAAGAATTGTCAACAGTCAGATGTTAACAGAAATATGTCGACAGCCGTTAACAGCTAGCCGTTAGCTGGCTGCCATGGGTAGCTGCTAGCCGTCGTTAGCCCCTCGTGGTTAGCCGCTAGTAGTCGTCAGCTAGCGCAGCCAAGACGTGCAGCCGCACGCCCCGAAGAAACAAGCCCACGAGGTAGCAATCGGGTTGCTCGTCGACCCAGCAGGTCGTGCATCGACCCCCTGTTGAATGGAAGGCTGATGCGGGAATGGCGAGCAACTTCCCAGCTCTTCTGCGGGGCGTGCACCGAGCCTCAATCCGCGTGCCGGTGGCAGCCACGGACGATTCCAAAACATCCCCGGCATTTCGAGAAAGAAACTTGAGTTCCTTTTGCCGTGTTCGGGTCCGTCCCGGAAACTTCTCGAGACTTGTCAGGGTCACCAGTGTAGTGCCGAGAGATATGGAGTCAGAGGCGGTGCATCGAAGGTGCAAAAGGGAACTTTAATGAGGAGCAGAAAAGGACATGTTGTCGGGTCGCAGCCCGGGTCGACAAGAGAGAGAGCTAAGAGGGCACACACTATTTATAGGTAACCCATAACATGTCCGTGTGGGAACAATAACCGCAACTGTAGTTTCAAGTATGAATTATGTCCCAGTGGTTAAATAGGTGGTCACCACAATATATCCATTTAACATACAGTATCTATGTTTATTATAACATTTTTCTGCGTGTCAAAATGAAAGACAACCCACACACCTATCAATCATCAAACCGTAGGGTCTTAATTCATTACGTGTTGATTTCTATCAACGGGGGAGTACTTCAGGAAAGTCGACAGAGGGGGGGGGGGGCTGCTAGTGGAGTACTTCGTGACCACAGATGCGGCTTTCACACCAGCGCTTTTCAGTTTCTAGCTCCGAGCGGGAGCTTTTCTGGTTCAGCTCCGGTTTCCCTTTTCAGCTCCCGCTCTGTGCACACCGCCCACTGGCGCCCCAGAGCTGCCCTTGCTGCGTCATGACGTCACCGTTTACATCGCTGATTTGCCCCCCAACGGCAGCTCACAACAACAACTGCGTCGGGTCGATGATCGTGTTGCTTTTATTCACACGAAGCCAGAATAAATTGAATAACGACTTCTCCAACCTTATACTTTGCTCCAGAGTGCCGTGGTTCATTGTTTATTAATGTGTTTCTGCAGCATTTACCGACCGCTGCAGAGCTGGCTGCTCTTCCACAGAGTGTATTCTCCCGTTAGCTCCCGGTTAGCTCACACTGCAGCGGCCGCTCTAAAGTATTCACTGTCCGACTCACACAAGCAGCTGATGCATATCCCCAGTTCCCCTTAGCCTAAGTGAATGTGTGTCAGTCTGAATTGACACTGTTTGGTATCACAACGCTGTTATGAAAGTTTCTCTGGTATAAAACGGGTGATGTTAGCATAGCAACCGAAGCTAAACTGACTACTTGCATCCGATAGCTCCAATAATACAAAACAACACGTCTGCCTCTCTCCACAATGATCGATAACAGTGAACGGATGGTCAAAGTAAGGCACAAATAAACAGACTCACACGAAGCCTGGTTAGTGTTGCCTGACTTTTAAAGTGTGTTTATAGGCACTACTGCTTGTAGGCAGGCATAACAGTCGACCCATGGGAGGTGGGTTTAGTTTCCTGCATGCCTCGACGTAAGAGAGACGTAAGCGACGTCGCCTCTTAGCTCCAAAGCTCTTGCCTCTGGACCGACACTTTTTTGGAGCTGGAAATGAAGCGGATTCCGGAGTTAAGAGCCGGCGCAGCTCCGGTGTGAACTGGAAAACCCGGCGCTTTTCAGGCTCTAGCTCCGAGCCGGAGCTGAAAAGGCGCTGGTGTGAAAGGGGCAAGAGTGTGAACGTTGTGATCAGCTGTTTTAGCGCAGTTCTCCAGTGAAGGGGGGAGTCTCCCTCCGCAGCCGGTTGGCGTAGTTTTGGCACAGTTCCGTTGTACAGACCGACGTTAACAGCAGCCCTGTCTGTGCACACGGAGACCGACTCTGTCGTCCGGTGATCTAACCGCCTTCTGGAAAAGCTTCACAAGTACGTCGGTACGCAAATGCGCTTTGTGACACAAGTGACGGTACGCATTTCGGATTACACACATAACCTGCGTAACAGTTATGTGCACCCCTGTACCAGAGCCATATTATTACTATTATATGGCTCTGCCCTGTACTACAGCAAGAGTATTCTGCGTCGGGACTTCCTGCAACAACACCACGCCGTTATCAAAGATGTTCTATTGAGAAGACGATCACTACGTGACAAAAGTTTTCAAAACCGTGGCTACTGAAATCAATCTTACTAACTGCTGTCTGTGCAATTTACTCTGCGCGAGTTGGCAGACTTTATTTTGCTTACTTTAACATCATTTTTCATGGTGGAGCTAAGCCATTTCTTGGTATGGGTGTAGCCTACCCCAGCCATACCCTGGCGCTGCCACTGGCGGCACGTATGGGGCGGGCCATTCTGCACATGCGTTAAATTCGTTAAATATTTTAACGCAATTAATTCAAAAATTAATTACCGCCGTTAACGCGATAATTTTGACAGCACTAATATATATATATATATATACTTATAATAATAAGTAATATTAACTTTATTTAATACAACATTTACGGTACAAGATTTAATCATACAGCCCATGTAGTATGATAATGATTTATAGCAAACATGTGCAATATATCCATTATTACAGCTCCGTGGGATGGCAGTAAGACGATATGGGTCCGTTCTTATTGTGCATCCATGGGTAAAGATAAACGCAACTCACATTGGTTTTTCAAACAGCATCTCTGTAAACTACGTGTATTGTATTCACTGAATTTCACTCTCTGCCTTGAACGGCTCGTTGTAGCTCCAATAGCTCCAGCCCCCACCCTTCCTGTGAGCACAGTGTGCTCTGATTGGTCGGGACACGTAACATGAACGTGCCGGGCGGCGCGGTCCCGTGGGTTGGATGCGCGTTCATAATGCAGAGGGAAATAACTCTCAGAATAACGTTATTAGCACATTATTACAACTTGAGGAACAAATGTTTTTAATAAGGGCTATACAAGTGTTCATACTGGGTAGTTTATTTAGTTTAAAAAAACGATTTACAGACCACTCTTTCCCCATGTAAGTCAATGGGAAAAAGTGTTTCCGGGCCTGGCAACCAAACGGAAGTGTAGTACCACCGTTTGGCCAGCACAAATATTTTCATCTGAGCACTTCCTGGGGGCTTGTGTTAGCTCTGTCAGCACTGTTGCCAGCACTGTTGCCATTTTTTGCACTGTTTTAAGCATAGTGAGCTGCTAGTAGCTAAGCCATAGACATGACATGTCGAGCCATCCCTCAATCATTGTTATGCCCGGAAATCTGAACCTAAAGGAATAGACATTTTGGGAGAGAGGCTTATTCAAGTTCTTGCAGAGACAAAGATGAGAATATTCCACTTTTATGTCTGAATGGTAAATATATACGGCTACAGCTAAAAGCAGGTTGGCTTTGCTTAGCATAGGAGGAAAAGGCTATCCTAGCGGTAGCTCTGGACGACAATCCTACGGTTGGTGCCTGTGACTGCTCAAATTCATCTGACCCGGGAACGACGATCTTTCTGTTAATGTTGCTACACACAGAGGGGAAATTTACATTTGTTACAGCAGAAAATTGCCAAAGACAGCTTAATATTAACTAAGAAACATGCATAAAAATATTTTAAAAAATTACGCAATTTACAAAATACACATACTCTAACAGTTCTGAAGATATAGCAGCCAGGTATGTATTGCACAGTTATTAACTGCATATATATATATATTGCACATCATTTGTATTTCACAGCAAGGGGTGTTATAGCATTGTCTGTGTTGTTGTGGAGCACTCCTTCAGCCCACTGTGACTTTTGGCACAGGGGCTTTTGCTGGCTGAATATGAGTTGCTGCAGCCTCTACCTGCTAGCCTGTCATCTGACAACCGCTGTCCTCTGGGCGAGATATGTTCTTGAAGGGGAGAAGTTAATGTTTTTTCTCTGCTGCTCTGGATTAAGTCCAATCAGCACACTATCAAAACGTACACAGACTGCACAGCCCTTGGTATGTAGCACAGTAAACTCACACATTACATAATAGCAGTGTTATTTTGACTGGCTCTTTGGTCAAACTTTGTGTACTATTGCCCTTCTGTTAGACCCCATTTACACGCAAACGAACCGAATACGATATCAAAAAAGTCTTCAGTTCACACGAGACCGCTCGAAAGCGCTGGAGACGCTGTAGTACATATGCCGGGCCTGTAAGTGGCGCTGTACTGCCGCACGAGACCGCTCGAAAGCGCTGGAGACGCTGTAGTACATATGCCGGGCCTGTAATACCTTATTCACACCAACGGTGTTTCAGGGCCAGTTCGGAGCTGGAGCTTGAAAAGCACCGGGTTTTCCTGTTCACACCGCAGCGGAGCAGCCTCTTAGCTCCGGAATCCGGTTCGTTTCAAGCACCAAAAAATTGTCCGGCTAGAGCAAAAGCACCGCATATGTCACGCTTACGTCGAGGCGGGGGCAGGGGCAGAGGCGGGATCAACTCCTGAACAACAACAAAAAGCCCGCGTTTTATCCGGTTTGCACACAACGATGGAGAAACGTAACAAGCAGCAGTGGTCCACTGAAGAGACCAGCTACCTACTGGGAATCTGGTCTTCCGAAGAGGAACGGAGGAAGCTGGAGCACAATCGGCCCCGCGGTGGATTTAGCAATATGTAGTTCATGTAATTCTCCATGTCCACTTGTTGCTGATGGTTGTTTTAGAGGAGCTGTATATTTTGCACTAACATCTGTAGCATGGTCGAGCTATAGATTTTGCACTAACATCTGTAGCATGGTCAGTAGCAGTAGCAGTAGCTAGCTACCAGTGTTGGGCAAGTTACTTCCAAAATGTAATATATTACATATTACTTATTACTGTCTTTTGAAAGTAATAAGTTACATTACAATATTACTGTCTCTGAAATGTAATGAGTTACACTACTTTTTAGTTACTTTTTAGTTACCTTCACCAAAATAAACGCAAAAGAATGGCTAGGTATTTTAAATGCTAAAATGTAGTTTAGTGCAGCTCATTATACATCCAGTGAAGGGTGATGTGGTATAGCATAACAACTGTGTAGGCCCTTAAGGCTACTAACAACTTGTATAACACGGCTTAGTTGAATACTGGATTCTGATTGTAAATTCTTAACATGTGACACGTTGTTAATCCAGCAGTACAGACCACTGTCAAGGACTATAATGAACAACATGAGCAATAGTGGCCGGCAACAGCAATGAAAAATAGCATTGATGTTATGGTCCCCAATGAACAGATTATGGCATTTGTTATGTTTTGAAACCAAGCAAGTGAGAACATTTCATGTGAGTTAAAAGTGCAATCCTGAAATATCTCATAGTCCAAAGTGGACTGTGGCAAAGAAAAGCACAAAAGCTTCAAAACTGTACTGATAAAACAAATGAGAACATATTGTAAATCAAGGAAAATATTATTTAAACCAGCTCATGGTTTGAAATGGCAAACATTGAAAAGCAAAGGTATTATTAAAACCATGTAGCCTACTAAATCATCACTTTGGTCCCATCATACTCTGGGAAGAGAATATTTACTGTATCTGGTATCACATCATCATGTGAGGTTGACTTTGTGACCTGGAGAACATTTCAGCTGCAATTAGCTCGTTGTTAAGCTTGGGATATGAGATCTTTTTGTAGCCATTCGTGGTGAAGGCATCTGTGCTATTGTATGCATTATTTTTGACCGAACATTTCTACAGGCATGGCAGAATATGGCACTATTTTCACATGAATATTCCATATGAATATTCCATTGTCTATTTGTATACCACGAACTGCAAAATGAACGCCTACTTACCCCACTGTACAGGCGGGTAATTGTTTAGATATACCTGGGCAGGCTCTGTTTTGCCGTGGTATCCTGGCACCTGCGGGCCTCAGAGGGGCGGCGTAGTTTCGGGTGACGAAGACTGCTGCTCCGGGGGCGAGGGCGGCGAGAGTCAGGCGGGAGTAATAGTGTCCACAACGGAGGGTAACGTGATGTCCCCATCTGACCTGTTGCTACTGTCTGCAGTAGATGCAGTGTTGCTGGCGTTTAGTGATGGTTGCTTTAACCATTTTCGTATAAATGATTATCCAAAGATGTGTGTCACTGCTGTGGAAGCACTTTGGAAATTATGCACGCGCAGCGGAGCAGGTCACGCGCACCTGACACAATTTGTTGTTTGTATTTTCCGCTCCGTTCTCTTTTTTGAATAGAGGTTGCATACCATTCAATTGGGGGTGCAATGCATGTCCCCGAAGATCCCGACGTGAAGCCTGAAGGGTAAACACACCAGGTTTACTAATCTACCCGCACAATTTGTCTGGTGTCAGAATGTCTCGCTATGTTAGTACATTCTTAAAAAACAAAACACCATTTCATTTCGGGTTAAAATGTGTTGTAACTGCGTTACTGAGCATTGTAACGGGTAATATATTAACCACATTTCATTAGTAATGCGTTACGTTACTTCGTTACATCAAAAAGTAATATATTACTGTAACTTTTGTTATGCTGTGTTCGTTATTCTCGCGTCCAGGAGAGAAGCTTTAAAAGGAGACTAAATGGAGTCTCTGAGAAGGTTCAAATGGTTACTTTAATTCAAAATATGTTACAAACAGGATATTGTTCAGTCAGGAGAGAAAGGCTGCAGCTTCCTCTCCCTGTGGTGGCCGTGCAGAAGAGAGCTCACAAGCATTCGTCCTTCCCGCTTGCTGGCTGTTTGCTCCTCCTCTCTAGGGGCTGTGGTGACGTAGGAGACTTCCCCCTCGTTCTTCTGTGTCCGATATTGCGTTAAACGGAGGATTTCGACATTTTACATTCATTGTATAACTAGACACGCCTCTTCTCCTCCTAATCTCTTTCATGACTTTTCATCTAAATACATTTCAAATGCTAAAATCAACACTATAAAAAATACAGGAAATACTTCACAGCATTTTGGTTTCCGGTAGTTCCGGATGTTGTCACATGCTACCCTACCTGTAAACAATAACGTATTCAAATAAACTGTACCTTCATTTAATATTCAGCTATAATAATCTCTTGGTTCAATTAGTTGTAGTGTTAAATCAGTAGGTTTCGGTGTGCATCACTCCATGTCATTTCGCTGCTAAATTCACATCTATAGGAAATGATATATTAGCCACATGCTAAATGCTAACCGGAGATGAAGGATTTTCAGAATAAAAGCTTGGTATTGAGAACTTCCGTTTTTTTCCAGAATAAAATAGCATTTAAACTGACGGTATGTTTAAGCTACTTTATGCTATCAAACATTGATTTTAATTTCTAACACTTTGTTACTTTTGTAACGCGTTACACCCAACACTGGTAGCTACTGACCATGCTACAGCAGTGAGCAGCAGAGGTGGGGAGAAGTGGGGCTATGGCTTAATCGTTATCAGGAAATGATCATGAGTACACACTCAGCCGTTTGGCCCCCCAGAGCGTTCCGTTTGCAGATCTATCCACCTTGGGACCCGTTATCGTTTGCGGGGTCCGTTTCCGCGTTTCCGTTACGGCCTCATGTGAACGAACGGGCTATACGAAAGAGAAAAGTAGCGGATACAACCGTTTGCATTCTCGTGTAAACAGCACCTTAGTTAGTAGTTGGCTTTTTTCTTTGTTTCCTCCCATCTCTTTCGTGCACGTGGCCAAGTATTACACATTGCGCCTTGCAGCAAAAGTACGGAATGTTAAGCCAAAACATTTAAGTGAACATTTCAGTCAAATATGTAAAAAATATCACAAGGCAAAATTACCTTACACACCTTTAGTAAAAAAAAAAAAACACAAACTCTCTTTGACTGGTTTAGTGTTTGTAACAGGAATCTGTGTTTTAAATGAAATTATTATGACTTTAAAAGGAAGATTAAAAACCGACCTAAGCTTTTCGTCCATGAATGCTTTTGCTAACGAGCTTAAGAGCTCAAACCTGGTCTGAGTCTGTCACACCCAATCTGCAGCAGTCTCTTAAAGAATACATCCAAACAACAGCCATCTTTGAACATCCAGTGTTCACGTTGTCTTTGCTTAAGTCACTGGCTTCTGATTGGATACACCATCAATAAAACTGCTTTGAAATCTCTCTAGAAAAGCCTCCTCATCAACTTCCTTTCCAATGAAATGAGGCAGGAATGGTTTAGTTGAATGAAACATGAAGCAGAAAAACAAATGTGTGTGTTTGCATGTATGTTTGATAGATAAAGATGAATGCTTATTGTTTTGTGTTTTCTTTAATCACAGTCAATACAAACCTTCCCCTAAAGATACCATCCCGCTTGTTTTGTAGATAAGACTGAAGCATTTCAAACAGGATGTATGGAACATGCATGTCAAACAGGACCATTTTCTTTTCTTTGACAATGTTGCATATGTCGCAGGTTCCCCATTTGATCACTCAGGAGGCACTGATGTGAAATGGAAATCACTGATATTAAATGTATTAAGTTTGATATCAATGTCTAGGAGATCTCTTGAACACCAATCGCATCAAAGTCAAACAGGCACAGAGTGCATATGGGAAGTAAGAAGCCAACAGATACTTTCCATAACTGGGTTACCAGCAGCTGTCTCTTTGACATGCGATGAAATGTGTAAAACAAGATATTTGTACTGCTTCTATCACTTATTTTTCTTTTTGAGGCACTTCACTATTTTCCACATTGTAGACATATATTTTTTTTTTTTCACGACAACACCCTTTTATTCTAAGATTAGGGCAAGTGTGATACTGTGTGTTCCTTTAAACCATCTCACAATGGTATAACCTTTAAAGTTCACAGGTGTTGCCATTGTGGGATAATTATCTCTTCGAAAATGGACCACAAGCTTGATCACGCAGCAACGTCTATGTTCTTGGGAGGCAGAATGACAGGTTATCTAGTGCTGTTTTGATATGCGAGCCGGAGGAATGCCAACAGATACAGTGATCCCTCTGTCTGAAGAGGAAGCTTCATAGATGAGGTAAGACTGCTTACAGCTATGAAACAATGTCTGAAACAGATTAAAAGACATTTTCCTCAGTTTGATTCATGTTCCTTTCAGCCCGCCAAGGTGCTACACCTCACAAAAGAAAGGGGAAGAGAGCATAAAAGATGTGCAAATGCTCTCTTGCATGAGACATATAAAACAAATGTTGTCAGTTGTTGAAGCCTCCAGTGTCGAGTGACAGACATTTTAGTTTTCTTATCAGCTTTCCGACATCTTTTGCTACATTGTTCTTCTGTACAGTAGATCAAGATTGATGTGCAAGAGAGTGTAAAGATCCAACATGAGGAAAATTACACCAGAAAGAAAGAAACTCTCTTGGTCTGCGGTTTCTGCAGACATTTTCTGATTGTTCCAGCTTGTCTTCACATCTGCTCAGGTTTCACTGCAAGGCTTGTCAATCCCTCCCAGGACTTCAAACACACCACTGAATCCTTCACCTGCACCTTCACTCAAGCCTTCACACCTTGCCGAAAACCTGCAGCACAAGTAGAGAGATAGCAAATTACCCGTAATTACCTAGATTCGAGCTCAACATAACAAAGACACTTTCTTTGCTGTTGTGTTATTATTGGAACATCGCATTGGAGCTAGCTCTCTCTAATCAAAGCTGACATTTTTCCGATGTGCAGTTATCTGCTGTGCAGCACTGAGGACTTCATCTGTGCCTGATTCTTTGTTCTAGTGCTGAGCATAAAAGCAAATAAAAAAACGACCAGAGAAATGTCTGAAAAAGACACTCTTCAAATGTTCCTGCAAATCTAAATAAACCTCAGAGAAATAGACTCTGTATGTGTTTTATTTTTAAAGAGATACATGCACCGAATGGGAAGACAATGACAAAACTTGGCTCTACACGCCTGTTTCTATCCAGAGAATCACAGCTAATAACAGCACAAGACAATGCCTTTCACATGCTTGCTTTTCATTCCACTCTCATGCCTGCCATTAGTTGTTCTCATTATTCTTCACTGTGTCTTAAAGAAAAGTGAAAACAGATTTGGAAGGCAATACAAAGTTACCCAATCACTTAGATCTCAAGCACTGTGTGAAATCCATTTATCCCTGATCATTATGACAGTGTTTTTCTGTCTGTATCGATAGTCATTTCCTTTCTCCCTGCAGCAGCGTGTCTCCAATGCTGGCGTTGAGCACAGCACAGCCAGCACAGTCCCACGGAGTGCAAGCAAAGGAGGAAATCAATAGAGAAAATATTGCTGCAGGCTCACACATTTTTATCTTGCTTTGAACGAGTCAGCTTTAATTTAGCTTTGATCTCAATTTGCTGCTTTTGGGATAGCTTGGCTGCACATTGAACCAGGAGGAATAAGCTTCCACACAAGCTTTCGTATAAAAGACCCTTTCAAAAGAGGCCTTTATTTTGCCTATATGTGTCAGGGTCCATTACTGGTTTACAAGGAATAAAGATACAAGGATTCAAAAACAACTGATACTGCAGGACACGGACAAACTGGTGCACTTCCCGCATGCAGACAGTGTGCCAACTGCACTTTATCTATTCTAGTCAGGGAGGATTTACAGCCAAGCAGAGCAAATGTTGGACAATGTTAGCGAGGGGCCACAATAAAGAGATCCTTAGTGTTGCCGTCAGAAACGGCTCACTGTTGTTGTGGGGTAACAGGTTGACATGATACACAGCTGGCGTTGTTCTCACTGCTCTTCCACACCACTCTTCTCTCCCACACACATCATTAGAGCTGACACACCAAAGGCATGGCGATATTATAGGCTCACCTAAGGTCTGCTAAAGATGTCTGCCCTTCCCTTGTCCTTTTTGTAAACCACTACATTCTTAGGAGTGGAGTTGTTTGGGAATTTGTTTCTCTTTTATAAAGCAGAAACAAAAGGGTATAGGATAAATGACCGGGCGGAGAAAAGAACAGCGCCTTGCTGGGGAAAAGGGAAGGGTCTAATCTAATTTTGTTTGGAGGAGGATGAGTGTGTGTGTGGGTGTGTGCACATGTGTGTGTGCGCACATGTGCACAGTGTGAGGGGACTGTGGGAATGGGACAGGAGGGCTGCGCTGTTGAATGGAGCCTCCAGAGCCAGAAGCAGTGGGGAGTCTCCCCAGACGGGCTGATTCCAGGCCGGCCACTCAAAGAGGGATTAGACCAGAAGAAGCCTTCCTGATTAGCAATTCACACTCAAGTGCCCCCACGAGGACCTTGGGTAATAATATTGCCATCAGCGTCCTTCACCGATGCAGGCAATAAAATGTTTTCCCCCTTTTTTCCTTGTTTTTTACTAATCGCGCTCATGTTTTAAAGAACTTTGCCGAATCAGCTCTTGCAAACATGTCTACTGGGTCTAATGTGACTTTCTATGACAAAAATGCAAGCAGTTGACTGTAACGGTTCATTGCTTCGTCTCAAGCTGCTGAACTTCAACAACCCTCTTTCTCCCCCACCACTCCTTCCTCCCTTCCTCTTCTCTCTGCTGTTAAACGACCACCACATGAAAGAGTATGATGTAAGAACACCCCACTAAGCTAATATTGCTGTTTCAAAGCCGCCTCAACCCAGATGTTATTGGGCTTCACAACAAACAAAATCCATTATGTTGCTGTTTATTGCAGATTGGCTGACAGCTTCTCGAGTCATATAAAAGTCCACCATATTTATAATTATACTAATCTACTCCATGAACACTTACAATAACGCAATGACTTTCCCTTATCAACCACAATACACAATGAATGAGGTCAGCGAGTTAACCTTCAGCTGATGGCACATAATAATAGTATTAAAACAAAGCAGGTTTTATTGGAGCAAAGTGAAAAGAAGAGTGAAACAAATTAGTGCTCATTAATAAGTTACTTTAATGAACTATTTAATCCATATGAGCAAAGAATACTGCCGGCTTTGATGTTGACAGGGCTCTTCAATTATTAATTGCTTGATTCATATGCGTTTCCTCAAAACGTCTGACCCTTTACTAAATTCGGCGCTGTTATTAGAGCTCCAGCATTTCAAACGGGACAGAAAAATAGCACGTGTGATATTAAGCAGAATTATCTTTGCTTGCAGTTGCAAAAAATATATTTTAAAGTGGAGAAGAACAGACTTTTGCTTCGATAACCACTAGTGTCTTTACTGTCCCTGTTCAGATGTTTTACCATTATCTTTCTTTCTTTGGCACGAACCTTTTCACAAAATGTGGAGTGGCAATAAGAGAGAAAATAACAGATTATGTTGGTAAATAGGATCATCCAGAGCTAAACGCTGAATGTGCGATCAGGAGGGAGAACAGGATCCTTGGACAATGTGCAGGGCATGTGGACAAATAGTCTCACCTCCAACTGAGTGTGTTGTTTCTTCTCATTGTGCCCTCTGAAAGAGAAGAGGAGGGCCTTGCTTAAGAAGATTATAGCTCTACCCCACCCGTACGTTTAATCAACATGCCCTTTCAACGCAGACAACAATGCCAAACATGTCTAAAACGTCCCCCATCTCTCCCATAGCATACCTCACATGTTGGAACAGCATGTGAGTCATCTAACCTCAGCAATTAGGAGACACTACTGTGATTACTCTTACTGATACAGAGTTGGTGTAGGCAGATCATGTTTCCCATCAAAGAACTGATGGCGTCAATTTCAGAAATGTCACCATCATAGTGCCGTGTTTGATACCAATCTAATTTCAGGCAACGCAAACAAAATTGTATTAGCTTCAACTCATTTTTACTGATCAAAATTCCCGGAAGAATCCAAGGAGCTTTGCTTCCTCACCCTTCATTTCTTTCATCCACGGTTAAATATGTAAATAAAATGTCTAAAGTCATTCTTCAAAGGGGAACAAAAGAAAAAAGGGGGCTGAGGGGAAAGACAGCCATAAAATTCCTCCAATTCTCCATAACATTAGTCAGAGGGGGGCCAGCTTCCAGCCAGAGCCTAGCAGCAGGGGAGCGAGCGCGCTCCATAGAATCACACATCGCAAATCCCACACACACAAAAAATAATATATCTTTTCAGCTTCAGCCATCAAAGGCCCCCCCCCTCCCTTTCACTTTATTAGTTACAGAATTATCTCACAGTTGCTGATTTCTCAGAGATGGAGCTGCACTGCTTTTTCTTCAACACACTGTGGTTTCATTTCATTTTCATTTCAAACCTTTATTTAATCAGATTGGTCCATTGAGACCATAGATCTCTTTTTCAAGGGAGACCTGCAGCATATAGGTTCCACATGAAACATAAAACAATAAAGGACATTATACATTATATTTACAGGATACTAGTTATAGACATTTACAAGTGCCCATTGTATCAGCAAGCATTTCATTTAGCCTAGCTTTAAAAACATGCAGAGGAATGAGATTGCTCAGTTTCAATTCTTGCTGAAGATTGTTCCAAGCAAGTGGAGCTGCGCACATAAAAGCTGTCTTACCTAAGACAGTCCTTGCTCTTGGCACATCTAACAATACTACATCATGCGATCTCAGACAATAGCTGCTTGCAACTCTCTGTGTTATCAGAGAGCAGATATAATACGGGAGTTTACCCAACAAAGCTTTATAAATAAACGCGTACCACTGACTGAGCCTCCGTACAGTAAGTGATGGCAAACCTGCGGTGGTTGCAAAGATGAGATAAAGTTGCTGTGTGTGTTTGTGTGATGCACTTGTGTGAGTATAAGTAAGCTATAGAATTGAACTGTATATGAAACAGGAGGTGGTAGACGGGAAAAAATCATAAAGGAGACAGTAGCTGCTGAGGCTACGTATGCTAAAGACTGAACAGGCCTGATTCCTCCCCTTTTCTTCTCATTTTCAAAGAGATATCATCAACAATCTTAAAAGAGTGGGAGGCAGGAGGAAAGACAGGAGTGAGAACAGAACAAAGGCGATGAATTACAACAAACCAGTAGACTATGTCTTCTTATTAGACTCTGTGACAGTATTATCTTGTCAGCCTTATTACACCAAAGGCGGAGATAATAGGAGCAGGTAGTTGTTTTAAAAAATATGCCAGACAGGGTTTCCTGGAAGCGCGATGATCAGTAAATGGAGAGCAGAACTAGCCTTGGATCTGTGAACACATTGATATTACATTATTCTTCTTCACATTAAAGCTGTCATCTCTTTTTGTTCTACTTCTACACATCAACTACACAATAAAAGGTCTAGTGAGGGAGGGCCAGAGCAGGCATGTCAGCTGTTGTCCTTGTCTTTGTGAGGGGTCAGAATAAATCAAATGCATGCTGCTTCACATCTGGGCTTTTTTGACAAAGGAAAATGTTTTGCATATCATTATGAATTTCCCACAAAACCGATTTTAACATAACACAAATGATTGCCAGTTTAAAATAATGGTATACATTAGGAAAATAAAATTGTGTGCGAGCTAAATCCATTGTTACAAACCCATTAGCCTTGGCATTTTCTTTAGATAATCCGATGAGCATAGATGTTTTTTCCCTTGAATTTAGACCAAACCCTTTCAAATGTTAACAGCTGGATAAGGGGAATGGAGAAGCACATGTGCTGCATAGGAGGAGGGTATTGTGTTCATAAGTGTATTCATACCCTATATTTATGCTCCTGCTGCACACACTGAGCGCTAACAGCTGAAATGCCACCACTGAGATATGCTGTGCTTAAACCATTTAGGCACGCTGGTGCCAGGTTTCTCATCTTGCTCGGACACATTTCTCAAATACTTTTAAAAGCACTTTGGTGACTCTTGTAAAAATGGACCTAAAGCACTCCTGTTTACTTGTGATCAGTATTCCACCCTTGATGAAGACCATGGCCAGGCTGGAGTATAAATCTTACCACCACACACTTTTTACAATGTAATGTGAGTGAGGTCTGGAGGATCTCACACACATAAAGAAAGGCAGAAGGCCTCATAACCTTTACTCTCTCAGCCACTCAGATCCTCCACTGGAAGATGCAATATAAACCAAGATGGAGTTCTTACTCACTGTAACTACAATACATCATCAAGGTATACTTGTGCCGTTTATTGCAGCAGACTATGTGTCGATGTGTCGTATTCGGTTTATTTTATAGGTTACTTTGGTGCTGCTGTGTCTTGCATAGGCTAGCTTTCTATACAGGAATTGTTTCGCTTTAATAGGCTAATAAAAGCCCCTCCATCTTTTGATTTTCTTAAGCACTTATCCTGTTCAGGGTCACAGGGGGATGTATGCCGGACAGTTTACCATAGGGCTAAGACACATATTGAGGATAACACATCCATACTGATGGGCAAATTGTAATTTGACTTGGTGTATGAGAGGCAGGTATAGCGCAGGTAGTAAAAACATGGGGGAAATGCAAAAGAAAATCCACTGACTCAATGTGCAATCATTACAAATTATCTCAAAAGAAAATAAACTAAGGGAAGCTGAACTAAAGCTTTATACACTTCCCACCCAACAGTGGTGGTTTCGGTTTCTCTGCATGAGAACAATAGCCACTAGCTTTGACACAGTGCTTTATGAATGCTGTTGAGCAATATGATTCATTACTTTATTTACTTAACCAATTAAAGAAATATTTTTCTCCAATGTGTGAGAAAGATCTAAAGGAATTCAACCTTCGTATTTGTTTGCTGTACTACTTCCTTCACTTAAAAAAAAGCAGGAAATGAATGCAAGTGTTTGTCCTCCTGCGTTCAACAATGTTATTCAATGTTGGTCACAAAGGTTAAACGTCAGCATATAATAATGTTAAAATGAGCTAAATATATACACTGCAAAAAACAAAAAAAAGAGGAGTAAAAGTAGCCCTCGATTTGTTTTATTTTTTGAAAGTAGCCCTCACCCTAAAAAAGGTTGGTGACCCCTGGTCTAAATGTTCAATGTTTACATTGTGTTGACAACACCCTTAGTATTACTTTTTCTACACTGGTCAATGTGAAAGTCTCTGGGGAACAGCATCATCTCTGCTCTAGATCCATGCATATACAGTCAAGATGTAGCCTACAGTGAAGAAGCGACATCATGAATTTAGTTTTCCTCTGGATTATTTTTTTGCTTAAATTATTCTTAGTTTAATTTAATGAAAAATGTTGATTGGACAATTTAGCATCTCGGACCTGCTATTCGAAGAAAGAGGTTGCATTGGTCCAAAACACAGGAAATGTGTAATTATAAAAAAGCATGGATTGCACAAGTAAAAACGGTGAATAGTTTTTGTTATAGTTTAGCCTGCTCTTAAGGGGATGTAAAATGCTTTTTTTTTTAACTTAAATCACATGGGAAAGCAATCAAAGTGGCGAAAAAATAATAAACCTGCCCTGCAGTTACATGTGCGAAACGTCAGTTGTAACCAAAACTGTGGTTCTGGTGCGCACTGTGAGGCATATTATGCACATTTGGGGGATTCTCAAAAAAAGGTGTCTCTGTCCTGTTATAGTGGAAGTTTGCAGTTGAGCACAAACAAACAGAGAGAAGGAAGTTTGCTGCGAGCCTTTGAAACTGCTGTAATGAACAGGCTGTTCCGCACGATTTGAAAATAATCCGCGTGTCAGTGTCATCTTTCTTATGCAAAGTAGCTGTCTTTGAAGGCGGATCTTTTGGCAGGTTAGACCGGGACGGAGGCTCCGACCAGCTCAGACCAGCGCTGCCACCAAACGCATCAACTGCCTGTTTACGGGAGGAGCGTAATCCTACGTTTCTGGGACACATTTATTAAGATCACAGAGGATATTTATTTTACTAATTTAGCTGACTTCTTCGCTGCTACTGGTGCCTTGTGAGCAGCGGCTTAAAGGACTAGAGGAAATTGTTTTTTGTGTGTTTTCCCCAAGTTGTCGCACAAGGACTGAAATCGCACTGCTGCTCAGACTGATACTCCGGAAAAAGTGACATGAAACGCGAGGACAGATGAGTGAGTATTTTGGGAACAAGAAAAGGACAAATCGGAAAACATTTCAATTCTCTTTTACTCACAGCTAGACTGATATGCACCGTGTAAAAGACTGAAGAAGTATCTCCAACACTTCAGCCACAGACTGAGCGCTTGAAAGCATGGACCTAAACGCACGCGTCTTCCAGCGAGAAAACATTTTCGGACCACAGTGGGATTTTTTTTTGTATTGAACTCTTGCAAGCCTAAAATGTGGAAACGAGGATCTTGCACCAGATAGTTCTGTAAGTTATTTGTCACATTTGTCTAACACAAACAGCAGCCAGGTTTCATCACTGATCTTTTTAATGAGAGAAACCTGTGTGATGTGTTAGTGGTGAACATTTGGCCTATATTTTCTTTAATTCAAGAGAGGGAAAATGCTTTCAACTGCTAAACTGAACCTCATCTGTGTGCTGCTGGCCCTGAGGAGCAGTGGGGGGTCAGCCATTAGCTCAATAGACCCCGACTGGTCAGGAGAGGGGAGATGTCAACACATCAGCATCCCCCAGTGTAAAGACATTGGCTACAACATGACCCGCATGCCAAATCTCATGGGCCACGATGACCAAAAAGAGGCAGCGATAAAGCTGCAGGAGTTTGCGACGCTGATACAATTTGGATGCCACAGTCATCTCAAATTTTTCCTGTGTTCACTGTACGCTCCCATGTGCACAGAGCAGGTGTCCAACCCCATCCCAGCATGCCGAGTTATGTGTGAGCAGGTAAAGGTGAAATGCTCACCCATCTTGGAACAATTCAACTTCCCCTGGCCCGACTCCCTGGACTGCTCCCGGCTGCCAACCAAAAATGACCCAAACAACCTCTGCATGGAGGCGCCCAACAACGGCTCAGATGAACCTCCCAAAGTCTCTCACACCCAGCCTCCAGACTACAGGCCACAGCGGCCTCTGAGCGGGCAGGATGTGCACTTAAAGGACAGCATCAGCAAGCAGACGTGCAGCAATCCTGGCAAGTTCCACTTTGTAGAGAAAAGTGAGTCATGTGCCCCTAAATGCTACCCCAAAGTGGACGTGTACTGGAGTCAGGGGGACAAGCAGTTCTCTCTGGTGTGGATTGCCATCTGGTCCATCCTCTGCTTTGTCTCCAGCGCCTTCACTGTGCTCACTTTCCTCATAGACCCACAGCGCTTCAAATACCCTGAGAGGCCGATCATCTTCCTCTCCATGTCCTACTGTGTTTACTCTGTGGGTTACCTAGTAAGACTTTTTGTAGGAGCTGATAGAATAGCCTGTGACAGAGACAATGGGGTCCAGTATATCATCCAAGAGGGTCTGGAGAGCACCGGCTGCACCATTGTCTTTCTTATCCTGTATTATTTTGGCATGGCCAGCTCCCTCTGGTGGGTTATCCTGACCCTCACATGGTTCTTGGCTGCAGGGAAGAAGTGGGGTCACGAAGCCATCGAGGCCAACAGCAGCTACTTCCACCTGGCAGCATGGGCCATCCCGGCTGTGAAGACCATCATGATCCTGGTGATGAGGAAAGTGGCGGGGGATGAGCTGACGGGCATCTGCTATGTGGGCAGCATGGATGTCAAAGCTCTCACAGGCTTTGTGCTTATTCCTCTCTCCTGCTACCTTATTATTGGTACTTCATTCCTGCTGTCTGGCTTTGTTGCCCTCTTCCACATCCGTAAGATCATGAAAACAGAAGGAGAGAACACAGACAAGCTTGAGAAACTGATGGTGCGCATCGGGGTCTTCTCCGTGCTCTACACCGTCCCAGCCACCTGCGTTATCGCCTGCTATTTCTACGAGAGGCTCAACATGGACTACTGGCGCATCCTGGCAGCGGAGCAGAAATGTGTCAACAGCAGCGGGCCGGAGTCGGACGAGTGCGTCATGAAGACTTCCATCCCCGCCGTTGAGATCTTCATGGTGAAGATATTCATGCTGCTGGTGGTGGGCATCACTAGCGGCATGTGGATCTGGACCTCAAAGACACTGCAGTCATGGCAGAATGTGTTTAGCAGGAAGCTAAAGAAGAGGACAAGCAGGAAGGCTGCCAGTGTGTTCACCAGCAGCAGGCCTTACATCAAACCTCACCCATCTCTCAAAGGGCACAGTACAAAATATGAGCCTACACGGCCCCCTCCAACATGTGTATGAGCTAGCTCTCTTTGTTTAAACCCAAAAATACTTGTAAAGCCCTTAACTAAATGAGACTATGTAATCAGAGTGCTATCAAAAGAATCATGTTTTATTTATGTTAACTGCGTTAAAAATAATGCAACATGGGTTTTTTTGTTTGTCTTGAGCCATCTCATGCAACAAGAGCTGCCTTTCTTTGCGGAAAAAAACGTATTCTTCTGGATTCACTTAAGGAACTTGGTAAAGAGAAAAAAAATCTTATTGTCTCAAGACAAAAAGAGTGGAATATACCATTTGGATGTGCCATGGGGTCACTTGAATAATGCGCAATAGATGTTTTCCTTACAGGCAAAAAAGACACTTATACTGTTAGTGACAGACTACAGACAATGACAGGACCCCACAGACTATGGAGGCATATGGTCAGAAGGATAAGTGTTGTGTTTGGAGGCTTTTTAATGGAAATCGAGGCAGTGTCATACATGTTTGAACTGGAGTGAGAGCAGCTGTTGAAAATACCTTTCTGAACTGCCCATTATGAGGAAAACCCATTTCATAAAATTAATCAAGCACTCATTATTGAAAAGTTATTTGTACATTCAGTTATATTTCCCATATTTTTTCTTTGCCGTTTTAAAGCACAAGGGAACATTTGTATATATTTCTAAAAACTTCAGATTTTATAGAAAAATTAATAAAACGTTCTAGTTTTAAATGTTTGTAATGCCGTATTTTTGTGTTAAAATTGTGTTGATTTCCTATCTAATGGAGTGAGTCTCTATGTTAATACAGCCGCATAAAGCTTGTATTTTTACTATTGCAGCACTTGTACTTTTTGCCACCCACAGTTTCGTAGCAATCAAGCGATCAATACATCGTAAAAATTCAAATAATTTTCCTCAATTTGTGAATGTTATTGAATGTCATAGCTGGGTTTAAATATTATGTTTGTTACTAAGAATATCTTTAAATATAATTTACGGAGATGCAGATGTTTACCTGATCAAAAGGGGACAAAACTAACTTATACTATAACAATAATATTAAAGACCAGTTCAGATCAGCTTATAAATGTTGTACATGCACTGTATATTGTTGCTATAGGAATAATGTGCACTTTTACATATAAAAAAGGCTTGTTACCATGCTTGACACATTGGTTTATAAGTCAGCACATGCAGAAAGAACAAAAAGCAGCATCCCTCTTCTTGTTTTTAAATGTTTGTAAGGAAATATTGGCAAATGAATGTTAATGGCCAGTGGCTTGACAACTAACAGTGAAGCAAAAACAGGACAAACTTAGTAAAAGGGAGTTTCCAGGGTCTCCCATTTGCTGTTTAAATTCAGGCCTCAAAGTCACCAATACATATAGTTTGATATGTGTTTCAAATGACAATGTAAATTATATTCACTTTTTGTTTAATGGCTATTAGTTTTGCACACTTTTTGATGAGAAGAAGCACCTTAAAACAGTGTGCAGAATTACTCCCCGATTTGAACCAATATTCATAAGATAAAAAGGTTTAGTAGTGGTTTTGTCCAAATGACAAATGAACACTTTTATAGTGTGTTTTGTTAACTAAAATGTCACATTTTATATAGCCGTGGTTTACATGAGGGTGACTTGAATATTTATTTTTATTTCCCACTCTGCCTCAACTGAAGTGGATATACACCTTCATTGTCGCCCCCACTTTCCCTCTCTTGCTCTCTCTCTCTGTGTTGCATGAGCCGGTGCGTATCAATGAAGGGGTTATACAATAATCCAGCTCTCATTCAGGACAGGATTAGACCGTTTGAAGGGGTTTGACTTTGAAAAGGGGATCGCAGCAAACCAAAAATACAAAATATCTGTCATCTCTTCTCTTCTTATCAGCCCGGCATAGTGACATTTCTAAAGACACATCTGGCCTGGATTTGAAAAAGTTACATATTGACTGAAGCGGCTTTGTCAAGCATGAGCAAACTGAATACATTTTGTGGTATCCTAAGATGTTTGGTGTTAAACGATCCTAACGCTGTCAACAACTTTAAGATATACTTTCTGAGAGCCACAAGTCTAGTCTTGAATCTTAGCAATGACAATAATGAATGTTTATTTATATAGCCCAATATCACAAATGTTACATTTGTCTCAGTGGTCTTCACAATTGTTTCTGTCTTGACAGTGCTCTCAGAGCAAGTGCAAGTACATGTAAGTGAGTCAAGACAGCACTATATTTGCAAGAATAATGATATGCGTAAGAATAATAAGTATGAATGTAGAATAATGTAGTACAAAACCTTTTCTACCTTTTATATCTGCCACACTTTCAAAGCTTTTTTAGAAAGTGTAAAACCTATGTTAGAGAGTCCTTTCTGGTTTACTAAAGTTTCAGAAGTGTAGTAATGCTTTATCCCGGAGGGCATTCAAGTTCCAGCACCAACCCAACCCGTTTTAAACAGTCAAAAGCACATGACTCACAACCTCTATGTGGCTGAATCAAAGTCAGACAGTGTCTATTGATACTCTGAGTTGTGAGAAAGGTGTGAGTGCTTCTGAGAGCTTCAACAGAGGCCACCTGGATAACAGCCCCCGAGGTGTCTGGGAAGGCTGTAAATATAAATGACAGTTACCACCCCCCTCCAGGGCTTCTTCAGCCAAGCAGCCTTCACTTTTCTTCTTCTGCTCTCTTCAAAGGAAAAAATCCTGCTCAGAGCAAGGACAAAGTATTGCTGGCAAGAAAGTTTTTTTTTTTAAATCAGACTCACTTGTGTTTATTGCTTTTCAAAGTATAGATCCTATAACATCAGAGTGAAAGTTCTTTTGTCTGGTGTTGATGATCATTAAATGTTTCATCAATGACAGGCCAAATGCCATCGTCACCCCACACTCATCCACTTTCTGTTGCTCATTCTTTCTGCAGTGCCAGTAGGAGATAGCAATGTCTGTGTTGGCTTATGATTCATTGACAAAAAGAGCTTCTGCTGTGATCAGTGTTGTTGAAACAGCATCAAACCTCTGATTATAACTTGATTTAATTTAATCTGACTGGTTTGCCAGCAAGCCAGGATTTTCAGCTTTCCACACTGTAATTGAGCTGATCCAATCCAATCCAATCCAACTTTATTTAAAAACCTTCAGACCAAAGTGCTGTACAGAGAGATAAGCTCACACAACATAATATAAATACATTTAAAATACAAGATACAAACACAAAACAAACCAGAATAAACGTAATAATTAAAAAATAAATAACAGGCATATAATAAAAACAATAGACCACTGAAAGCAAATAAAAGCAACACTCTACTTGTTTCTGAATGCCAAGGAGAAGAGGTGGGTTTTCAGACGGGATTTAAAAACAGTCAGTGTGGGAGCCTGTCTGATGAGCAAGGGCAGGTCGTTCCACAGTTTAGGGGCGGTAGCAGAGAAAGCACGGTCCCCTCTGATGTTAAGTGTCTTTGTGGAACCAAGCAGTATTGAAACATAGAGTTGAAATAACAAAACAAGTAAGCCTCCTCTGCATGTCAAAGGCTAATTCAGATGGAAAGCAGCAAGAGAACATCATCACGAGTCAACATTTTAAAACTACGCTTTTCTATCAATAAATGACGACACCTTCTTCTTTATGCAATGTTATTGTATGCAGGGTGGTGCAGGAACCTGTGAAGCTTTACTTTGTCTGCTGTTTGTGCAAACACTCATAAAGTCCTCTGACACAGTGACATAAATCAAGTTGCCTGGATGAGTGGCGGCTGAGGCAGCCTTTCTTTGATCAGGCTTTGTGGAGACACCCCATGTCCTCATCCTCAGCTGCTCTAGCAGCACCTGTTTACTAGTTCAGACCTGTCTGTTTGGAAAGCAATGCTTAGCCTCTCAATGTCAAAAACTCATACATGACATACACTCAACATAAACACAAAGGAATTTGGCCAGCGCTGGGGAGTGGGTGGGTTTTTCCAACAAGTATGAATGCTTGTAATGTGCTAGAGTCATACCCATTCTTGGTAATTGTTTCTCTAATTAGACAGCCGCTCTAAATATGAATGTGTCGCCCTCTTATGAGGTTTCTGCTTCCTTTGGCTCTATCAGATATAATAATTATATATAGAATAGAACAATTCATCACAAATGAAACATCTTTGTTTTCCTGCTTAAGAAGTAACTTGAAGTGAGAGGAAGAACAAAACTTTACAGGAAGAGCTGCAAGTTTCACAGACCAAAGTGTTATCAGAGAATGCAATGAAAGCACCCTTTCTTCCCTCAAGTTCTTCTGGTACATACATGCAGAGTTCTGAGGATTATGGTTGAAGGAGGTGTGGGTGGGCTTCTATTTTGAATTGATCTATATAGCAAAGAATCTAGGGCATTGTAAGAGTACTGTATGCCCAATATGCAGTAAAAGGCCATGCTTACAGCACACACTGACACACACACAGATACACACACACCAGTCTGCTGATTGTTCCCAGCCACCGCTGAAGGTGAGAGTAATTACATAAAAACCTGGCAACAATGAGTTTACTCCCTGCAAGGCGGGGGCAGGGCACCTTTTTTTAAATGCATAATGAACTGCCTCACAGGCCCTCTGCTGATCAAACAAGTGTTTGATAGTGGCTTTGGTTTGAAAGAGGACTGAATATGTTTATTTGCATGTGGAGAAGTTAGTGACTTTGAGGTGGAGATCAGGCAGATTAGTGTTAACTGACAGAGACCTGTGCAAATAGACACTCCCCCTGCATACAAGCAGGGCAGCGGCCGCTTCCTCGGAGGACTAGTTAGGCTGAATGCAACATCAGACAGACAAGAGCATGGCAACTCCTGCTACTTTTCAGACATTGTTCTTTGTATGCTAGTCTCCTCCCCTAAGCCTCACTCTCTTCTTTCACAGATTTTGGCTTGTGTGGTTTAATGCAAGTGAAAGCATGCAAGCTGATAGCTGGCAAACTACTTTTATGAGAGATGAGTAGAATAATATATGGCCACTAATCATCAAAGATAGTTTCTTAGAGTTAACTACCTTTTACAATTAGAATCTCTTTTCTTCTAAAGAGTAATACCTCTATGGGAAACTGATATGCAGTGCATATACTGTAAAAAATATGAAAATTGGATTACAGGTGAAAGGGGATTTTCTGAAGATTGTTGACATTATCAGTCCAAACAATCTCATCAAGATGTAACCTTACTTCAGGCATAAACATCATCTCTTACCATACACTTACTTTGTAATGCTTGTTGTTCTATTACCTAAAAGAAAAATCAACAGGTGAGAATTGAAATTTGCTGATTTCGTTATCAAACTGAAATGAAAACACTCCCATGTCTATATGCTAAAATCAAAGTGATTCCAACCAATGGTAAATGTAGCTTAGCATATAGGGGGGAAAGCTAGGCCCAAAGGTAACAGCACCTCTAAAGTTAAGATTTCGTTTTGGATGAAAGCCAGGTTAGCTGTTTTGACAAAAAGACATGATGGAGTCGTATTAATCTTCTCATCTTACTTGTTGCAAGAAAGGGAATACGTAAGTAGATCATGATGTGCATAATTGTACCGTCAAAATGAATGATATCAAACATTCAACATTTTCAGAGCATCCATGTGCATAGTGACTGAGAAGGCAAGGACTTGTGTGGTTGTAGATATGTGAATAGTCTGGTGTCAGCTAGAAGCAAGGGTTTCTCCATGGTGATTTAGCAGCAGACTCTAATCTGCCACCTTCCTAATCCACACTGCAAAGAACTGTGATCATATTTAAACACAGCAGAGTTACAGGAGTGGGGAGGGGGGCGGCATTCCTTTGTTGGTGGACATTTTCAGAGAGACACCCCCGCACATATACAACAACAACAATCTTGTTTATGCTCACGTCCAGAAATTCAGATTGAGAGTGACTTGCTGTAGAAATGTAATGAATTCAAAAATTATATCTCATAAGCACACACGAGTATTCAACTACATGTGTTTGTCAGTGAATGTGTGTTTGTGTGTGTGTGTATGTGCACCTACACTGTCACATGTAAGTGGCATTTTTCTAGAGATGTTTTGAATGCAGTGACAGGATTGATGGTGGAGTGGAGAGCGTGCGCACAACAGGAGACTGTCTACATGTGTATATATTTTTGAGTGGTGAGTTTACAGACAGTATATGAGCTATAGAGGGATAGACAGAGGCAGAGGGATGATGATGGATCTGGCAGGGCTCATGAACACCGCTGGGAGAAAATGCCCGTGGTTCAAAGACACTCTCAGCAAACTTAACAGAGAAAGATGGCACAGAGGGGGAGAACATGAAAGGAAACTACACAATCAGCTATCAGATAAACTTGGAGAAAACATCCTGGCCCTGCTGGCAGAATATACTGTATGCAGACATTTGACTATTTTAACATAAATTAGATGGACAGCAAAATACCTTAGCGCTACTACTAATATCCATTTAATGTTAACTTTAAGACGAATTTAACAATTGTGTGTGGAAATCTACACTAAAAAACACAATGCAACCTATGCTGGCAGATAATATACATCAACCCCCTAATTATGGACATTTAACTTTGCAACAGAAAATGTTCAATGCAATTTAATGATATTTTCTTAGAAGTATCATTATCATCATAATAAACTGAAATCACGACATTTAAAACTCATATCCTGATTATGCAGAAGAATGTCCCCTTGAGTAATTTATATTATTATAATTATAGAAATGCATTAGTATCACTGACATATTAACATGAAAGTAGTGTTTACTGTTCTAGCTAGTCAAGGTGGAGCTTATTAGCATTTGCATTTGGTTATTTTAATGTAATTCCCAGAACTGAGACCAATAAACCCCAATGTTGGTAGGCTACAATTGATTTGAAGCCACGGCCTGTGGCTGGTTAACTTAGCTTAGCATAAAGATTAAAGGTATATTTTATTCCCATTGTACAGAACCAGTCCTGCTGTTTCCCAGTGTTTGCAATCTTTTTGCCAAGCACATTTTTACCATTAAGTACAAGTACGCCAAAATTGTATGCAAATGCTTTACTTGTACTGTGATCCACCACTGAAAGCAGCACAACAAGCTGTATTTGAGATCTTCAGTCCAATGCATGAACACACGATGACACCAGGAAGAATCAAGCAAAAACTGATAAAGTCAGCTGGTGTTTACTTTATATCCACACTTTAGGTGTTTGTGTTTATATGTTGGAAAAATACAAGGTAACACAATTCTAATGTTTGTCAGCTTACTTGTGTTTTTACTTTACAGGTTTTTTCCACATTCTCTTCAGTATGACAACAATCCCCACAGCTTGCAGAGTCTTTTTTTCTTTCTTTCTTGAGGCATCAAGTTAATAGGAATGGGCACACACAATAAATAACATGTGTCGGTCTACAGCGGTCCAACACAATGTCCCATTTTGCTCCCAGCTTGCTTTTTTGCAGTGACAGGACTGGAAGCAATTTGGGGTAAGTATCGAGGAACAGTCGAGGAGATGATAAATGACTCTATTGTTGGATTGTGTGACTGTATCTGATACAAGTGCACATGTTCCTTTGAGTAATCAAGCTATACTGTAGCATGGCAAAGGAATCTGTGTTTCCCGGACACTGGTGGCGGGCCAGATTGTCTGTTCCTGATAATAGTAATGGGAGTGATGGCAGCAGCGGTTAATCTACACTGAGAAGGGGTCAGGACCCACCTATCTGGCCTGAGTGGAAAATAACAGCCCACTTAAATCTGTGATTGCAGTATGACAACCAACACGGATGCCCCACCACTGTCTTTGTTTACATAGTGCCTTGCTGGCTTTGAGGCACTATTTCACACCAAGATGGTTTTCCTGAGCTTTTGATGTGTGGCTTGAGGCAGCCCGAGGTTTGTTTATATTCGTAAACTTGTCAACACTTAAGAGGCACTTGTATTTATAGTTACGATGGGTTAGGAAAGTTTCCAAAAGATTTACTTTATTATTCATGTCAAAGTCTTCAACAACAGATGTTGCGTAGCCAGCATAAAAAAATTGTAGTCCATAAAACAGCTGTCTTAAGTACAAGAGCCCAAGTCAAAGGCATGCCATTGCACTCTTTGTGGTTAGGGTGTTCCACAAAAGTATGCAAACTATGTGTTCACATTTTTTACTGCACAACACCTGCACATTATGCTCATGAGTACAGGGTAAACAGAGTATAATAAGCAAGATCGGTTGACTTGGAAATTAACTAAATGTACCTCTGTTTGATAATTGCCTCAGGTCAGGACAACACTTTGAACACACAAAACAACATGAAGACAAGCCTCTGTTCTTTTTCTCTTCAAAGGAGAGAAAGGAGCAGTGCTGCAGACAACAACATGCTCTATTAGGCCGGAAACACATGCCTAAATGTAGATGGGGATTGAGCTGATGGGTGTTGCTGCTGTAGGAATGCTGCTCTGGTTGTGGCCTGTACTGGGAGGGTTTATATGCAATACAGCAATTAGTTTTGTCTTTATGACTGATGTAGTTAGTGCTGTCTGCTTTCGAAACAAATTATAACACAGTGATGACTAATCCTTTTCGCCCTCATCCAAATACAACTTGTATGTGTGTGTTTTTCAACCCAAATGTCTGTCACAAAACTTCACCACTTTATGTAGCTATTTTAACCCTTAACATATTTGTATTCAACCTAACCACATCCTTTAGTGCCTTAATATGAAAATGAATTGACTTACTTACTAACTGTGTATGTTCCCTTTGTATGAATCAGTATCTATTCCTTTAAGCTAACAATTTAAACCATATATTTATTATGTTTAGCTAACAATTTAAGCCATGTGTTTAGTACTTTAAGGTGACTATTAACATTTTGTCTCATCCAATCTTTATGGGAACATATGGCTTTAATGTGTTTAATCCTTGCAAAGGGTCAGTAGGAGTTGTCTGTGTAGTCAGCCTTGTAGCTTCTTGTTTTTACTGTGGCAATACGTTTACCAAATATAAAATACTGAAGCACTACATTATTTAATTAAATCATAATATACATATTATTACTTTAAATCAGCTGAGCTACTCCACTATCTCTCCTCAAACCCCCAGGCAGCAGCAGGAGTCTCCCCTGGGGTAAAAGTACCTCTGGTTGGGAATCACTGCTCCAGCAGACAAGAAATAATGGGCTGACTTTCAACTGGATGCAGGAATGTGTGTGTGCCGATTAAGTGTTGTTTAACCCTGAGGAATCAGTCTTTCTGGTCTGAATGCACAAGAGGCTGGAAGCAGGTCAGGAGAGGTCAGAGAGGACAGCCAGAGCTTCTTATGTGAGTCGGACACTTTTGAGGACCACTGCAAGGGGCACTGAGTCAGTACATTGATATTCAAGGATTTGACCCGCTGACAACAGGGATGTCACCGGGGTTAAGACAGCCATGCCTCTCCGTATTGTGCCGGGCCGAAAAGCCAGGGGGTCCCCCGGCTCCACTCCTCCCTCTGCACGGTTGTCATGGTGAGCAAATCAGTCCGGCAGCACTATGTCACACTCATGTGGGCTCATTCTCTCTTTCTTCCTCTCTTTCTTTTCTTTCTCTGACTTTCTATCGTGCTGCTTCACCGAGGGGGCTGCCAAAGAGCGCTTTCTGTCCACTGACAATGCCTGGTGTGTCATGGACATCCCCATACATATACAGTGTAAAGAAGAGCCGACTCTGAAAATCCAAAGACTTCTCTTCCGAAAACACATGGCAACAGATATGTTTCCCTTCTGTCTTGGGATCTGAAAGGGGGTTTTATATCCAAGAAAATGTCTGGTCAGGTAGTGAATACACTGTAGTCTGAGAAGTCCAAGTAACTGCCAATCATATTTCAAACCACAGCTGGTGTCATGTACATTATTACTCTGATCTACTTTTGTATCCGTCTTCTTTACTAGTAATGGACCACAGTCAAATTAAGTAAAGCTCACTGATAAGAGCAAAAATCAATCAACAGACATTCATTTGATTCCCTCCCAGAGCATAAGGTTTTTCATAACCTTAATGTGTCTCCTAATGGGAAACAATTGACTGATGTCTGGCGCGGTGGGGTCTTGTTGTCACACAAATATGTTCCTAGAGCCAATGTCAAGGAGATTAGGCTGAAGGGAAAATTGCAGCTGTATTTAACAGTAGAGCTGGCGAGTGGCTCCTCTCAGGTGATGGGGCATGTCTGTGCTTCACCCTATCTGAACCTGACGGCTGCTGCGGTTGGCACTGTAATTACAGAAGTTCGGCATAAATCACAGAGGTTGGAGAGAGGGGGAGAGAGGCAGAGAAAGTAAAGAGAGAAAGACTACTATATAGCCTCAGGTCCAGAGAAGGCCTTGACACTCCCTCCTAAATGCTCTCCCCCTCAGTCTCTTCTGTTCCTTTGGTTTTTCTTTTTTCTTTCACTCAACGCTCCCACACAGCCAAACACACACTTGCAGTTTGTCTCTCAGGGTTCACATCCTTCCTGTGGCCGTGGCTCTGACTGTAGTGAAGTCCTCTACTGTGGGTCTTTGGGTTTCTGATTACACCACACTCCTTCATCCTGTACACATTTAAACAGTATGCGCCAGACCACAGGAAATAATGGTTGTGACTGCTGATGTGGATCTATGCCACTCTTCTTGTTTTGATCTCCATTTGAAGGGAAATGTAAGATTCTCTCGAAAATGCGTCACAGCCAGCGTCATAGCATGGACCGGATCTTTCCATGTTTTATATGAGCAATAATCTCCACTCAAGCAGATGTCTTAAACCTGGTATTCAGTTTAACACCGTGGTTAGTGGGATTTTTTTTGCGATTGAAGTCAATTCGTTCATAAAATCTTTCCGATGTAATGCAACTCTTTACTCTGGATTATATGGATGATCCTGCGTTCGTACAACAAACATGCATCATTAATGTTTAGATAAAATGTATTATAGACTATTTTCGGACATCAAGACCACTAGTTCACCACCACATCGGTTCTTATTATAATCTTCGCCGGGTGTAAGCCACTTGGGAAATCATGCAGATGGTCCTGTGTGTGTGTGTGTGTGTGTGTGTGTGTGTGTGTGTGCGTGCGTGCGTGCGTGCGTGTGTGTGTGTGTGTGTGTGTGTGTTTCTATTTTTTCACAGCTAATCTTTTGTTTAATCAAATTCATTAGTCTCATATTTTTGTGCAAATTTGTGATTGTATGCTCAAGTACCTCTTGTGGTTGAGATGAGTCACAACCTATTGTATTGACTGTTTTATACCATCATTGACTGCTGACTCTTCACTCCTCTTGAATGGGGTGTCATAACGGATGGATTAAGGTTAGGTTGTGTTAACATTAAGAGTAACGTAAATGTATTGTGTATATTCTTGAGGTATGCCAAATGTGATAATTTATTTTATTTCCTCGTAAAATATTAGTACAAATTTAGTTTTACTATTGTGCTTTTTGCGGTTTTCCCTTTTTGTGCATGTTAATGGGGTGCAAAGGGTCAAATCCCAAAGTTCCCTCCAGAGCTGGTATCTCTCCCACACACTCCCCCCTGCCTCCATTTGACTCCTTTGTTTACTTCTGTAACATAGTGACATCACTACATACTGTATCGCTATATAATTAAATCACTACTTCCATCTTTCAGGATGTTATTGAGCATTTGCTTAAAGGTCTGATGATCTCTTTCTTGTTCTAAAGACACTTGCACTTCAAAATCATTGTCTTTTTACAAAACAAACAAACCCAAAAATAACCTTAACCAAGAAGGAAACTTCATATTTGTTAATCTTTCTCACCTTATTAAAAAATAGCTTTCATTCATGTAGATATCACTGGTGTATGATCCTCATTGTATTCACAATGAAAAAGACCTCCACTGAATACATCCAATAAAAGCACCAAAAACGCTTGATCAGCCAAATACAGTGCATTCAAAAATAATGTCTAGTGGAAGTCTTTGATCATGATCGTATCGCTTTCCATAGGGGATAAGAATTCTCAAGATCTTAAATAAAATGAGAGGAAATTATACAGACTCTAAATGTGATAGTGTATTAGAAGTAAGTGTAGCTCACAAACAATTACTGAATCATTTAAGAGAAGGACTACAAACAACAATCGGACCATTACATACAGCATGGGCCGTTGTGGTTTGTAATATTTTAAGTTGCCAGACATTATATCTGAATATTTACCAACAACAACAATAAACGAAATATAATCAGTTATTAAAGGACATGACGTCAGATGAACTGACACTTCTAGAATATAAGAATGTTTTTTTCTGATTGGCAGTCAGCTGTACATTGCCTCTTGTCTCTATCATGAAATCCTCCATTATACTTTCTGTTCAACAATCAATATCTATAGACGTTCCCCACAAATTCCACTGAGTCAAAGTCAATTTATCCTTTGAGCTGTGAAATAGTGAGTCTGCCGCTGAATGAGGACATATGGAAATGAACATATCTCCGCCGCGGCTGCAATATGCTCCATAAATATCAGCCAAGTTGTAGGCGCGGCACTCAAGGTCAATGCTTTCTATGTAAAGATAATGTTGCTAAGAAGACAATCAACACTTCTCATTGCATTTGGAGCTAAAGACCATAATGGGACTTCGAATGATCCATACAATCATTACAGAGAAGCTTTTAACAGGTTCCAAGGACCACGGCTTACTTTTTGAATAAAGTAGCCTATAAACAAGGGAAAATATCAAACCCATTAATCTTTCATTAAGCTTGCCGGATAAAAAAGAATCGCTTAAAGTATCATTCGTTACCATCACTGCAAGTGCAAAAGCCCCCTGCTAACATCAAAGGCTTCTCAAAGAAACAGAGCGGGAGAGAGTCAGTTAGCAGAATTTGGCTGAGAACCAGCTTGTGGCTGGCTTTTAATTTCAACTGACTCATAATGGCACTGAGGAGGAAATGGGGAGTCGGTCAATAAAGGTTTTTGTGGCATCAGGGCCTTTTTGAGCAAACACTCGCATAAACAATGTGCCGCTGTTATTAAAGGAGCTGCGGATCCTAACTGGATGTTGACAAAGGTTGAGGGCTCATCCTCATCTCACAAGTCTTTGTGTCATTGAAAGATCAGAGGCTTTTCTTGGACAAACAATGGGGAGACACGCACACACACACACACACACACACACACACACACACACACACACACACACACACACACACACACACACACACACACACCACACACACAAACAGATACACACACGCACACACATACTTGGGCAGCAGGAGCAACCCTGTCTCCTAAAAATTACATTCCCACAGAACTAAACTGCATTCTGAATTACGTTTAGCTAGAAACGTATTTACTCCCACATTACGTTCGTTATGAACGTATTTCAATACGTTTATTTTCTACATATCTTCTAGAAACATATTTTCTCTCACGTTACGTTCCTTATGAACGTATCTTAAATACGTTTATTTTCTACATATCTTTGCCATTTATTGTCTTGCTTATAATAATGATAATAGTCATTTATAAATATCATTTTAGAGCACACCTTTGAAATCGACAATCGGACTCGATATATGGTTAAATTAAAATCAGTAGGCGAGGCTGTAATTTCGCCAGCTGTTACTCTCATGAGCGAGGCAGAAAATAATAGTTTTAACATGCCAAAAAGCTGCTGTGTCGTTTATTGCACCTCAAACATTAAAACAAATCCAGAGTTACGTGTTTCTGTACTTCCTCTAAGAAGAAAGGACAGTAACAGAAGAGCTCTGTGGCTTCAGGCTTGATCGCTGTTCAAATGACAGCGTTGGTTTCCCCAAAAGTGGGCGGGGCTGTAAAGTGAAGTAGATTTTACTCTGATCTATTATTCAAAACCATTCTATTTATTCTAACGTAAATTACATGCCAGTGTTTTATCTTTTTATTTATTTGTTTTTATTTTAAATCGTATAATGTCGGACTTTTTTTGTCGTCTTTGAGGAAAAGAAATGGGGTTTAGAGATTCAAAATACTGAAATCTGTATTTTTTTTAAATCTCTTCCTTCTAATTTGTTATTCTTTTCTAAATAACACACTGTTATTTATTCGTTTAATTCTTTAATCTTGGGCTTTTTAGCATGCTTTTTAGTCGTAAATAAAGTCACCAGAAACAGACGGGACATTTCGAGATTTAGGATGGCCGAAGACACTACCCATAATCCCCAACTGTCGTTTGGAACTACAGTCCCGTTGACAAACCCCGTGATGTTGCGCCAAGGTTACGCCTAGCGTCAAACTCTTTGAAATGGAACTAAACCTATTCAAAACTGGACTTGAACGCCCCCCGAGAACTACACATGCTGGCTATTGTGTTTCGCAACATGTTCTCTATGGCACGTCTCTACTGGGAATTGTAGTTTTAAAAGACGTTTTTCCCAAATGTAGAAGTTGACAGTATTAAACTGTGTACAGCCCTGGAGGTTTAGGCGATAGGAAACACATTGGTGTGTACACATTTAAAACATGTAATTACTAAATGGGTGAAAATCGCTTGTATCCATAATGGGCAGCATTAATATATACCCACACGACAGCTCATTGTTACTTTGTAATTCTACTCCACTACAATTCAGAGGTTAACCTGGTATTTTTACTTCACTACATTTAGTTTAGTTACTTTGCAGATTCTGATTAATGATGTGGAATATAAACAACCCTTAAAGCAGACTTTAGTTACACCTGAGTAAAATTCAGGGAAGGTGATTGTCAAGTGCCAACAATCAGGAGAGATATTTGATAGTTGGTGCTTGAGAAGACTAAACATTTATCTGCAGATCTTTATAAAGTATATTCATTACTCGTTATAATAGTTAATTAAAAACTGTATAATGGCTATTTTGCACATCCCTTTCAAGATTTTCTAAGGTGTATTGATCTTATACACAACTTGGGTCGCAGGTTCCTCAACAGCGCATTACAAGACATCTATCAATATGTGTGTATACCTCCACCATTAAACTGTCATATTCTACACATTTCTTATACTATTTACATACATAAGAGTATAATTAATGTGTATAATATCAGTTAAAATAAGTGCTTCAACATAGTTAGCATTGCAGGAAAGCAATATTTTAGACGTTAAGTACTTTGTCAGGCTTAATATTCATCTGTAGATAGATACCCCCAAAGTTTTTTTCTTGTTTAAAAGAAGACCTTAACCTAAAGTATTCTTTAATGTGTTAATAAAGGTGAATTCGTTTTTCTGTTTTGCACATCCTCCTATTAATATCTGTGTACATCCGGCACTAAACTGTTTTATTGTAGAGATCACTTAGTATCTTCTTGACTTTTTATATTCTATATAATATTTCTATCATTGACCTTCTACTTTCCCCCTATGAAAGTATGTACTCTTAATATTGTTTTAATCAAATAACATTATTCAACACAAATAATTCAATAACATGCTTTAACTATTAGCATACTAATAATAACTTTGTATTATTAGTGTAGACACTTATGTATGTATAACATCTGAAGATGTGTAGTTTTATTCATGTTTTTACATAATTTTACAGGATATTGCTATACTATTTCTCTTGTTTTACTTCTACACATTAATATCTGATTTGTAAAACATCACAGACAGAAAGGCATATCCATCATTTAATGGTAAGCTATTGAAATTGTGATTCCATAGATGTGTCTCCCATCACCCAAATCCCCTGACTATTCTTTCAACTCAGTATTTACATTCTGATATTCAAAGAAAATCAGTAATATCTTTAAAAACTACAAGTCCTTTTCTATCAGCTGTGCACCGTTATGTTGTAAATATAACCTATATACCAATTGGATCAAATATAAAAGTCAGCCGAATTACTATTGATACTGCAAGGAGACGTATTTTGTGAAAAGAAATTGAAGATGTTGTTTAATTGTTGATATATTTATGATCCACGTCAAGTATTCAGTTTTGGCAGCAGTTCAGTTTGTCCAGAAGTCTTCTCATCAGGGCTCTATAAATAAAGAACTACGGCAGATGTGTAATATTTAATGCAGCCGAACCGTGTATTACAATGCCGTTATGTGATGACTTCCAAAGAGAAAAGCAAGAACACTCTGAATTAGGTATTATTTTATTTTTCGTGCATTGCGGCTAAAACATCCAATCAACGAGCTTCAAACTGAGGATCTTGGGTAATCAGTTTGGTGGGTTTGTGGTGTGTATCGCTCGAAATGTCCCGTCTGTTTCCGGTGACTTTATTTACGGCTAAAAAGCCCAAGATTATAGAATTAAATGAATAAATAAAAACAAGGATAATTGTGTGTTATTGTTGAGTAAATAACAGTGTGTTATTTAGAAAAGAATAACAAATTAGAAGGAAAAGATTTTAAAAAATACAGATTTCAGTATTTTGAGGCTGTAAACCCCATTTCTTTTCCTCACAGATGGAAAAAAAGTCCGACATTATACGATTTAAAATAAAAACAAATAAATAAAAAGATAAAACACTGGCATGTAATTTACGGTAGAATAAATAGAATGGTTTTGAATAATAGATCAGAGTAAAATCTACTTCACTTTACAGCCCCGCCCACTTTTGGGGAAACCAACGCTGTCATTTGAACAGCGATCAAACCTGAAGCCACAGAGCTCTTCTGTTACTGTCCTTTCTTCTTAGAGGAAGTACAGAAACACGTAACTCTGGATTTGTTTTAATGTTTGAGGTGCAATAAACGACACAGCAGCTTTTTGGCATGTTAAAACTTTTATTTTCTGCCTCGCTCATGAGAGTAACAGCTGGCGAAATTACAGCCTCGCCTACTGATTTTAATTTAACCATATATCGAGCCCGATTCTCGATTTCAAATGTGTGCTCTAAAATGATATTTATAAATAACTATTATCATTATTATAAGCAAGACAATAAATGGCAAAGATATGTAGAAAATAAACGTATTTAAGATACGTTCATAACAAACGTAACGTGAGAGAAAATACGTTTCTAGCTAAACGTAATTGAGAATGCAGTTTAGTTTTTAGGAGACAGGGTTGGCAGGAGGAGGGGTGGTTGGCATGTTTGTCAGGGCGATGTAATAGCAATCTTTAGGAACAGACATCTGCTGCTTTAAACGTTTGGGGAGGGCATCTTTGCTCTACCACTATTTTACAACTCTTCAATGGAGAATTGTAAAATAAATTAAATAATAAATTAGCAACACTTTTGCTAATGGACTCTTTAATTAAAGGACTCTCCCACTGTTTCTGCATAACTTTTGTGGTTCATGACACAATCAACTTATTATGGGCTTCAGAAGTAGCTTTTGAAAGACAGATAGTGCATTGTTTTGTTTTTTAAAACACAACAATGCTCCTATCTAGCTCTCTTGGTGTCATTTGGAAAACTCAAACACAGCCTGGAAGTAATGCCAAGTAGGTTAATAAAATACAGTGAATTAGGGTTTTAGTAAAGCTCTGCACGGCTGTTAAAAAACAGATCTAACAGGAAATGAAATAAATCTTTCCTAATGTATTTCCCTGACATGCATCCCGGTCGAAAGACAGTGACACATTCATTTCGGTCCGCAGCACACTAAGCGAGAAGAAGCCTTCGATTGACTTCAGAGGCCCAGTACATTACATGAGTTAGTCATGGCTCATACTGAATTAAACATGGGAAGAAGAGTTTCTTTTTATCTACAGCCAAATAACTAAATCTGACCACTGCAACTGATACTCGCCCACTTCAAATCCTGCCTTTGATAGTGAATGCGTAGGAGCTTCAAATGTATCCGTTTGTCCTCATTTTTTAATGGGTTTTAGTCACAAACACTGGTTGATGTTTGCAGCTGAAAACAGCCTTATCCGCCTTGTTCCCTGCAGTGCAAGTGACATAGTAACGTTCAGGTTAGTCTTCTGTATTTATTCCTGCACAGGTAGATGTAATCAACCAACAGCAGGGTGACGGTTTCCCTCCAAATCATCTCTGTTAGGGGCAACAATAATTACAGTGGACATGAATAGAGAGGCTCGTGTGATCTCCCACTGTTCTTTGGAGTTGGATGATAGTTAGATACCGCTCTGTTCAGCTCAGAGATGTCACAGACGGGTGTTTAGGTTGTGTTGGACTCATCTTTTCTGGTGTGGAGTTATATATACAGTATATATATATATATATATTTCTTTTTTTGGACAAGCAAGGATGAAAGCCCGGGGTCCTGTGGCTAATGAGATACAGAGGCAGTGGGAATGATGGTTTTAATTACTGCCCAGGACTGGTCTAAAGGGGGTGTTTGCTGAAGAGCATGCTGAGTGTCCTAGGTTGGGAGTTCAGACCGATGCCAGTCATGCTGTGCCTGGTTGCCTTTGATGCTCACTCCCCTCTGCTTCATTCCCACATTGCGTTTATTAGATTCTTTGCCGCTGATGCTTCGCTGCACTTTTGTTCAAACCAATGCTTCGGACAAAGAGAAGCATAACCACAGAGATTTCAACTTCAAACCCCCAGAAAGTTGCAGAAGGCAACTTCATCTTTTGTGGAAATTAAATCTGCAGGGCTCTCATTGTGCCGAGGCTCTCAGACACAGAGGAGATGGATTGTGAGTTTGCATCGGTTGATGGTGTGTATTGTTGTAGAATCAAAATGCACGAGTATAAGGGTATCCCAACATTTATGAACATTTAAATGAGTGCTAAAAATAGGAATTTCTTGTGAATCAATGACACTGAATCCTCACTGCTGTCTGCTCACATTTCAGAGGGAGACGACTACAGTAGATGCAGAGGATGCAGAGGCAGGCGGTGAGTCCTCCGTATACCGGCTGCTCTCAGCAGGAGGGTGTTGCTACGTGTCTGCTTTCTGTTCTCCTGCAGCCCAGCTGTGGACCAACCCTTGTTGACTTTTCAGGGATCACATGGCATTCTCACTGCGGCTGGCTCCGAGGGGGCTCTGCTGTGGTCAGCACGGGCCTCCTCATCCTTCTTCTTCTGCTGTCCTTACCCCCTGTCTCTCCAAGGTGTTTGATCACACCGTGCATATTCACAAAAACAACATTTGAAAAAAATGCACGCAACAGTCAATAACTTCCGATCAAAGCAAGTGAAGTGACAGCCAATTTACATTTGTATTAGTTTCTACCTTTACTTTATTCAGTAGACATGCCCACGCCTATTGAATTAAATCCTTCTAAGGCACAGATTTCCTCTATGTGTATGCACAAATAATCTTCAAACAAGTCAAGGCCAGTCAGGGGGTTTTGTTATCAAATGAACAGGAAACTATATTTGCCAAATAAAAGGAACCTGAATGGGATATGTCCTTGGCGCTCAGGCTTACAGGAAGTATAGATAAGGGGTTGAACAATTTATGAAAATAAATGCTCTCTATTTGGAAAGCTATGATGAGGATAATGTGTGAACCGAGTTAGTGTTTTGATTTATGTTGCAAAGTGTGTGATTTCTTGAATGAAAAACTAAAATAACAACAATAACATTGTATTATTCCCTGCAATCACTTTCCTATCCAATAACATAGCAAGGTCATTCAGAATAAAAACTATAAATTCATTCGAAATAAGCCCAACATCCATTTACACATGTTTTGTTTTTTAACTGCATCTCCCTTAACGGATACAGTTTACTCAGTTGTCATGGAGATCAGCTTTCATCTAATATCTAGCTGTTGGCTGGATCAGATGTGTTCACTTAATCCACTTTCCTTTTTTATATTATTTTAGATTTCAAAGGTACAGTATGATTCAAACAAATCAGAATTCCTTTATTTCCCTATCCTGCAACGGAGACATTTACATTATTACAACAGCAGATAGTGCAGATAAAGTGAGGAGAATAGACTTAAAACATTTACAAAATGACTAAGTATGCACACGTTATTCATAATAAGAGAACCCAATAAGTAAAACAACTAAAACAAAATAGCAGATAAAACAATCAGATAAATATCAACACTAGTCCGTTTGTATCACTTTATCAATCAATCAATGTTTATTTATATAGCCCAATATCACAAATGTTACATTTGGACTTCACAGTTTGTACAGAATATCAGTATGACAATATGACACCCTCTGTCCTTCCCAAAAACTTCCAAAAGAAACCCCACAGTTTAATGGGGAAAATGGGAGAAACCTCAGGGAGAGCATCAGAGGAGGGATCCCTCTCCCAGGACGGACAGACGTGCAATAGATGCCGTGTGTAAATCGAAGAGATAATACATTTACAACATAGGTAGTCCAAATGTTTGGAAATGCATGTGTCTATAATAAGAAGATGAATCCACAAGGATGCCAACAATCCTGTGGGAGCCATCAGGGAAGTAGTATGATGAGAGTCAGGCAGGACCGCAGAGACCCGTTCAGCCACGACTCGAAATCCAGGACTTAGGATGCAGGACTCAGGATCCAGGACTCAGGATCCAGGACCACAGCAACAGGCACAGCCACGACTTATGATCCAGGGCTCAGGATGCAGGATCCAGGACCACAGCAACAGGCACAGCCACGACTCAGGATCCCGGCGTAGAAAGACCCCAAAAGACATTTGGGGGAAGCTGGGTTATTCGGAACATGAGAGTACACAGGTATAGACAGAGAGAAGGAAGAAGTAAGGTGTCCCCTGACAGTCTAAGCTTATAGCAGCAACACTAGGGGCTGAATCTAATCAGCCCTAACTATAAGCTTTATCAAAAAGGAAGGTCTTAAGCGCACTCTTAAAAACGGATAGGGTGTCTGCCGCCCGAACACAAACTAGAAGCTGATTCCACAAATGTGGAGCTTGATAAGAAAAGGCTCTGGCTCCCATTGTACTTTTAGAGACAACAACCAACAACCCTGCATTCTTGGAACGCAATGCCCTAGTAGGACAGTAGGGTATAATGAGTTCTTTAAGGTAAGATGGCGCCTGCTCATTAAGGGCTTTGTAGGCGAGAAGAAGAATTTTAAATGATATCCTGTGTTCTATCGGGAGCCAGTGTAAGGCAGCCAGAACAGGAGTAATGTGGTCCCTTTTCCTAACTCTGGTTAGTACACGAGCCGCAGCATTTTGAATCAGCTGAAGCGACTTGACCGACTTCTTGGTACACCCTGATAATAAAGAGTGACAATAATCCAGGCTTGAAGTAACAAATGCATGGACTAGTTTTTGTTCGTTTTGAGGCAAGATATGCCTGATTTTTGCAATGTTACGTAGATGAAAGAAGGCGGTCTTAGAGATTGATTTTATGTGGGCGTTAAAGGATCAATCCTGATCAAATATAACACCAAGATTCCTTACAGTCTCACTGGGGGCCGAATTAATGCTATCCATAGTTAGTATATCTTTAGATCATTTATTTCGTTGATTCTTTGGGCCGAGTACAATAATCAGTCATCCACGTTTTTTAGGTCCTTGAGGCAGTCTTGAATTGTATTTAGATGATTGGTTTTATCAGTCTTGATTGATAATTATAGTTGAGTATCATCCGCATAGCAATGCAAAAATGTACAGAGTGATTCCTTATAATATTGCCTAACGGAAGCATATATAATGTGAACAAAATAGGTACAAGCACTGAGCCCTGTGGCACTCCATGGCTCACTTTGGTTTGCATGGAAGATTCATCGTTAACACGTACAAACTGAGAGCGTTCAGATAGATAGGACCTAAACCAGCCTAAAGCAGTTCCCTGTATGCCAACTAAGTGCTCTAGTCTTTGCAATAGGATATCATGGTCGATAGTATCAAATGCAGCACTGAGATCGAGCAAGACAAGAATAGAGACAAGTCCTTTGTCTGAGGCTATGAGAAGGTCATTTGTGACTTTAACCAGAGCTGTCTCTGTGCTATGATGTGTTCTAAAGCCAGACTGAAAATCCTCAAATAAATCATTGTTTTTTAAGTAATCACACAGCTGTTGTTGTTGCTTTCTCAAGAATTTTTTGAGGAACGGAAGATTAGAAATAGGTCTATAGTTGGCTAAAACCTCTGAATCGAGGTTGTACTTTTTAAGAAGAGGTTTTATCACTGCTACTTTAAATGATTGTGGAACATAGCCTGATAATAAAGACATATTCATAATATTTAATAAAGAAGTGTTCATTAATGGAAACACTTTAACAGCTTAGTTGAAATTGGGTCTAAGATACACGTTGATGGTTTAGAAGAAAGAATAATTGAATTCAATTGTTCAAGGTGCATTCTAATTTACTATCTAGTGTAATATTAGAACTTACATTTCCGGGAGCTGTTGATAACACCATACTGGTCAAAGGCAAGAGGTCATTCATTTTGTTTCTAAGAGTAACAATTTTATCATTGAAAAAGCACATCAAATAATTACTACTGAGTGCTATGGGAATAGAAGGCGCAACAGAGCTGTGGCTCTCTGTCAACCTGGCTACAGTGCTGAAAAGAAATCTTGCATTATTCGTATTCTCGTCTATTAAAGGTGGGGTAGGTAATTTTGGAGAAACCAGCTCGAGTGCGCTAGAATTTGAAAATACACACACGAATGCACACATGACCAATGAGGGCACGAGATAAATTTGTGCACAGATGGAAGGCTGACAGGCAGGTAGGCCATCCAGTTATTTTAGCCGGGCCGGCTCAGATGATTGGTCGTGCTTTTTACAGTACTACAGCTTCCACAGATGACATTTTTTTAATGGATTTTTTGTCAAAGCACTTAAGATATTCATTGCTATCGGGATGTTAAGAGCATTCCATGGAATATAACAAAAAGTGTATCTCGAGCCGGTTTCTCAAACTTACCTACCCCACCTTTAATGAAGAGTAGTAAGCTGCTCTCGCTTTACACAGTGCTTTCTTATATTCATTGAGAGTAATATGCCAAGTTAAAAGAGATTCTTCAAGTTTAGTGCAACGCCATATCCTTTGAAGTTGTCTCGACTTTTGCTTTATTTTGCGGGTTTTGGAATTATGCCATGGAGCTAGTCTATGTTGTTTTATTTTTCTTCTTTTTCAAAGGAGCAACAGAGTCTAATTTTTTACTTTATATCAGTAAGACGTATGAGACATTTGAATGATTATATGTTATCAAATTGTATGTTGGAAACACTTGTGCTAATAAAGTAAGTGCTACTTTGAACATTTGGGGACAGCATTATAAATGATGTCTGTTAATCTTTTTTATATATTTGCGTACTTAGTGGCAGGTACAGTACAATTAAAACCCCATTTTATGCTACTTTATACTTATACTACACCACATTTCAGAGGCAAATATTGTACTTTTCACTTCACTACATTTATTTAACAGTATTTCATACTTACTTTTTTATAAATAAAAACACTTGAGATGATTATATGATAAGATGGTGTATGTGCTGCTAATCTACTCTACTAGTATTTTACAAAATATCTCAAATTGGCTTCATATTGACAAGCTTTACTTTACATGTATTTGTTACTGTTAAACATAGGATTACATGATATTCATTAATGATATGATCCTGTAAAAAGAGTCAATCTGCATAACGAGTACAATACACTTCTTCCATCACTGGGTATACATTTGGGGGAAACTATCTCTCATAGCATTCTTCATTCAAAATATCTCCGGAAAACATCTTCTCTTTCCGAAGGAGTTCTACTTTTTTTGTGAACCCTGGTGATTTTGTTAATACCAACTATGCACCATTGCTAACAAAAGCATGAATCCAATGTGTCATATTCTTTCTCTAGTATACGTACAACACCAGTTTGTTCCAGATTTACATTTTTTGCTAGATTCTATGCCTTACTTCGCATTGGGCTTAGTAACCTATGGTGCAAGTGCGTGCATGTTTGTGTGTGTGATACCGTGCCTGTGTCTTTTTCAGGGGCAGCACTCTGATGCTGAGCAGATTATGTTCCACGGCAGGCAAGGGAATAATCTAATTTCCCCAACCCGTTTACTGATATCATGGCACGGTAGATCCTCATTATTCATAATCCCCTCTTGTTCTGGTTTTCCAATCAAAATACAAGCTTAATGGGACTAATGTGATGTATGTAGAACGAAAGCTTTGATCTTGTTTTGTTTTAAACATTTGTCACAAGATGATACTGTAGCGTAGCCTATCGATACTATTACAGACACATGTTCACACAGATGGTGATGGTGACATCCTTGATTGTGATGAGAATAATGCAAAAATTAAGTGTTTTTGTGAAAGTGCAGGCAGTTTGATGTTCTAACTATGTTGCATATTTCCTTGCATCAGCTGTGGGCCCAAGTATCTCACAGAGCATGATTAGCGTTAGCGTGGAATCCACACCACTGCGTCTTTGGGTTCGGAAAAGCACTATATAAAATTAAGGTATTATTATTATTATTACCACTGGGGGCGAGCTTGAAGCCTGAAGTGCATTCATCAACGTCCCTGGCAGGGTTCACCTTCCTCAGCCTCCCACTGCTCAGCTTGCGGCCCACCGGCAACATTTTCATCCTTTTTATTTCATTCTGACTCTAGTTCAGTGGCCTTTGTTGTTTTTTAAGAGATAGTGTGTTTTTTATGTTATCAAAGCTATCACAGTTGTGGGGCGTTTTATGTCATATTGTTCAGGATTTAGCAAAATGATGTGTGTAACTTTTATGCTCATACATACAACCTATTAGATTGATGTGTTTTATTTCACTCTCCTTGTGACTTTTTACCTTTGTACCCCACAATAATGCTTGATGACACTACTGCTCTGAATCTGTAATCACTCTTACTTCTCAGTCATTGCAGATATCTTTCTGAAAAAGCCCTCCGAGAAATGTGGAGAAAAGAGGAAACATTTGTAAAGAAATAATTCCTTGTAATAAGATTATATGATGATTTTATTAAAGCATTCTTAACACGTACATCTATAAATCCTTCAATATTCATCATGGTCACAAGTTAAATTAGACAGATTAGTGAAATAAAAAATCAATACAAAAGGCCCAAGTCTTAGAGAAAGCCTTTAGATAATCAAGTGTTAATTAATCTTAGACATCATCATCAAATAGTTTCAACATTTTATTCAATCTATAGTCAATATTTTTAAGAATAATCATGGCCTACTGTATTTTGATTCCTACTCTCAGCCTGAATCCATTTAGGCCTTACTGACAGGCATAAATAGGATAAGATTACATAGGACTTTATTTATAAGAACTGTATGGCTCCTAACAGGGCACATTTACTTGTTAAAGCAGCTACAGATTCAAGAAAGCAATAAAATAAATACAAATAAATTATAAAAATAAGTAAATAAATGTACATACAGTAGATACACATTCAACAATTAATAACACGATCTGTGATGGATCCTTGCTCACAATGACTGCAATTGATCCTTGAAGCTTTACCGTAAAAACTATAAAATATACATGGCGTGTCACATTTCATTATAAAATAAAAACGTACCTTATGTAAGCGTTAAAGTTTTAAAATATTTTACTTTTAAAGCTGACCCACATTTTTTAAATAGTTTGTTTAGCATAAGACGTAGAAAGGTTTTATCAACACAGAGAGGAACTATTTATCCTTGAATTTTTTTAGAAAGGATGTTATAAATAATAATAAATAAAGCTGTCAGAATAAAAAGCATTTACATTTGCCTCTGGGATGTACCATAGCAGAGGTATCGAGCTGAATTGAGTGGAAAAACTATAGTAAAGTTAAAAGGCTTGTATTTGTACTTAAATAAAGCACTTGATTACATGTGGGCTACTTAGTTACATTTCACAACAGTTTTAATGTTCAAAAACTGAAGATCATATGGCATTATAAGCCTATACAGAGAGTCGCAATTTTCACTATTGTTGTGGTTTACACATAAGTGAAAATCTCAATTGTTTGTCAGTTTGATGCTTATAAGTACTTCAGTAAGTGTAACATTGCTTCATTATTATTATTATTTCGTTTGTTAGTCTGTATACTGTGTGGGCTATACTGGCATCTAGTGGTCACAATTAAGATAGCACTATAAAAAAGTGCAGACACAACAGCACAAGGTTAAACAGATCAATGCGCTTAAAAAAAGTAGTCCATAGGCTCTTTTAGATTAATTATGTAAGTAACCCTTGAAAAAGGTCTTTATTTGATTTATTTCGAAATATAAAACATTAATAGGTATTTATGCCGTATGTTAAATGAATAAGAGTTGGATGAATTATTAAAGATCTTTGTAAGCGTATTCATCTTTGCAGTAAACAGGCCTATAAAGAAATTGCGCCTCATTTGTAGATGCACCTGTCGGACCATTTCTTTCATCGAGTAGTCCGGTGTAAGGAGCTTGTCTTTAAAAGTGAGTATTACACTAAATACATTAAAACGTATACATCGTACGGTGATATTGACATTAAATGTTATGTCTGAATCAGATTTTTTGCCGAAGTTCAGATGTATTGCTTATAGAAATTATATCGTCGCCCATGAGGTCCTAGCCTTGTGTTAACTTTAATTGACCATTAGTCGACAACCATGGGAACAACATAGCTTGTGGTGAATTTGGTGCATGGCTTAAATTGATAACTATAAATGTCAATATAAGGTTCATATGCGAAGGAATACCGAATGTATTTATACATAGCCTTTGTAAGCATGCTATATTTGCTACGTTGTTAAGCTACCTGGTTTAGCATCGGCTAATGCTGATCATTAATTAGCATGCGCCATCTTGACTGCAAAATTAAACACGTGTTCCTTAAGACATTTTGCACAATCCATTTTATTTGTCACAAGTTTTTGTCCGAACACAATAACAAAACATATTCTTTTTTTGGCATGAGATATAAAGATGTGAGACTCTATTTTAATGTCAAGATGCAGCATTGTCAGAAAATTAGCGTTTTAACAAATGTCCTTCCATTATTTGGCGGTAGCCTTTGTTAGCATGCTATATTAGCTACGTTGTTAAGCTACCTGGTTTAGCATCGGCTAATGCTGATCATTAATTAGCATGCGCCATCTTGACTGCAAAATTAAACACGTGTTCCTTAAGACATTTTGCACGATCTATTTTATTTATGTCACAAGTTTTTGTCCGAACACAATAACAAAACGTTCTTTTTTTGGCATGAGATATGAAGATGTGAGACTCTATTTTAATGTCACTATGCAGCATTGTCAGAAAATTATTGTTTTATACACATTTTCTTCCATTATTTGGCGGTAGCCTTTGTTAGCATGCTAATATTAGCTTCGTTGCTTAGCTAGCTGGTTTAGCAAAGGGCAGTGCTTACATGAATGTTTAATAATGGATGCAACATTATTTATGTCCTGTTGGCATGCTAATTTTAGCTAAATTGCTAAGCTAGCTGGTATTACTACTGGGCAGCCCCGTCTTTAATTTTCATGCGCTAATAGAAAATAGCAGGTGCCATCTTGTCTGCCAAAATGAAAATATGTTGCTTAGGTGGGGTTTGAGAAATCGGCTCGAGATACACTTTTTGTTATATTCCATGGAATGCTTTTAACATCCCGATAGCAATGAATATCGTAAGTGCTTTGACAAAAAATACATTAAAAAATGTCATCTGTGGAAGCCGTAATATTGTAAAAAGTACAACTGCTAAACGGATTGGATTGCCGCCCTGTCTGTCAGCCTTCCATCTTGTGCACGCACAAATGTATCTCGTGCCCTCATTGGGCGTGCCGTCATTGGGCGTGCATTGCAGCAGTACTTCAATACTCGCCAGCAACAGGCGGCCACTTTCACCAGTCTGCTGATGTCATGTGCGCGTTCATGTGAGTTGGAGGAGATGCTCTGTAAGGAAGTCTGAAGGAAGGGGCGAATTATATTACTTTCAAATGTTAGTGCACTCGAGCCGGTTTCTGAAACTTACCTACCCAACCTTTAATGTAAAGCATTTTTTTTTTTTAAATATATATTATTGGTCAAGTTTCTCTCTGAACATTAGATAGTTATGAAACGGTGTGTGTATATATATTACTTTTTTAAATTATATTTGTATTCTTTTTTTGAACAGCTGCTTGATTTGAGACTGTCGAAACGAAAATGACTGGTAGAGCACGAGCTAAATCCCGAGGCAGGGCACGTGGTCAAGAGACTACAGCACCTGGAGCCGTAAGTGCATTGTACTGTAAACTCTGGCCGTTTCTCAATGTCAAGTAAACCTGCTGCAGAGCCACTATTTCAAGTAAACTACATCATCGAGTGGCGCCGAAGGACTGTTTAAATGCATGTTAAATGCCCAGCATTCAGCGCCACTTGATGACGTAGTATACTTGAAATAATGGCTCTGCAGCAGGTATACTCGACATTGAGAAACGGCCTCAGGGTCATTTATGCATGATCAAAAACGTGTATATTTCCTTGATTATTGTGAGATTACTTTATTACAACATATGCATGTTTAGTGAAGGAATTATTAGTGTGGATTACTATCAACTCAAGTTTTGATATCTGTGTGTTAATATCTAAAGGAATTTGAGTACATCTTATTTTGCTTGTGGTGGGCAATAAAACCTCTACTGAATAATCATGCCTGGTACTGATGATCCACAGCCCTAACTGTTTTAATTGGACATATCGTTTATAGTAGAGTGGCATTTATTTCCTTAAATCATAATTTGATTCCTAAAATGACATCCAATAGCAATTAGCACATTTATGAGTATTACAAAACTTTAGAGAATAGAGATGTTCTTTCATTGTGTCTTGTTTTAATGTAAAATTGTGATCATTGGACTAATGCATGTATAGTAAAAAATAAATAAATATATATCTGATGTATAAATAATATCTGAATAAATTCCATAATCCTGCTTAGAGTTGCTGGAGTAAGGACATGGAAATAAATGGGGATGCAGGTTGATCGAGTGGGTGGGGCCTATGGGGATCTTCCATTTAAAAGTGATGTTTAAAATGCAGTTAATGGGGCTCATTCACTGGCGCTTCCACAAACAACAACCAACATAATTATTACATTCAAATGAAGTACATTGTTCAAGTTTACATTAACTTTGGATAATAACACGGGAGAAATGGAAGCGCTCTCTTTTCCTCTCTCTCGACAGCCTGTCAGTATCTCATGCAGCTCACTGATCCAGTAATGAGTGACCCGACGGTGAAGAATAAATATATTTATAACTAGTTTAGCTTGTTCCAGAGGTAGATAAAATAGCTACGTGTGTTGGGTCTAACTCTTAGTGTGTGTTTTGCGGGTGCAGCTGCATTTCTGCTTCACACACGTTGCATACCGCTATTTTATTGTCATTTTCGGACACCTTAAAATACTGCCAGATTAGTGAAGCTATTTTGGGGAGCTTGTTTTGCCGCGCACAGAGAAAAGTGTCATGTATTTTACGTCATGTGATCGGCCGATCGATCTGAGCATCCCTAGAAATAAAGGCACGCTGCTTTGATGCAAATATGTTTGGCATATTCATACTAGTTTGAACAGAGCTCCACATATTGCACATAAATAATAGCATTTGCTTTCTTTTTTTAAGTCCTTGGCTCAAGGAGAGCCAGCTCCCCCACCTGATCCTGGACAGCTGGTCGGAAGAGGGAGACAGAAAGGTGCTCCTGGTCCCTTTTCGGCAGAAGGTATCGTCAAACATCGTGATATCTGTATTTCTCCTATATGATCGTGCTTTTTTGAAAGCCTGTGGCAATGCATTTAAAAATGTGGTATGACAAAAAAGTGTTCTAAGGTAATTACAAATGTGGCCACACCTTCTCCAGACCAGCAAATATGGCGATGGTAAGGACTGCATTCAGGGAAATTAGATTGATCAAACAAGGAAAAGTAATAACCGTTAGGATATGGTTTTACTGGCACAAGTACAGTGTATTTCTAGGTCTTATGAAACAATGGAGTGCACCATTCTTGCGTATGTGTTTTTAAACTTTTCAAGTTTGAGTATTGCATCACAATGCTTGCAATCAAGTTTTGAGTCTGGATTTGTTTTTGTTAGCTGTTCTACAGATTTCAGCCGGATTTCAACAGGTGAAGCTTGGAGAAAGGGGTGGACGCCGCAGAGATTTTAATGATGCAGGAGTTAACACCAGAATGGCTATGGAGCATGTTAAGGAATCAAAGTCTGGTCAGTAATCAATACAAAAAATATATGCCAACATATAAATAAAAGTACATTTTATAATTTGTGGAGAGATATTACTCCTTAACTGTGTGTACACTTCCTCAGGAACATCTGGTGAAGCCATCCGGTTGTCAGCAAACTTCTTCCGCATCCTGTCCCGCCCTCAGTGGGTGCTGTATCAGTACCATGTGGACTTCAACCCACCAATGGAGGCCCGTCGCCTGAGATCTGCACTCCTCTTCCAGCACGAGGAAACGCTTGGCTCAGCACGGAGCTTTGATGGAGCTCTGCTGTTCTTGCCTAAAAGATTGCAGAACAAGGTACTTTAAATCGGCAAATGAAAAACATTTACACAACTTTTATCTTTATTTACTTTCACTGTTGGATGGTAATCAATGTGTTTGTAATTGTTTCGGTCCTCATGTCCGAGAAAAGGCTTGCACCACACAAGAACGGAATATAATCTGACCAATTAATAGAGATTGCCATCATCAGGGCCCAGTGCTGTTATTTGGAAAGCTTATATCATTGCCATATCTTGATATTATGTTGACCTTTTCAAATCTATTGTCAGTGATTAAAGGGCCCATGTCATGCTTTTCCGGTTATTACCCGTCCCCTTGTGTGTAATGAAGGTTTTCCTGCATGTAAATGGGCTGCAAAGTCACAAACCCTCAAAGTACACCCTGTAGCGAGTAAAACTCTAACACAGAAAATACCTGTCTATGCTGCCCCAGAACACCTCGTTGGAGATTTCTCTTTTCTTCCTCGGTACAGTGACGTACCCAAATGGACCAGTCCGCGGAGCCGTTACGTTAAGTCTTCACGGACTTCCTCACACACTCAATCTTTTCTCAGCTGCAGCTCCCCGTATACCTATACTAGTATACCTCAACAATGGAATTATGATCAGTAGAAATGGCCATGACATGGGACCTTTAATCTCTTAAGCCCCACGGACCCGGTTCCAGCGCCGAAATCGTGTCATTTGCAGGAAACAACGTCTAAGGAACCTTAATATTTAATAAACTATGAATATTTTATATCCATATAACAGGGAAAAAACTAATTTAACTGATCTTTTTCATTTTATTTTTTTTAAAAACACAATGCTAGTGACCCTCTGAATTAGCCCCGAGCGAAAAATGCTAACCTATTACTCCACCGAAAATCACTCCTAGCTCCCTTATTACTTATCCTAGCTGCACATCCAACACATCGTTTATGATCGTAAAGACACAGAATCTAACGGTGCCCACCTCAACACTGAAAGATAAAAAACTTGCGACGTTATCAACAAAAACGTACATCAAAACATGTGGCGCTAGTTAGCCTACAACGCTAACATGGCTTACCTTGGTTTTGTCTGGTCAAAACTGGTCTTCAATGGCATTAAAACGATGATGTAGTTAATCCATAGGTTAAAATCCAATGTGTCTGTGTCCCCTTTGGAATGTTCTGATAATCTATAAGCAATAAAACTGCAATTCCATTTTAAAATAGTAGAGCAGGCCATTCCTAGCGAAGACGCAACCTTTTTTTTTTTACATGAGTGTGTGCGGGGAGATTTCCCTTCGATTCTATTGGCTCTAACGGTTAGAAAGATATGTCACATGTCAAAATCCAGCAAGGGGGGCCAGAGATAAGGAAAAGGCTAAATCTGTCTAAAAAGGTCAAATATCACTTGTTTTGCATCAATCTTGATACAGGGTACTTATTATATGTTGTACTTTGGATTCCTAAAGCTTTTTAGTCTACTAACCCATCATCCAAGGTTAGTTTTCACTATAAGTACAAAATATTTTTTGGGCGGACACTATAATTTACAGTTTTTTTTTACCATGTTCAATCTGAATTTTCTTTCAAATAAAAAAACATCTATATTGATTCTGAATTTTCTACATCCAACTCACAGATTTATCATTACTTTGAGAAAAAAGATTATTCATTTAACCCTTTTTAGAAGGGAAGATATGGTCATTTGTTCTGGGAATGTCATTTTCAAGCCTGAAACCTGAAAAACAGGCTTGGGGCTTAAGAGGTTAAACGATTATTCTTTCTGTTCGCAACCGATCTAATGTGTAATTATTATTTTTTTTACACCTTTTTGCTTTGTGTTTAGGAGACTTTGCTCCACAGTGAGACGAGGATGGGAGAAAAGGTACAGATCACTGTCACTCTGACAAATGAACTGCCACCGACGTCACCGGTGTGCATTCAGTTTTACAACATCATATTCAGAAGGTAAGCACAGTCAGCCAAATGAAATGTACCATGTGCCAATACTTAAATTAACTTACTTAATCATTACCTCCAAAACTAAAGGCTTGGATAACAATACATTTCACCATTTTCTTATTGGAAACTCCAAATGTCTGTTTTTTTTAAAAATGTTTTATAATGTCTTCAGGATCCTGAGAATGCTTGACATGCAGCAGATTGGACGCAACTACTACAACCCCAAGGATCCACTCAACATCCCACAGCACAGGTATATAACTCAAATAAGCTTTTACCTATTTAAAGAACAAAATGGCAAGTGCATGTGTATGCAATATAATAAGAAAACTGATGTCTGCTTTTAAAAAAACCAACTCCATAGAATACTTAAGCCCAGTAAGAAGCCATAGCAGGGTTTAGTTGATGTGCAATCTTCAGACGTTGAGGCTTACTTTCTTTCAATAGCTTTAGGCAGAAACACATTAAGCCTGTATGTCTGTCCTAGGCTCACCATCTGGCCAGGCTACACCACAACCATCCTGCAGTACGAGTCTGCCATAATGCTGTGCACTGACGTGAGCCACAAGGTCCTGCGTAGTGAGACGGTGCTGGACTTCATGGTCAACCTGAGGCAGAAGACTGGAGATCAGCGATTCTCTGAGATCTGCGGCAAGGAGCTGATTGGTCTCATAGTCCTCACCAAGTAGGATCCTAATTTGCCACTTATTTTTCTTGAATTAATGTGCATATTTATAATACTGTGCTTGGAAGGGATTATCCACTATGTATTTATCAGTATTCTCTTGATACCTTTTTTTTTTTTTAATAGGTACAACAACAAGACCTACAGGATCGATGATATTGCATGGGATCACACTCCTATGAACACATTCACAAAGGCAGACAAAGAAGTCTCCTTCAAGGACTACTACAAGTCTGTAAGTTTCATGCACTTGACACAAAGATCAGAGCAACTGTAACAGTCATTGATGTAGCTTTCTGTCTCAACACATGCACTTCCCACACACACAATTTAATAGATGTTGTATTAAAGACATGAACATTTACTGCTTTCTGTTATGTTATTTAAAGCCCCACCAGTAAGTTATGAACCTAAATGTCAACCTTATTCTAGTCTGCACTGATATTCAAACTTTGTTCTCCTAGCAATACAGCCTGGACATCTGTGATAACAACCAGGTGCTGCTGATTAGCAATGTGAAGAAGATGGGGCCCACTCAAGGCCCTCCTCCTGGTCCAGCCATGCTCATCCCAGAGCTCTGCTTCCTTACAGGTTACCATCTTATTCTCCAGTGTGCCACTGCTATAGCCATGGTATCAAATGTTTTTATTCATGAGGAGATTATTACAGAAACAGGTCACTTGTTACACAATTTGTCAGTTTTAACAGGCTTAATTACTTTTCTGATCACAAGAATACAGCAAAAAAAGTGAAGATGCACTCAGAAGTCCTTGTGTGGTTATTGGTGACAGCAGTTAGTCTTTCTGGATCCATTGTAAAGCCTAACCATTTGGTGACATTTGTCCTTACTTGATAATAAACTCATTTTGTTTGACAGGCTTGACTGACAAGATGCGAGCTGACTACACCATCATGAAGGACTTGGACAAACACACCAAATTGGAACCACAACAGAGGGAGTCACGCCTCAACAGATTTGTCGCCAGTTTGCATATGTAGGTGATATTTGTGCACTTGTGGCCACAACGATGCAAGCCCAATTAATTTATGAAGAGAACTGGATGCAGCGTTTTATTCCACATTTGACATCTTTCAGGACGCATTGCGTTAAACTATAAAAAAGGGCTATTAAAGTGACTATTAATGCAGTATCTGTTAAATTGTGATATTTTTTTGCCTCCTTTCGTAATGTGATTGAAACAGTAGTTTTAATTCTTAGGTTTGGCAACATTTAGTTTAAAAGCATGACACACTTCCTGTCGGCTATGACAATTCCTGTTTACACATACTGAGATGAATGGCCAGCCAGCTGAACAGGTCTAATCAACACACACTTTTTACTTGAGTGAGGCGACTGTACACATCAAAAGTGCAATTTTCCACATCTTGAGGCATTATGATACCAGCCTTTGATTTGAACCCCAAACATGTTTCCATAGGAACACTGACGCTCAGGCGGAGTTGGACAAGTGGGGACTCAGCTTTGACAGGGAACTCCTGAAAATGACTGGTCGGGTCCTCCCGGGGGAGAGGATTTTCCAGGGATCAAGATCGGTACAGTACATGCTTGTGTTTGCATTAATCAATTTTTCTAAATAAATTCAATGTATTCATTTATATGTTCTGCAAAAGGGTTAAAATAATTGTTTTGTCCCATAGTATGACTTCAACCCCATGATGGCTGAATGGGCCAAAGAGATGCGTGGCATGCCTGTCATCAGCTCTCCTCCTATTGACAAGTGGTTCATGTTTCACACCCGGCGTAACGTCAATGAAGCGGTGTCCCTTATGCAGACCCTCGGCAAAGTCTCCGCTCCCCTCGGGATCCGCATGCAGAAAGCCGTCATGTGAGTTTCAGCAAAACAACACTGCAACAAAAAGCAGCGACTTTATAGACCAGTGACCATCAAAATGAACTGCCCTGATTCGATGATTTTTATGATCATTTAGTTATTGCAAGCTGTTCTTTTCCTTTAGGATCGAGTATGATGACCAATTGGAGTCTCTCCTCAGAGCCCTGCAGCACAACGTGACACCCCAAACACAGATGGTGAGTGACTGAATATATCATGCTTAAACTCAGCTGTATTACTTTAGTTGAGGGTTGCACAATATCTCAATTAGGCACCTCAAGTTATATCTGTTGTGCTGTAAAAGGAATACATGCACAGGGACCACTCATCGGTTGTTCTTTAATCAGTTTGATCAAACAAACAAAGCCAGGCTGTTCGTCCTTAAAATGAACGAGGGGCAGGAGATAAAATCATCAGGAGCTGAAACACAAGTTGTATGGAAATATTTCACCTACAGAAATGGATGATGGCAATCTAAAACAGATACTTGGTGGTAAAACAGTTTGAATGTTGCGGAAGAAAGAATCGATGTCTTTTAAATCCAGTTTTTCCCAATAGCATGTAACTTCAAAGCTAAATGAGACATGCTGTTTTTCTACATTAGGTGGTGGTGGTCCTCGCCAGCAACAGGAAGGATAAGTATGACTCCATCAAGAAGTACCTCTGTGTGGACTGCCCCACCCCCAGCCAGTGTGTGGTGGCCCGGACCCTCAGCAAACCCCAGGCACTCATGACCATAGCTACCAAAATTGCTCTGCAGATGGCTTGCAAGGTCGGAGGAGAGCTCTGGAGCGTGGAAATCCCTGTAAGTTGTGTGCACAAGAACTCATCTGTACATTGAAGAAATTAAAGCTTAAAGCGTGTTTTAGAAAAACGAGATAGTAGTTTTTGAGTGAGTTAAGTTGTTTTAGAGAGTAGAACTGCTACAGCTATTTGTTTCACTAAACATAATGCAGCTATATTTATAAAGCATTTTAAACCTCCAGACCAAAGTGCTGTACAGTCGAAACAAAACATACAAAAAATAACACGGCACATGTAAAAACAATGGACAATTTAAAAGCAACACTCTAAAAGATGTTAATACGTCACTGAGGAGAAGAGGTGGGTTTTAAGAAGCGATTTAAAAGCGTGTGGCGGCCTGTCTGATAGGCATGGGCAGATGGCTACAGAGAAGCAACGGAATGACTTTGATTTGTTAAAAATGTAGCACTCGTACTGTGGCACCCTGCCTTTGTGTAGTTACCCACCACATTTTTATAATGAACCCAAAACATTTGAACACCTCGTTGGGTGATTCAGACGATTTACTGCTTTTCATTAGTTTCAAGTTTGGGTGAAACCCGAAGGTACTGATGAATGTGGTTTTGGACATGACGCTTGCTGCTAACTTGCCCTTCTCTCTGCAGCTCAAACAGCTGATGATTGTGGGCATCGACTGCTACCATGACATCTCGGCCGGGAGGAGGTCCATTGGAGCTCTGGTTGCCAGCCTCAACCAAAGCATGAGCAGGTACGTTTCTACGGACAAACCCCTCAAAAGTTTCTACATTGTTCTTCTGTCACGATCATGATACCAAACACTCAAATTAATTCAGCGTTATTTATTTGCTGTTCATGTACACATTACAACCAGTGCCTCCGCTCTGGTACATGAACGCATGGCGAAACAAACATGCCTTTTTATCCTTATGAAAGCACCTTACTGTCTCGACATTTAAATTGGATTGAACTATAAAGCATATTATAACAGAGGCCTTCCGGTGTCTGTGTATTCTAATCTGAGGGGTAGCCTCTTTTCTCACTTAACATGTTTTCCCTCTGATTTAGTGCCACAACACAACCAATAAGTCTCGTGCTGTTTTTATTTTCTGTCAAGGTGGTATTCAAAGTGTGTGCTGCAGCACAAAGGGCAGGAAATCATGGACGGACTCAAGATGGCCTTGTGTGGTAAGTTTACTTTCAGAATTCTCTGAAGATAGTCAGAGATAGACCTAGCTTTAATTTTCTATCAAATCTTGGCCTCGGTGCTATAATGTTTTCATTTGTGTTCCAGGTGCTCTGAAAGACTACATGAAGTTCAACAACTGCCTGCCTTCGCGCATCATTGTGTACCGAGACGGGGTGGGAGACGGCCAGCTGCACAGCGTGGTCGACTACGAGGTGTCACAGATCCTGGACTGCATCAAGTCCATGGGACAAGACTACGTGTGAGTAGGGTTGGGTACCGAGAACCGGTTCCGGTTCGGAACCGGTTCCAACATTTCGATTCCAACGGCATCATTTAGAAATGTGAATTTCGGTTCCGCTTTTCGATTCCTGAGGAAATGTTTCTCGCCGCTCTCCGTAGCCTACTGCATGACTGCAGCGGGGCGGGAAATGTAGCGTTGTATCTACATTTCCTACAGTGTAACCTGAGACCAGGGCCGGCCCGTCGCACTGGCATTATAAATGTTCGCCTAGGGCGCCAGATCTGTGGAGGCGCTGCGCTGACAGCTTTGGGAGGGAAAACAAATGTTTTGACCGTTGGTGCTCATCCTAATTTTCGGCCTTGATGTAACAATATTCATAATTAAGTAAATGTAACATCCTTTTCATCCCGGTTACACTTTTCCTTTGCCCTGTACGATGGGCGCTGCAAGTGATGAAAATGGGGGATGTTGGCTTATCTGGCAACCGCAGCTCACAGCCAAAGTGCGAGGGAGAAAGGGAGGGTGCACTGGAACCGGCGCTGTTGTTATTAGCATCTGGTGCTAGCTGCTCTAACGGATATAAGAAGAAGATGTTTCTACAATGATGTGGAGGGAGAGTCCTCTCCAGTCAGACTGAGGCTGATAACTTCAGCTCAGTGAGGTAAAGGACTCTTGAGTGTTTAGATAGTTCACTTTAGTCTAAGTTATCTCAGTGGGTCTCAAACGTTTTGATCACAATTTATGTAAACACATATTTCCAAGGCACTCTTTTATAATTATTGGGATAAAACAAGTTTGAAATCATTCCAATGTATACTATAGGACAGTAAACCAGACATATCGTTTTAAACTGGAGATAAAAAAATATGCATAAATAAAATAGTAAAATAAGATATGAATGAACAACAAAAATAAAATGCGTTACATGTAGGCTATTTGTTATTTAATTATTAAAATGTAAACCGATCTTCATATGGGTGTTTAGAGTTGTACCCCCTAGATCTAGTCTCTAGTAATTCTGCGTGTGCACCAGATTGAAGCATTTTGCTTCAAAATGTTCAAACCTTTCTTCCCGGTACGCCTGAGAAGGCAGATATGCTTGTTTTTCTCAACAAGAACTGTTTTTAAAAGTTGTAGCTTCAGTGGTTCTCAGGTTAAAGTTACATAGCAGTGAATATAAACAGACTGATTCATGTGAATATTACTTTAAACTAACCTGTGTAAAAGTTTCTCGAATAAATGTAATTTTTTTTTTGGTGGAAGAAGCATGTATCATTTTTTTACCCTGCCCCTCAAAGAATCGGAATCGAGAACCGTTAAGAACCGGAATCGAAAAGTAGAATCGGAATCGTGGAAATTCAAACGATACCCAACCCTACGTGTGAGTATTCCATCTCTAAGAGCCCTCTCGAAGCATTCACAAGGCTTGAATCTTAAGACTTTATTTTATACTTGGCGTAAGTAATGTTTGGCTATGTGTTGAGAAGGATCCCTGATTGGTTGAGTGGGGGTAATGGAAGCCCCCTAACGACTTGAACAGAGCTCATTATACCAGAAATGGCCAGTTTTCTGATGGGGCCTCTCCCTCTGTTGGTCATAGGCCCAAGCTGACTGTGGTGGTGGTGAAGAAGCGCATCAGCTGCAGGTTGTTCAGCCTAGTCACTGGGAAGGCCACCAACCCCCCCCCAGGCACCGTGGTGGACTCAGTCATCACCCGTCCAGAGTGGTATGTTTCTGGATGTCCCTGCATTATTCTAAACATTTTCAGTAGTAGGAGGTAACTGTTGCAACCTTTCAGGTATGACTTCTACATCGTGAGCCAGCATGTCCGCTTTGGCAGCGTTGCCCCGACCCACTACAACGTAGTGTACGACAGCAGCGGCCTGAAGCCTGACCACATGCAGCGGCTCACCTACAAGCTGTGCCACATGTACTACAACTGGCAGGTAGGCTGGCTCGAAACCTGCGCTGATCAGAGTTCTGATGCAGTTTAACATTATTATGGTGACTTGAGGACAGATATTGTCTTACAATATTTGGATATCCTAATAATGTAAGCGCTGTTCAGTCTTGATTTTAAAAGCTGCAGTGAAGTAATGCTACATTCAGAATTGAACAGACTTCTTAACTTCTGCATTTCTCTTAATCAGAAAATTCATATCAGACAATTTGTCAAAAATACTGAGGGATTTGGTCAAAAGTAACTTAATTCTCTTCATATCGACTTTAAAATAATGGTTTTCTAGAACCATCATGAATTGGCTAATAACATATTGCTAAGGGACAACCAGTGATTGTTAGAGTTGATATGCTCTGGTTTATGTTCTGTGTTTGTGCTTCAGGGGATCATCAGGGTGCCCGCTCCGTGCCAGTACGCCCACAAGATGGCCTTCCTGGTGGGCCAGAGCATCCACAGGGAGCCCAGCATGAAGCTGGATGACCTGCTCTTCTATCTATAGTGAGGAGGAGGAAGGGCGAGCGTTTTGTTCTGACTTTAAGTTGCCTTCTGATGGAAAGGCATGGTCGTGTTTAAGTTTTGCCAAAGAAAAGAGTTTTTTTTACATTTTGTAACCATGTGTATTGATTTACGCAGTTCATGTTCACATTTGATAATGTTCTAATAAACATTTGAATTAAGTATTTTGTGTTCATTTAAAGCACACATGCAAACATTACAAAATATCAAATTTATTTAGTTTGTTTTTCTAGAAAAGATTGCACATGCACACCCACACAATAATTTGTAACCACCAATATAGGCTGATATTTCTTATCATAAAGCTAGCACACAATTGCAGACTTTTAAAACAATATGGTCTTCAAGACACCATGGGGAAAGCTTGCACTGTTTGATTATAAAGTTAAATGTACAAAAAAGGCAGTTTGAAAATCAAGTATAAACATTTAAAAACAATTTTACAAATGGACAAAGTACAAAAAGAGCAACAGTCACTCGAAATGAATAGAAGCAATGGTCCATACATAGGAAGGATGAACGCCAGCTTACCGCAGGTTAACAAGGCTGTCCGGACGAGAATTGTACAGAAAGTATTACAGAATGTTTTGCATACATTCTTTTTTGGCAGTTTCAGTTCAACTCTAGTCATAGAAAAAATAGGCTAGATTTTCAGATACATGAGGATGAAGTGAGGAAATAAAGATGGACGGTTTCATTTCACGCACTAAGACGGACATCTGCACAATCCTTTTGGGCAGCTTTGAAAAATACATTGGCTTTCAATTCACCATACATTCACTACTCTACATTAAGGTGTAGATATATTGATATACAGTTGTTGTATCCTGCACCCTAAATCGGGACACTGAACAGGCATCAACAGACAGATCGGCTTGAATAAACATTTTTTAGATCTAATAAATGTTGGGTAAGAAGGGTTAGGGCAGCGTAGAGGTAGCCTTGTGTCTCACTGTTAACAGAAACCTTAGTCTTCTAGTGAAGCTCCAACGTGTTGCATGTTAGTAAAATGCAGTACGATAATGGATTTGTTGATGCTATAGCACAAAGATCAACTTCCATTTATTTGACCTGTTAATGTAATATAGTTTTCTCTGTAGAGTAGTCAGTGTGGCATTAAAAACAGTTACCTAAAAAACAAGAACATTGACGGAGCGTCCACACTACAGCTTCAAAAAAAGCTTGGAGCTGGGCGTGTCTGTAGCTTGAGGATTTTATTCGAGCAACGCGACCAACAACCAATCACATGAATCTCCCGCCCCCGACATACAAAGCAAAAAACCCCGGGGATTTTATGCGAGCAATATATATATAAACTCCCGAAACAGGCGAAAACCTACCAGTTTCACCCACTGTCTCTGCCACCTCCCTCCATGGCTGGTTCCTCCGGTTTGTATCCCGGTAGGTGAAGAGGGTCTGGTCATACAAAACCGGGTGATTTGCTACGGCGATAATTAGTTTCTCCATCTTTTTTTGAAATATAGAAATGAACGGCGGGATATCTCTCCCAGCTTAGAAGCGGTTTGATTGGCTAGGGCTTGAGCTGTCCGATTTTCAAAAACGGGATTTGATTGGCTGGCGCTGGCTACTCCGGCGTCAGAAGTTGAACATTGTTCAACTTCTGACGCCGGAGACGGACCGCTATGCTACCCACAATTCAGTTCGGCGAAAAGCGAGGCAACGTGATGTCACCCCATTCAAAGTGAATGGGCAGACGCGTTGGAAACTGTTTTGAGGCTGTCGAAGCTGTAGTGTGGACGGGCCGTTACTCAGCCTCAACATTTGGGATGCAGAGAGAATTTGTTTAAAAGTCTTGACCATGATATACATCGTCCCCACAGGAGTCTTGGACAGTTACATGTGAGCTCTGGTCCTGATGGAAACCCCGCACATCACAGGTCAGGATCAACATGTTTATGTGAAGGTACTGATGTAAATGAATAGAATGCATGGACCTGCACACTACTGGGCACTACTAACTAACCATTGTGCGATTATAAGGCAAATACATGAAGGTTGGATCTATTAGGCATTTCCATTCAGGCTGCAGAGATCCTGTAGTAGGAACAGCATGTGCTTCCTTTTCTTTTAAGGTTTTTTGGGGGGGGACATTTCTTCTATCACAGCAGAAGAATAGGAGTTAATTCTGCTGATTTGTCACAGTATACTGCACAGCCATGCTGTAGTATAGTACTGCATGCTCTCTCAGGGGTCAGGAGGGAATGTGCTGAAGTAAAGCATGCAAACCTCTCATACATTTATGCAACTGGCTGGATGGAATAACTCTTTCTTCGGATTGAAAACTGAACACCCCTGTTAAATTGATCCTTCTGGGTTTGATTGACATTCTGATTTCTGTACACAGACACAGGTAGGACTCATAATGTGACACGTTTGGTAACTCACAATGTGCAGACTGCCTGGCCGTGTCTCTGTCAGCAAACATCAGTCAGACTTGGAGGTAAGATACTGAATACTATACCGGTCGACAACGAGGTCTCAGGATCATAATATATATTGAAAATATGTAGTTAACAAAATACAAATATTCTAGTATACGATGGATGTACAAGAATAAAGCATTTGCTAAGCTTTTCTTTTTTTAAAACACTACAAGGATGTATGTGGAGAAACTATTTTACAGTGCCAAGTCCTTGCAACAGTGTCTTTCCTTTGGAGAGCAGTCCTTTTTTCCTTTGGAGGAGTACAGGGTGGCAGGGCCGGAGCCGGAGGGGTGCGGGCGCTCTGTGGGAGGGCCTGCTCTTCTGGGCCGACCCGAGTTTTCCAGTGGAACCTAATGGAAGACCCGTAAGGGACAGTTGAGGGTGTTAAAAAGTCAGCCGTCCCTCCCCCCTCAGTCACTACTCCCTGACTCCTAAGTCCTCTCTGCCTCAGCAGGGCCACCAGAGATCGGAAGTCTACCTCCCTGGACGTTGTCCCGTGCACTCAGGTAAAGATACACTGCCCCCTCCCTCTATCAGGGAGAATCAGCATTTTTTTTTTTATGAAGCTGCTAGGAATTTGCTACAACAACACAAAATGTAAGCATGACACTAACTTTCACATTATTTTGTCAACAACAATAAATATCAAGTATAGGGCAAATCCTCTCACTTCAACACATTTGCATTTTGGGAAAAGTGGGACATGTTTATATCACATTCACTTTCCTTCCCCTTAAATATGGATATTTACTGGTACAACTGGGTCACAGAGAAACTACTAGTCACCATTCCTTTTCTGTAATCATGAGCTAAAAGGCTCCTTTAAATTGCACTTTGGAAAGACAGATGGTCAAAGATTCCATTTATATAAACATGTGGTTAAAACATCAGAACATGTAACGTATCAAAATCTTTTGTATTTCATTATGCTGACTTTAAAGCGGGACTGTTAAAAACAAAACATGCCTACACTCGCATATAAAGAGTTGTATTCACCTTATGGTGGCTACTGTTAGCAGTAAATTAGGTAGGTTGGTAGTTATTGCTGTAAAACAAACATAACTGTCAGATTTCTAAATGCTGAACATGAGTGTAGCAATTCAGCATAATCTGACTCATTTGTAGCCGTTAGTAAGCTAAAATGTTATAGTCTCGCTTTAATTCAATAATGATCAGTTGGCAATTTACTGTGATAGTTAATCTTGGTTCACAGCATTAGCACTGTTTTAAACTTCAATGCTTAAGGATTGGATAAACATGGACTGTTATTATATTTGCATAAAGTAATTTGTCTTACCATTTCACATTATTCTTTGCATACAAGAAAACAATCCCAAATTGGCCCAAATTACTTTTGAACTGCAAATCCAAATTCAATATTTTCATGGTATCATTCTTTGGAGTTTTGCATAGAATTTGAGGGTTTTCTGCACTCGAGTAGTCTTAAGTACTATTCATTTAAATTGAATTAGTGCATGTAATTGTGAAACTACGGCCTTTTAGCTTACCATGAGTTACAGCAGGAGACTTATTGCAGGAGACGAACATTGTCATGTACAACACTCAGAGAAACAACTGAAGATACCATACTTCTTGTCTAATGCATTGGCTGGGGTGACGGTCGCCTACCAACAAACAGTATTGAGGGTTGAGGTGAAACAAAGAGGGATCTAAGACTACCCAAAGGCATGGCAGCACTGAAGGAATGTCAGATAAAAAACACATGTTGCATACCAGACGCTAAGGGTACCCTTGACATCTGCATTAGACGAGGGGAGCGTAAACTTGGTATCCTCAGTTGCTCACTTACGTGACGGAAACAGAGCCTTTAAGGTGTGAAATGAACACTCTTCTTCTGTTTTGCCAAGCGGGTGAGAAAAAGGAATAAAACAAAATATGGTGATGGCATTTCAATAGTTTGCACTATGACAAATGGCAAATTAGAACACAAGGAAAGAAATATCTCATGACACCTATTCATATTTCAACAATTGCATTATTTGTTAAACACAAAAATAACATCACATATTTACATTTAGTAAGTCATTACTTCTGAAATTATTCTCTGATGGCAAAATAGGCTAAGTGACCTTTGCGTGCTACTTTACAAGAAAGCAATATACAAAACAAGGCGTTCAGGAGCAGATACAAAAGTTGTACTACACTAGACTCTTCTTTTTAGAAAATGTTCAAGAATTCATGCATCTGGAATATAGGACATGCTGAGCTACAGACTACATAGTTCATCTTTCAGTACAACAAAACTATTTACTCTATTATAAATTATTTGAGATCAGATACAGAATATATTCATAAAGCATCTGTTAGAATGCTAAATACGCATGTGCAAAAAGTGTTAACTGCTCTTTTTCAAGACATGACAGAACAAGTAAAAAGTCACTCTCATTGAGAATGCTTTATGAATACAATATATCCATGTGTTATACAATGCACAACTCCCCCCCCCTTTCACAGCGGTAAACATGAAAAATAAAAGTACCTCTGTCAAGTATTAGTCTTAAAATTTTATTTTTTCATAGATCTTAGACATCTATTTATTTACAGTGTAATGCTCCAAAGTCAGAAATCCCATTGTACTTCAATGAGACGCACAGACACGGTACTAAAAGAGATAGAGGGAACTGAAAATGGATGACAGAGGGCTAGTACTGCGAAGGAGCATGTACCCTTTTGGTCTTTATCCGTGCAGGAGTGTCCTGGGGGTATCGAGATGGTGAGTCAGTGAGAAAAACCTCCACATCGTCAGGCACTTCTTCTAGAAAGTTGGAAGGAACTAGTCCCTTGTGTCCATTGAGCTCGCCCTGAGAAGCACACAAGGACAGTGAAACACATTTGAGTTTAGCTTTCAATGAAGGTTTCTCATTTCTCTAATTTCCCCTCCTCGATTCCTCGAATCGAATTCACATCGAGGACCGAGGATCGAGGAGGCTCTCTGGAGGAGCTATAACCGAGGATACACTGATGGTTCCTCCGCGGATGTATTTCCGGCAACAGTGATGTTTCAAAGAGTCGTGGCGCACGGCTGACTTATCTCAGCCAATGACAGCTCTGCATGCATCCCCTGGATATTATTTTACTAACTGTTTGAACGGTGACGCGATGTTTTCAGTGAGAACAGCTGTGAGGTCGGTGCAGAAAGCAGAGCAGTGTGTATAATGTATATCACTCAGTATAACAGGCCTACATTACTTTCTGTATTTGTATGCTTTAGTTTAGTAGATATCTACAAACAAAGAGTCGATATTTTTCTAAGACCATTTAGTGCTTCACATAATAAAATACACAACAGCTGTATTCTGATATTATATGCTTTAGGAGCTGTAGGTGTGTGTGTGTAGTACAGTGTGTAGGTGTGTGTGTTGTACAGTGCGTAGATGCGGCGGACAGACAGGTCTCAGTTGGTTTGGTGTCCTCTGCTTACTTTTAATACTTGTAAATAAAACTTTTGGCCCGTAATTTCAATTCCCCATTTCAGCGACCAGAGAGGGGGGGGGGGATATATCCAGTCTCTGATTGTGTTACGTTATTATGAGAGTGCTCTCACACTTGTTTGATTCTGAAATTGTATATATTTATATAAATATATATGTGTGTGTATATGTCCGCATTTGTAGCCTGTTATTGTCTCATTATACCGCACTGTCAATGAATATATACTGTAAGTCATCATGAACACATCTGTCCATCAGACAGAGGGCTGCTGTGCCTCCTGTCATTATTAATGGACGTCTCTTTAAAATGACCGTTCAGGGGAGAGGAGTTCTCATTTCTCTAACCGCCTGCTGCTTCCCCTCCTCTCTCCTCCCGCCTCCCTCCTCGGCTCCTCGGCTCCTCCGCTCGCATCTCCTGTGGGCGGCACTAAGACACGAGGATAGGAGTCGAGGATAGGAGTCGAGGAGGGGAGTTAGAGAAATGAGAAACCTTCAATGTTACCCTTCAGTTTCAGAGTATCGCCCCAGTTTCAAATCAAGCTGCAATAGAGTTGAGAAATGGGAGGACGATGCGAGAATGTATAAGCATGAACACAAGTTTGTGCCAAGTGTCTCTACTGTAGGCTATTTTTATTATATGTACAGCACTTTGGCTCGACCAAAAATCGTTTATAAATGTGCTATATAAATAAAACTTGATTTGATTTGATTTGTACATTCAGCAGATCCAAACATGAATCACAGGACATTGTCTATGGAAGAAATGAATGGGTCTATATACTGATGGTGCCACAAATCTTAGTTCCTAACTCTGCTGACGTATTGGATGGTTTTTGAAAAGCACTTTTTTTTACTTTTATTTTTTTATTACATTTTTTATTATATCATAACTTAGTACTTTTTTTAACATATGTAACATTAAGCTCTCTGTGGCTCTTTCCTGCTGTAACGATGCAAATGTCTCCTCTGTGGGACTAATAAAGGTATTCTGATTTACAATACATTTAAAAAGAAAATATAAATGTACACTCAAGCTATGGCCACCTGTTTAATGACTTCTCCTTTGTTTCCAAGACATACATGTTTTTTTTATTGCTATAAATGCTACATTACCAATGAGCCGCAGCCAAGGTGTGAAAAAGGCTTGAACGATTAGTTGAACAACAGAAACAAAATCACAACTATTTTGATAGACATTTTTGGTTTGTTATGCAAAAAGCCTCTGAAATTCAGAAGATGCCAGTTCTTCTGTTTTATGCTGTGTTAAAGTGAATATCTTTCAGTTTTAGACTGATAAAACATTCAAAGACATCATCTTAGACTGAACTATAACGGATATTTTTCACATTTTTCATTTAAAGGAGCAAACAATGAATCTAAACATTTTTTGGCAGTATTGTCGATAGTGAAAATGATCCTCCCACTTCACAACTCTATGATGAACGCACAGATGTGTTTTGGTGTAAACTGTACCTATTGTAGTTCACCTGTAAAGATGCATTGTGCTCTGAAATAGTAGGGGAAAACAGAAACAGATGCTAAAAGGACATGAAAATAGAAATGTTTAGAACTTACATAGTAAAAGCCATCTTCATCGATTTCACCGAAAACTGTGATGACGTCACCGGCACAGAAAGTCAGTTCAGGCTGTCAAAGGAGACAGAGCATTACGATACTGGACAGCAGTAAACAGATTTAAAAAACATCAGGTGTACTGGGGTTGGAGGGGTTTGAAATGCTGTGCTTCCTTCTCCAAATGAATGTGATGCATCTTAAACACGAGTGTCAACTCAGTCTCTGCAGACGGACTGTTGCAACTGTCGATGCATCACATGTTGGAACTTTGAAGACAGGATTGCAACACACTGGGCACATCTGTCCTACGGGGGGGGTCAGAACACACAGACCAAACACAGTGTATGTACAGTATTTAGGAGACAGGTCGACACAATGGACCAAACTGAGGAGGGGAGATGCTGGCTGAAGAAACGCATGAAGGGCTGTGTTCATGACCGCCAGGGCCCGTCATCTGAAGCCCACCTCCTCGTTTGCACTCCAACAAACGGGGGAGGATACACACACTGAGCACACAGTACCATACCCTCCTCTTCCTCACTCACCTCCTCATTCAGTCTGTTGCCCTCATACTGTGTCGGTGCCAGTGCCAATAGAAAGGTGAGAGTAAGTGAACGGGGGGGGGGGGGGGGGGGGGCAAAACAACAGCACGGGAAAGTAATTCAATCCTGTATCTTACACAATGCTAACTGTAGCCCTTTGGTAACATATTGCCTGAGTTGAAGAAGAAGTGGTCAAATGATGCGATTCTTACTTCCTATAATTGCAGAACAGTCGCGTTCAACTCTAGACAAAACTACCCCGTCAAAACTCACACAACTCACTAAAGAAAGTACATAGTGCACACCGTGTACTACATGGAAGTTTAATAACTTCTTAAAATAAGAACTTGAACACGAATTAGGTATAACATGCTAATTTCAGTTCTTTGCTAGTATCAGAATACAGAGGCAGATACTGTATATTTAAACATTTCATCAGAGCCAGTCTAGAAGTTTCACCCTGCTTATTTCCTTAGAGCTAAGCTAAGCTAACCATTCTCTGGCTAGCTTCATATTTACCTGACAGACACAAGACTAGCATCAATCTGATCTAGCTTGGCGACACAGTGAATATGCTTATCTCCCAAAATGACTTTAAGTAGTGAAATCATTAAACAAAACATTGAACATCCTCATCTTTGTGCTTTGACTGCTTTATGCATCTGTTTACATGATGGTGGTGACAGAGAATGATTAAAGTGAATATCTGGAGCCACAGGAGGGCAGTACCTCTACATCAACGTTAGGGGAGCTCTCCCGGGGGTCGTAGTCGTACAGAGCCACCATTCTTCGTGTGGACATCGGATGCTGCCGGCCACTCCGCCTGTTCCTCTCTATTTACAGAACAAGTGATAATAAACAGAAAAACAGTAAATCAGTGGAAATAACATATCATCTTTCCTGAAGGATGTGATGAGCTGTGATGAAACATGATAGCTTTGAAATGTCATAATCTGGCTTGCAAGCTAAACTACACTCATGTTTTTAGTTATGGTAAGCCTAGTTACAAAATATATATTAGAGATTAGTTTGAAGCAGTCAATAGATGAAAAAAGATGGTGAGGAGTAGGAAAGGAGCAGTAAAGAGCAGAAGAGCATCTCACTGGACACAGACCTCGCTTGGACTTTCTGGACCTGCGATTTATTGAGCGGCCATCTTTGAAACGGTCACAGTTCACTTTACAAGAAAGCAGAAAAGAATAAGAGCAAAGGAAAGGATAAATGTGTCAGTAAAAGACAGTTCAGAAGTTGGAAGTCAGGGAGGGCATAAAGGCAAAGTAAAAAACAGAAGAATGCAAGGCGGTGCAGAAGGAAAACATCTCACCTAACTTCTCCACAGGAGTGTTGAGTGGCAGGAAGCCCTGTTTAAGTAGCTGGTCTATCATATCATAATCCTCTGTTTGGATCTCAGAGACCATGTTACAAGGGATCAGACCAACTCGGTCCCGGACCTTCGCCCTGTAGAAACCATCCGTGTCTTTGTTCCCAAAGACCTAAAGGAACAACAAAGTGTCAGGGGAAGAAAGGCATGCCAGAAACAGGTAATATGTAAAACAAGGATTAGAAAAGGCACTTCTACAGTAAAGGCATTCGCCAAGACAACATTTGGGCATAGAGGATTTAAAGAGACAAGAAATCAAGCATCATTTAATTTTTTTGCTATGCATGAAACAAATCCGTCTATAGGTCTTTGTAGTGTCTAAGAACTGCACCTTGATGATCTGGCCCTCCTTGAATGGAAGCTCCTCGTCAGCAGCGTCAGGGTTGGGAGACATGGACATGGGGTCGTAGTCGAACAGAGCCACGAACACACGCGTCATCTCATCCGGCTCCGACTCCTCGTAGTATTCCGGGGAGCGCCGTCCCCGCCCGGTTCGCCGCCCGCCATAGCCGTCTGAAACATAGAGGAGGCCTCTGCTGCTACTACCAGCCTTATACAGCCACGCTGGCTGTAGAGGCAATGAGAGCAGAAGATGTCTCTTTGTTAGAGCTGACAGGGGAGAGGGCGATGAGATGCATGTGTGAAAAAAGAGCCGAAAATCTTGCTTTTTGTTTGAATCTCTTTTACTTTGGAAACCATATTCCTGTCGGGTTCCCGCACTGAAAGCAAAGGGTGCTTTTACAGAAAAAGGTTCGGTGCAACCGTGGCACATGGTGGGGTTCTTCGTTCACACATCTCTGCTAGCTGGCGTGACAGTCTCTAAACATAGCAGCACGGAGGGAGCACAGTACAGCACAGCACAGACAGGAAACACATGTCAAGCAGATTTCAGGTTGCAAGGGAAACTGAACTGACTGTGCACACCAGGACACGAGTAACACTGCACTATTGTTCATTGCTGTTTCACTGCCTTATCTCACAGAGGCTAATTAACATGCATGCTTTCCCGGGATTGGACACGATGAGGAGAGCATTCCTATATCAAATGCAGGTGTTACAGGCATGCTTTGAGGTCACATCTGGAAACAATGTGCAGCGAGAAAAGGACAAAGGAGGCACGTTCCCAAGGGAGATAACACATCAATTGCCCCAGCAGTTCCTGGCATCGCAGATATCAGTGAGGGGGAAGGGATGAACCTGAGATCAGTTCCCCATGCTTCCCTTGGATCACCATGTTAAATGTTTCAATGGCAGATTGTAAGTCTGGATGATGGCTCAGAGGTATTGCAACCAATACTAACTAAGCAACTGAAAGGTGACTTTTTGAAGATGTGAAATGTGTTTCAGTCTTTCCTTCTCACTGTATTGTAAACGGCTCATGCAAAATTAAAGCAAACGGGCTACTGGCTCATGAAGGAGGGAGGAGAAGGAAAAGAAGAGGAGGTCGGGGTAAGTTACTGTGGGGTGGGTGAGTGGCCTGCATATGGAGGGTGAACGGGAAGAGTAGGAGTGAGTTGGGGATTCTAGGGATTGAAGGTGTAGGAGTACATACAGGGGAGGGATTTTCATTCTCCAAAAAGCGGGAAAGGGGCCAGTCTTGGTTTCCCCCGTCAGCTTTATTCATGCTTTATTCAGCATAGCTAAGCTATAGAGGCTAACTGTTCCGCACAGAACAAAGGCCACCATATCACTGCATGTGTTCAAAAAACGACTCTTGGCCTTTTCTGGCATCGTCAAGGTGAATTGTCATAGTCAGCTGCACCACATACCATATTGATCCTCTGAGGACAAAGATCGCCATATCCTGCGCCGAGCTACACTGCCATAGTTAACATCCTCCTTGACGGGTGAGAGGTTCCCCTCACTCCCCTCACTGTTACTGTCCATGGTGATCTCTACAGAAGACACCAATCACAACGTTATGGTCAGAGATCCCCGCACACACACTCTGCTCTACCCCATGGCCCAATCACTCATGCTGAGACAGTAGGATGATGGGGTTGCCCTGAGGTGGGGGGGTGTACAAGGCAACAGGTTTCACTCTGGAGTCACTGGGTGTACAACAGCAATGCTGGGAGGTCAAATTGGTTGGTCATGTAAACATGTTAACCCACAGTAAACACAGGCATAGGGAGTGTATCTGGGAAGACTTTCCTGCAGAACTGCATGTGAACATTTGGCAATTCCAGCTTGTGAGGATGGACAGCTACAGGGTGTGCATTCACCCTACAAATTAAAGGTCTACGTGACAGTTAAGCTCTATGCGAGAGATGTACAGCTCGGCTCACATGGGTAAGGGAAACACATGGTATAAATAGCACAAACATCAGTGGCCCTGCAGGTGGGATGACGCTTCTCCTCATGTGGTGACCTCACTAACCAATGGATGGGATTTGCCGCTGTTGAGGGGGGTTGCCGATGTGAACCACCCTCCTTCCTGAGTGGTCCAGGCGATCAGAGTTTCCATGTGATGAAGAGTTCCCAATGATCTTTAGAGTGAAAAACAAAAGACGAGACGTTAGAACAACGAACCGCCTGCATTTTGAAGATTAGATAACTTTATAAGGTATTTACAGAATCCCACAATCCTGTTAAAACAACAGAAAAAAACCATAAGAGCAAATGTTGTGACTTCCATTTGTCCTTAGGGCAGCAAAATAATAGTAAAACTGAAACAATAAGGAAACCCCACAGACCATCAAAACAAGTAAATCAAATCAACCCCCAACACAACAACATGGACTGGGGGTCAGAAAGGGTCAGATGGTTAGCTAAAGACCATTTGTTTGGTTTGTTTTGTTCTGTGCATGTCAGCTCCTGATGAGAAAAGAAAGCAAATGGCGGCACGATTGATGATTAAAGAGAAAGAGTGGATGAGAAGAAAAGGAGTGAAATAATGGATAAATATGTAGTTAGATGGAGAAAGCCATTATAACGTTAGCCTGGAGCGATGTACCAAATCAAAACATTTAATATGAGAAGTGATGATGAACAAGTTTGTTTTTGCTGAAACATGTGAAAGAGGCAAGCAAGAGATGATGAGTATGGGTCGATGGCTAAATGAATCTCCGCAGGCTGCAGAAGTCTTGATCTGGCCTAAATATGAATATGAAGCAATGAGAGGCAGGCTGAAATGGAGCTTCAAGCACAAAGTGGTGCGAGACAGCAGCAGAGGCCGAGTCATGGAGATAAACAAATGAAGCCGGCAGCTGCCAGAGAGAAGGCAGGGGAAGAAGAGACGGGGCAGCACTTTCCTTTACATGAAACCTTTCCCCTCAAAGACATGAGAAGTCAAAACGTAGGTAAATGGCCTTTAGGTAATTGAAAACTCTACTTTAAAATCCACCTGACATTCTGAGTACAAGCAAAGTAACACATACAAAATAAAACATCGAGTCGGACCAACCATGAACATGTGATAATGTGTCATAAAAATGAAAAACAAAACGGCAAATGAAAGAAAAGAAAAAGGGGGTCATCATAAAGAAAAACTGACAACATTAAGAAAACAGAATGGCGGCAGCTTGCTGATGAAAGTACAGCAGAAAGTCTGAATCACACACCAGCGGCTGGTCCCTGTTGAGCCTGGACAAAGAATGGGCCCTAGCCTCCCTGTGGGGGCTGTAATAAACCCTGTCCAGCTCGTCCAGCCTGCCCTCGCTCAGGGCCCCCTCCCTGGAGTAGTTTCTGGGCCCAACCTCCTGACTGGGCCCAAAGTGCTCCCTGCTCCTAAAGTCCCCCCTGTGCACCGACTTGGCTGTAGTCGCTGGGATGTCAGCGAACTCCTCCTCTACGCTGCACTGGCGAGTCAGAGTTCTTTTGCGACCCATGGCCAGCGCACGCCTTTCTACCGGGCCTTCGCAGTGTATGATCTGTATGGGCCCCCGCATGGGGCTCCCATGAGTGTAGTACCCTCGATACCCTCGGCCTAGAGAGCCTTCTTCCTCACTGCCGCAGTCTAAACCGCTGTCAGGACTCTTGGTGTTCTGGCGGTTGGGTCGTACCAAGCCACGGTCGTCTGCGCTGTAGCCGCAGCGACCGTCGGTGAAGCGAGGCGAGGAGCGCTGCCGCTGCAGGTGGCAGGAGTTCTTGTTCTGATGGTTGTTCATGTGGGGGTCCTGGGGGTACATCCTGCGCTGAGTATGTGGCGTCCCTGGCCTCCTGCCCTCTTCGTAGCGGCGCTGGCCCATGCTGTCCACGCAGTCGGACTCTTCCTCCGCCACCTCGGGGATGCTGTGGAGGCGCTTGCTGCGGAGCGACTTCTGCTTCACCACCTCCCTCTGGAGGTCCCAGCAGTCCCTCTCCTCGGCTAAGTCCTGGCGCTTGTAATACGCCTTCAGTCGTGACCAGGAGCAAAGTTCCACAATTTCACAGTTCAGTTAGTTCAATTCAAAAACGTTCAGTTTAGATTTTTGTGAGGAGGGTTGAAAAGTTTTTTCGGAGGTTTTAGAACAGGCAGGAAACAACACAGTATGTGAATAGAACAAATGGGGGGGAAAAGACAAAATAAAGACAGAATTAGTTAATTGTGGCAATGTAGTAAAACATGCAGTCTCATTCCGTGAGGAGGAAAATGGCATGCTCTGAACAGGAATCGGTGTGGGCTCAAATGTGGAGAAGTAAAAATAATAAAACTGATAATCTGAGCGAGGCCTGGAAGTTAATGTGTAAAAAAGGGAATTTCGCTTGTGAGTAATTACAAATATCCATCAAAATAAAAAGTGACTCACGGGTGAGGGATAAGTGAAAACACTATGATGATGAAATGAATTAATACATCTTCCAAAAAGGAAACTGATAACGACATAAAGCTGAGTGGGAGAATAAGCTACATAATGATACCATTTAGAATAAAGTGAAACATACTTCAATGCACTCACAGAAAAAAACTGCAGAAGTTAATTTGACAATTAATAAGTGACTATTTTCTTAACAATATCTAATGAAAAATGTATATTATTATATTATATAGTCACTATACATGTTTTAAAACAATAATGGTCTATGATAGAAGTATAAGGGGTGGATAATGTGCCACAGTATAACAATTAGATGGAGATGACATAAGAGATGCGGCATTAGTGTATTTAAAGAGTAAATACTCTAATAATTGTACAGATTTAACTCAAAATAACCGAGACAAAACGAAATCTGTGATGATTTTGTATTAGCTTTGTAATTCTACTAAAATACAGAGACTGAGTTTCTTAACATGATGGCATACATATGACACATACTAACTGACAAACCAAATGAAGACAGGCTCATGTACAGATAATGTGAACATTTACATCGACAATAGAAAAATTAGAACATTACGAACATAAACAAACGTGAATATATCCATTTAAGTACTCACTTAAATGAGATTCCCATATGCACTTGATATGCAGTGACCCTTCAATACAGTAAAGTATGTTAAAATGTGCACTTCAGAATCACATTCTAACACCTGACACTTGGAACCTTTGCTGCCGTATGAAGAGCTTAAAAATGCAAACCATAACTCAATATTATGCTTTATTAAGCTTTCCCCCTGATCATGCGGTACAGCTATGTATAAGGAGCCATTCCCATGAGCTTAGCCTTGATCGGCAGTGATGGAGGTACAGGGTGTAGGAGCAGGCTGGTGGGTGGGGGGGTACCGGGCAAAGCCACGACGGGCCTGGTAGTAGAGCCTGTGAGAGAGAGCACTTCTGCAGGTGGAAAGACCCTCTCCCTCCCTAAAGCCCTGTCTCCCCCACTTCCTCCCACTGGCCACTACAGAGAGAAGGTGTGCAATTTGTACCTTAAGAGTGTTGTGAGAGTTTATACTCCGCCTACGGCCCTCCTCCAGTTGCATCTCAGAGTAAAGGTCCTCCTCGTCCTCCTCCATGATGTCGGACAGGTCAGAGCCCCGGCTGCTCTCCGTGTGGTACTCCTCGCTGTGGCTGTAGTGTTGATGGTGGGGCTGATGGGAAAATGAAAGAGAGAAGTTAATAGAGTTGAAAAGGAGAATATTAAGTAACAAGTTTAATTTTTTAAATGTTATCCTTTTAGTTTGGTGAACTATTTGACAATAGTCACCATTACCAAGTAGATAAAGAAAGTGTCTACAACCAATAATGTCACCTTAAGACTTGGACAACTTCACACTCATATTGGCTGGCAAACCCACTTAATTCCCTTTATCTATCAATACTGATAAATGTCTACAGCGATTATCAAATTCTGAATGTGGTGTGCTGTTGAAAACTCTTGTCTAGCTACACAAGTTGCACTGAAAGTGTAATTCAGTTTTTCATCACATTTTTAGATAAGATCACGTTAATGTTGTACAGATGCAGGAACACTCATTAAGATGGGCTTTCATTTGATATGATGGGATGTGAATTGATTTAATTAGTACGTACTGATTGCTTTGTTCTTAAAAGAAAGCGATACACATTGTCTAAACACAAAGTACCTGTCTCCCCAACTCTGATCCTCTGAGGAATTCATCCACGGATGCTCCTCTTCTCCTCGCATGAGGAGAGTCGTAGCCATCCTCCTCCTCATCAGAGTTGACTGGATGCAAAGCGTTACCTCGCTCACTAAAGATATTCCTTTTCTCAACCTGATAACAGAGATGTTATTTTGATTTTTAAAAAAAATTATTAAGTATTGTTACCTTCCTTCAATCCTTTTTTCCCCTCAATTTAAGTGAAAAAAAATGTGGTCATCTACATTTTTTCTTTTCGATTTTCTTTTTCTAATATAGCTCCATATTTTTTTCCAAAATAAAATTAAACCAATACTTTTTAAGATCATGGTTATTGTATAATGAAATTCAGGCTGTGGTCCCTTTATGTTCAGAATGGAAAAAATAGGGGAAATAAGCATTATTATATAACCAAGCAAAAATCTTGGCTTATTTCTATCACATGTTGATATGAACACTTTATTAATATCCACTGCTACAATTGATATAATGAAAGCCCTACGCACCCGGTTGCCCTCGGCAAACACTCTCTGGGCAGCTTCCCGTGCCATGGCCTTGGCGATGGTGTTGGGGATGGGGGCTCCCTGAGGCTGTGGCAGGATCCTCTGAGGAGAGGGCGATCGCCGTGGCTGGAAGTGAGGCGGCTCCAGGTTGGGCCCCCGCATGGGGGGCAGCGGAGAGGGGGCTCGCTCCCAGGGCGGGGCTGTCCGCATTCCCACCTCATGCTCTTTGGTTTCTTGCTCTCTGGCACTTACTAACGGTTTGGACTTGGGCATGGGTTGGTGCGGGAAATGACGAGGGGGTTGGCAGACGGGCTGCGTGTGCGGCTGTGTGTGGGGCAGAGTGTGGGGCTGGGCTCGAGGCAAAGGCTGCACCTGGGGCTGAGGATGATTTGGGGGGTATGTTGATGGGTAAGGAGGATGGGACTGTGGGTGGGACATAGGATGGGACGGCGCAGTGGTCCGGTGGGAGAGGCGTGGTGAGCCCAAGAGATTGTTCGGGATGACGGCCACGGGCGAG